>NW_008360319.1:1515466-1566410 GCF_000622305.1 Nannospalax galili | reverse complement strand
CCCAGCTTAATTCTCTTTCCTTAATGGCCATTGGCAAGGAAAAGGCCAAAGTCTACTAAAGCCTCCTCATAAACTCTTTCCTGAGCTGGTAGCCATCCCTTCTATGGTATCCAGGGGGGAAATGTTCTGAATCTGTTTTTCTAATTTATTTATTTTTATTTTATGCATATAAATGTTTTGCCTGTGTGTAAGTGCATCCATGTCAGACAAAACCCACTGAGGCCAGAAGAGGGCCAGATTCCCTAAAACTGGAGTTATAGACAGTTGTTAGCCACCATGTGGGTGCTAAGAACTGAACCTGGGTCCTCTGCAAGAGCAGCTAGTGCTTTTAACTGCTGAGCCATCTCTCCAGCTCCCAAATCTCTTTTATTAAAGTTTATTTTATGCATATAAATGTTTTGCCTGTGTGTAAGTGCATCCATGTCAGACAAAACCCACTGAGGCCAGAAGAGGGCCAGATTCCCTAAAACTGGAGTTATAGACAGTTGTTAGCCACCATGTGGGTGCTGAGAACTGAACCTGGGTCCTCTGCAAGAGCAGCTAGTGCTTTTAACTGCTGAGCCATCTCTCCAGCTCCCAAATCTCTTTTATTAAAGATCTGATACCCAGCCGGGTGTGGTGGCACATGTCTTTAATCCCAGCACTCAGGAGGTAGAGGTAGGTGGATCTCTGTGTGATGGAGGCCAATCTGGTCTACATAGTGAGTTTCAGGTCAGCTGTGGCTACAGGGAAACCCTCTCTCAAAAAGAAAAAAGAAAGAAAAAAGAAACCTGATACCTGACAAACAGCACCACAGTCTGTGGGATGCTCCCCTCAAAAGCTCTGGCTCCGTCACTTCCATCAGGAATGGGCCTACTGATGCTGACTGCATGCCTCTAGGCAGCATCTGTTGTCCTGGGTGCATGAGTTGGTGCAGCTTCCAAGCTCTCATACAGCAAGGGGCCAGGCGCAAAGACCAGCTTCTGATGTCCCTGTCCCTTCCAGGCCCATGTCTCCTTCAAGCCCACAGTAGCACAGCAAAGAAAATGTTCTAACTGCTCCGAGACCGCAGTAGATGGAGAGCTGGTGGTGGTATATGATGTCAACAGAGAGGATACAACCGGGAAGCTTGAGGTAAGTGCCAACAGCTCCAGGGAGACTGCACAGCTGAGGCCAAAGGGCACTTCCTTGTTGAACAAACTCCCTGGCTTATGTGTGATTTCCAGTTATCAAGACCCTTGTTCAGGCTGCAAAGAAGTGACTAGGCTCATAGTTCTCTGATATGCAGCTAAGAGTTATCCTTTATGTCGTAAAAACTAAATGAAAAGGGCAGGAGACAGCTCAGTCAGTAAAGCACTGGAAAACATGAAGACCTGAGTCTGATTTCAGAATGTGCATAAAACAGCCAGGCACAGTAGCGGCATGCTGTCCTTTAATTTCTGTTGCTATGATAAAATACCCACACAAAAAGCAACTTTAGGGAGAAAGGGACTTACTTGGCTCACAATTCCAGGTTATAGTCCATCAAAGTAAGGACCTTGAAGCAGTCACATCACATCCACAGTCAAATGCAAAGAAAACTCAGTGCACATATGCTCACTTGCTCTCTTGTCCGTACTAAGTTCAATTTCTCTACTCTTATATAGTTTAGGACCCCCTGTCTAGAGCATGGTGCTGCCATGGTAGGTTAGGTCTTCCACATCAATCAACTTAATTAAGACAATCCCCAGAGAGGACACTCCCACCAGCCAACCAATGCAGACAATGCCTCATTGAGACTCTTTTCCCAGGTGATTCTGGGTTCTGTCAAGTAGACGATTAAAGCTGACCGTTATACCCAGTGCTTGTAATCCCCACTGAGCCCGATTCCCATAATGCTGGGCTAACCCTAAACGCAGCCTCAGGTACCAGTATGGAACCTGTTTCTTCAGAGAAGATGTCTTCATCTGAGTTAGATGCTTCTCCATTAGCTTTGGAGTCCTTTACTTTCCTAGTCACACCATACTGAAAACACTTGTTAGTTCTCTGTATCCTCACTGGTTGAAAAGGGCAAAAATTGCCAGATTTACCATTGCTTGGAACAGAGACTTGAGATAGACTGGGTAAATTCAAATGGAGCAGAATGGAATAGAATGGAGCTCTGCTAAGAAGGCTTAGCCCCACATAACAGAGGAACAAAAGGAGCATCAGGAGAGCGGGAGGGATGATGCCAAGCTTCTTCCATCTCTGTTCTCATCGTCATGAACACTCTGCCTCCTCCTCCCAGAGCCCACCTCTCCTCTGTCGTCCCCAAGTCCCCATTCCCTACCTTCCAACATGGACTATCACCTGACTCATATGTGTTCTACTTTTCAGGTATTTAACGGCTATTTTGTGCACTTCTTTGCTCCTGAGAACCTGGAGCCAATTCCTAAAAACATCCTTTTTGTTATCGATGTTAGTGGCTCAATGTGGGGAATTAAGATGAAACAGGCAAGTACTCCTTGTTTACAGAGGTAGGTGGTATTCCCACCTACCTTGACAATGTAATAGTTTGAGGCCCTCCCTGACTCCCCACCTTGAGCTAAAACTCAGAAACTGATTACATATCGAGGCTGTGAACTTTTCCCAAGGCTGTGAGATTACCGTGTGTTCACTGGGCCGATACCCCCCATCAACGCTTCCTTGTGAAAATCCTTGGCTCCCGACGTCCTTCTTCCTCTTCCCTCTCTTTCTTATTCTGTGTCTCAAAACTTGCCTTTCAAAAAGTTTGATCTCTGTATAACCTCTTCTCACTCTGAGCACTTCTCAGGTTAATGTTTAACTTTAATATCTTACCATTAGTAACAATCCACTTTTAAAATTCGTCATATGCCTATCATTTTGTGCACAGTCTCCATGCTGGTCATGACAATTAAAATGAGCTGAGAAGACAGAGCAGTTGATAAAGCCCCTGTAATGCATGTATGACAACCTGAGTTTGAGTCCCTGTATCTACAAGAAAAACTCAGGCATGGTGGCATGTGTTTGTAATCCCAGTGCTAGGGAGGCAGAGACAGGCAGACCCCCGGGGTCTCACAGGTCTGCCAGCGTCACATAATCAGCAAGTATCAGGCCAATGAGAGTCCTTGTTTCAAAAACCAATGTGGATGGCACCCGAGGAAGGAAGCCTGAGGCTGACCCCTGGCCTCCATATGCAAGCACATACACAGGTGTAAGCACTGCCCACTGGCTCCTGAGAGAAGAGTTGCCCCAATTAAACTGTATTACTTATTTTTATTTTAGGTGTGTGAGTGTTATGCCTGCGTGTATGTGAGTAAACCCGTGTCATGCAATGCCCACAGAAGCCAGAAGAGGGTGTCAGGTCCCCTGGAACTGGAATTACAGACTGTTGTTAGCCACTGTGTGGGTGTGGGGATTTTGAACCCGGGTCCTCTGCAAGAGCAGTAAGTGCTCTTAACTGCTGAGCCATTTCTCCAGCGCCAGTTGCCCCTGTTTTAAAAAGTCATCACTCTAGAAACAGTTGTTTATTCATTGCTTCTTTCTTTTCTTCCTTCATTCAACAAATATTTGTGAAGTGCGTACTATGTGTCAGGCAACACTGAGGGAGTATCTCAACTTTGTAATGATTAACTTACTCTAGGATCAATCAAATTGGAAAGGAAGTAATTACAAGAAAAAATTAAGAAGATAGGCAAATTTTGAGTATCCCAAGTCCAACAATACATATTCAGAACATATAAGGGACAGGTCTGTGCTGACTGAAGTGATTTACAAAAGTTTTCTTTAAGTTTATCTTGGGCCAGCACTTCGAGGATGACTAGGACCAAGGACAGGTCTTCCTAGCGTCTTCTTAGTCTTGGAGTTTATGTAATGAGACTTTTCTGGGTTCTTGTTTCAAGTAGACTGTGGAAGCAATGAAAACCATATTGGATGACCTGAGAACCGAGGACCAGTTCTCTGTGGTTGATTTTAACCACAATGTTCGAACCTGGAGAAATGATTTAGTTTCAGCTACTAAAACACAAACTGCAGATGCCAAGAGATACATTGAGAAAATCCAACCTAGTGGAGGTAAGTGGGTTTGGCCTAAAGCCTACAAGGAAACTTCCAGAAGGTTCATTCATTCTTGGTCCACTTAAGAATCATTAATCCTGCCAGGAATGGTGGCTCACACCTTTAATCCTAGCACTCAGGAGGCAGAGGTAGTCTCTGTGAGACTGAGGCCAGCCTGGTCTACAAAGTGAGTTCCAGGCCAGCTGGGGTTACAGGGAGATTGTGTCTCAAAAAAATAAAAAAATTTAAAAAATAAAAAAAAGAAAAAGAAAGAAAGAGAGAGAGAGAAAGAAAGAAAGAAAGAAAGAAAGAAAGAAAGAAATCAAATGATTTTGATGTTGAATGAATTATATATAAGTAGTTAGTAGACAGACAAACTTGAATTCAAGTTGTGATTTGTATGAGAGAGAGAGAGAGAGAGGAGAGAGAAGACAGACAAACTTGAATTCAAGTTGTGATTTGTATGAGAGAGAGAGAGAGAGAGAGAGGAGAGAGAGAAGACAGACAAACTTGAATTCAAGTTGTGATTTGTATGAGAGAGAGAGAGAGAGAGAGAGGAGAGAGAGAAGACAGACAAACTTGAATTCAAGTTGTGATTTGTATGAGAGAGAGAGAGAGAGAGAGAGGAGAGAGAGAAGACAGACAAACTTGAATTCAAGTTGTGATTTGTATGAGAGAGAGAGAGAGAGAGAGAGGAGAGAGAGAAGACCAAAATATTTTCCTAGCCATATCCTTCAACAGTGAGTAACTTATTCTAGCAAATTTTGAAGGCACTAAGAAACATTTTGATTCCTAGTAATTATTTGGCCTCAAAAATTTATTGTGTTAAAATTAGCATTTAAAATACATACAAGATGCTGGGCATGGTGGCACACGCCTTCAATCCCAGCACTCAGGAGGCAGAGGCAAGCAGGTCTCTGTGAGACTGAGGCCAGCCTGGTCTACAAAGTGAGTTCCAGGCCAGCTGGGGTTACAGGGAGATTGTGTCTCAAAAAAATAAAAAAATTTAAAAAATAAAAAAAAGAAAAAGAAAGAAAGAGAGAGAGAGAAAGAAAGAAAGAAAGAAAGAAAGAAAGAAATCAAATGATTTTGATGTTGAATGAATTATATATAAGTAGTGAGAAGACAGACAAACTTGAATTCAAGTTGTGATTTGTATGAGAGAGAGAGGAGAGGGGGGGGAGAAAGGCACATGCAAAGCACATCATGTCACTTTAACAGGCACAAATATCAACGAAGCACTGCTGAAGAGAGAAGACAGACAAACTTGAATTCAAGTTGTGATTTGTATGAGAGAGAGGAGGGGGGGAGAAAGGCACATGGAAAGCACATCATGTCACTTTAACAGGCACAAATATCAACGAAGCACTGCTGCGAGCGATCTTCATTTTGAATGAAGCGAATAATTTGGGATTGTTGGACCCCAGCTCAGTCTCGCTGATCATTTTGGTTTCTGATGGAGATCCAACAGTAGGCAAGTGTCAGTTCAGTTTTCTATTGACAAATATTGTTGCTGTTGCTTCTTAGGAATGTAACTTGCTCATTGTGTGAACTCCAATGACATAGGCCTGCATTTCTAAAGTATTTTAAACCCCAACTTCTGCAAGAAAGTCTTCAGACCCACAAGTGCCTAGTTGTGATCGTTTTTTTTTAATGTAGTAGAAGATTTATATTCACACAATGAAAAGTAATGAAAGATGGAAGGCATTGCATTAGTTACTTCTCTGTTGCTGTGATAAAACACCGTGACCAAGGCAACTTGGGCTTATGGGCTCCAGAGGAACGAGAGTCTATCATGGTGGGGAGGCATGGCGGCTTGTAACTTTAGTGTTTGGGAGTGGGTGTCACAGGAGGGTCCCAGGAGTTGGCTGGCCAGCCAGCCTAAACACTACAAGTTTCCAGTTCAGTGAGAGACTCCTGTCTCAAGGCACAAAGATGAAGAATGATAGAGGGAGACACCTGATGTCCTCTGGCTTCCAGATGTATGCCCACAGTTGTGAGCATCTGCACACTCACATATCTCACATATATACCACACACATGCACACACACAAACACACACACACACACACACGCACACACACATACACTCATGTCTTTGAACATCAAGCTAGAAGGGGGCTAACTGGAAAGACAAAGGGGCTTAGCAGGAGTAGGAGTACAAAAGAGGGATAATAGGGTAAATATGTACGTGGATGAAAATAGCCAAATAATGTTGCTGTGCATGACTGCCCACATGTCAATTCAGCATATATGAGGACATCTGTGAAAAAGAAAAAAAAAACTTTCTAGAGTTTGAGTTATTGGATCAAAGGGTTACTGTATTTTAATGTCATAATGAAACCCATTATTACATAGAATTAACATGCTAATAAAAATACTAAAATGCGTGCCCTCTTCAGCAGCACATATACTAAAATTTGAACAATACAGAGAAGATTAGCCTGGCCCCTGCCCAAGGATGACATACAAATTCATGAAGCGTTCCATATTTTTAAAGGGAACTGATGATTCCATGGCCCTGCAGTCACAGAAGTCCCAAATAGGTGACTATCTGGACATAGCAATCACCCCTCCAAATCGAGCACCACCTCCTTCGGGGCTGATGAGTGCATATTAAATTTTACTTTCTTGAATTTACTTTTCAACCAAATGTGTAAAATAAACCTACATATTCTTTTTCAAAAAAAATTAAAATGTTTTTGAGATTATTCACTATAAATACATAAAGAGCGACTGTGTGGTATTTTCCTGCTCAACTGAACCACAGTCTAACCAAGTTTACCCTGTGAGTAAACATTTAGGTTCTTTCCAGTATGTCGGGATAGCCAAACAACATTGCTACTTCAGCCCAACATGTGTAAGTGCATTTGTAAAACAAAACAGCCAAGCGTGGTGGCACACACCTTTAGTCCCAGCACTCGGGAGGCAGAGGCAGGCCCATCTCTGTGAGTTCAAGTCCAGCCTGATCTACATAGCGAGTTCCAGGCCAGTTGGGGCTTCAGGGAGACCCTGTTTAAAAAAAAAAATCTGGAATTTAAGTTACTGGGCCAAAGGGTAAATCTATTTTGAATTCTGATACATTTTCTAAACCCTCCTCATTAGGGATTCCACAGGCCTTTTTACACTGGTTCCTCTTTCTTTTCTGTCACTGCCAACTTCAGGTGAACTAAAATTGTCCAAAATTCAGAAAAATGTAAAGCAGAACATACAAGACAACATCTCCCTGTTCAGTCTGGGGATAGGATTTGATGTCGACTATGACTTTTTGAAAAGACTGTCCAACGAAAACCGAGGCATTGCGCAAAGGATCTATGGGAACCAGGACACGTCCTCCCAGCTCAAGGTAACATTTTCTTGCAAATTCTTTTCTCCCTTCCTGAAAAATCATCCCTCTACCCGTATCTGATTTCCTCAGAAGACACCTGAACTGAGCTCAAAATTGTTATTATATTTGCTCATAAAATTCAAGGAAGTAGCCAGGCGTGGTGGCACACGCTTTTAGTCCCAGCACTCAGGAGGCAGAGGCAGGCAGATCTCTGTGAGATGCCTGCTCTGCGTAGTGAGTTCCAGGCCATATGGGGCTATTGGGAGACTCTATCTAAAACAAAACAAAACAAAACTCAAGGAAGTGTTCAATTGTCTTCTCACACATTCTCCTGCACGGATTTCTCCACGAGCAGTGAGTGAGACGTGAAGCAGTGAGGGCCTGAGCTGCATACTAGTGTGGAGGCCTGACCCTCACCCTCAACCTCAAGCTTCCGCCACCTCTGTAACCCCATGAGCAATTTCTCATCCCATTACCATAGCCGCCTCTTTTCTCTTTGAAGTGCATTGACGTTTTGCGTATCATTTTATAATATAGAATGGACAAAACCATGTCTAAGTTCTCTCTGTCTTGCTGTCTTTCTGTCTCTCTCTCTGTCTCTGTGTCTCTGTCTCTCTCTCTCTCCCTCTCTCTCTTCCTCTCTCTTGGTCTCCCTGTATCCCCAGCTGGCCTAGAACTCACTACGTAGACCAAGCTGGCCTCAAATTCCTAAAGACTCATCCACCTCTGCCTGAGATTAAAGGTGTGCACCGCCACACCCAGTGAGTGTGGTGTCACATGCCTTTAATATCCCAACACTCAGGAGGCAGAGGCAGGTGTATCCCTGTGAGCTGGAAGCTAGCCTGGTCTGCATAGCAAGTTCTAGGCCAGCCAAGGCTACATAATGAGATGCTATCTCAAACACACACACACACACACACACACACACACACACACACGCACACATGCACACACACGGTATTATTTTATTTTTTAAATAAAATCACTTTATTCTACATAACTCACAAATAAAAACATTACACAGTTCAAGGAAGTCACTCAAACACTTGCCCGGTCCCAAACTATACAGCTCAGTGAATTTTATACAGTTAGAATGGCCATTTTGAATCAATGAAGTTTTGCTGAAGTTTTACACTTTCAGTATCAATTACATTTTTATTTGCTTATCTACCACAAAAAAACTATGATGAGATAGAAACTAGAAAAAAATATTAGGTTTACATCCTCCTTTGTGGCTTGTGTGTTTCGTTTCATTGAGTGGAGCACCAAACGATGCCAGGACATGGCACCATATTTAAAGCTTAGACTGGGTAAGACATCTGGCTCTGATGTGGGTAATTTCAACCCGGATAACTTTTATTATTATGCACGTCCATGGATTTTTCATGCTGATCATAAGAAATGGGGGAAAACAGCAGGTTCCTCAGTTGTAGGCAGCTTCCTATCAACTCTATTGTCAGTGTCTCAAAGCTAATAACCATGGGAACGTTAATCATTCCAGAGAGCCACGTGAATAAATGAAGAGATATCTGCTAATTGTGTGTAGAGCCTCAAAGAAAAATACTTTAGATCTACAAAGGTATGCGGATAACTCTTTATATTTTTCCTCTTTTCTGTACATTGTAGAAATTTTACAACCAGGTCTCTACTCCACTGCTGAGGAATGTTCAGTTTAACTATCCCCAAGCATCAGTAACCGATGTCACTCAAAACAGTTTCCACAACTACTTTGGAGGCTCAGAGATTTTGGTGGCGGGAAGATTCGACCCCAGTAAAATAACAGAAGTAGAGAGCATCGTCACGGCCACTTCGGTAGCTCTGCTTCCTTGCTTAGTCTAAAAGTACTAACCGGTCCCTTGGGCACAGCCACGGTCCCTGTTAACCAGCTAATACCCTGCATTGATAGCCTCACCTGTGTAGAACAGAAGCGGGATTAAAAGGCAAGGAATACAGATCCCCATCGAATGCATAAGCCAATTAAAAGGAAAAGGAGTCCTTTATTAGTGCACGACGGAGAGTGGCCAGGGCCCTTGAAAATCTCTCAGCATTGAACCTCAGGGGTACAGAGTTTATAAAGGCAAAAACCGCAAAAATCACAATAGCGGTTTGGACCAGAAAGAAGTCAGAGAGACCTTGCTGCAGTAGTTATTCGGGTATACTTTAGAAGTTGTTTTCATTATACTTGCAGGCCATAGTCAGGGTTGTGAAAAGCCGATGTGTTGCTGGGAAGAATGGCAAAGCAGATAGATACAGCCTGGAGTCAGGACTGGCCCAGGACAAAATGGAGGATTTTTTTCTGCTATGACAAAAACATCTCCCATCTTTTCAACCATTCTATAAATCTTCACCCAAACCCAATCCCAGTCTCTGGTGTTTATGCACCTAACCCACCCAGCAGAGGTTCTCTTCCTCATACATGCACAGCAGATACTACAAACATGAATTACCTGTAATCCTGATCCCCTGGGTGTCCACCAACTGACCCTTTCGTTGTCCAGACTAACACAGAGCTAGTCTTGGAAACTCTGAGCCAGATGGATGACTTGGAAGATTTTCTATCAAAAGACAAGCATGCAGACCCTGACTTCACCAAGAAACTATGGGCCTATCTCACAATCAACCAACTGCTAGCTGAGAGGTAAGGAGAGAAGATCCATGGAGACCTGCAAAGGTGAAATGTTCCTCTGGAATTTCTGAAGTCAAGGCTGGCGATATAGCTCAGTGGCAAAGCATCTGCCTACCTAGCAGGCACGAGGCTCTAGGTAGAATCCCAAGTACTACAAAGCAAAACAACCAAAATAGACTATTTGAAGACATGCACAGAAAGTATTTGGAACCAAGACAGCATCAAACTAATAGAGAGAGTGGATTATTACTGACATCTACTGGCTCCCAGAACTTTAACAAAAGCTCAGCTACCTCTTTTCTTCCTTTTTATTTACTGATTTTTTTCGGGGGGGGGGTCTTTTTGAGACAGGGGTCTTCCTGTAGCCCCAACTGGCCTGGAACTTGCTATGTAGACCAGGCTGACCTTGAACGCACAGAGATCCACCTGCCTCTGCCTCCCAAGTGCTGGGACTAAAGGTGTGTACCACCATGCCAGCACTTCCTACATAAATAAGGAGTGTGTGGAATGCATTAATTTCAAGTGTCCAGTTTAATGGATTTTTACATACATCGCCTATCTAACCACAGTCCGGATCTAGATATAGAACTGTGAACGGTCCCCCTTACTCTCCTTCCTTCTTCCTGGGGAAACCACTGTGCTGCCATCTAATGCCATCAATTGGTTTTGCCTGTTGCTGTTTCACATAACCACACCATCGGTTTCTGACTTCTTTCAGTCAGTATAGTACCTACTAGATTCAGCCAAGTGTGTGGTCAGTCCATTTACATTGACTCTTTTTTGTTTATGTTTCTTGAGATAGTGTCTCACTATGTAGCTCTGGCAGTGCTGGAGTTCACTATGTAGATCAGGCTACCTCAGACTCACAGAGATCTGCCTGCTTCTGCCTCCTGAGTGCAGGGATTAAGTGTATCTGCCACCACACCCATCTTACATATACTCCTGTAAACAGGTCCAAAGAGAAATTTCTGACTATGTGACTATGACAGTCCCTAAAGAAAGACTCTAATACTCATCCATATCACCTCTGCCTTCTCACTCAAGCTGCATCTCAGCTCTCTAGCATTAAAACCTGTTGCTAAACTGATGCATGCTTCGTTGCCATGTGCATCACAATTTCACGGTGATATTTGCCAGAAGTTATAATTCAAAAACCTCCCACTCCACTAATTAGATCAGACTCCTGGAACGATAGAATAAGGTCACAGGGACTAGATTACAAAAACTGTAACCTGGCCAGGCGTGGTGGCACACACCTTTAATCCCAGCTCCTGGGGGGCAGAGGCAGGTGGATCTCTGTGAGTTCAAAGCCAGCCTGGTCTACACAGTGAGTTCCAGCCCAGTTGGGGCTAAAGGGAAATCCTGTCACAAAAAGACGACCCCCCCCCAAAAAAAAAAAAACCCTGCAACCATTGCATAACTGAACTCACAGAGAAAATCCTTGATTTTGTTAAGATTATTAAAAAAAAAAAACACGTGGCTTTGAAGTCAGCAAGAAATATCCCTGCCCATTGAGCAGAAGTACATTGGCTGTACTTACTTAAAGGCATGGAGATATTTGCTGCAGAAGTCAAATATTGATTTTTTTCTTAAGCCCTGTGAAAAGATCAATGGTTGCCAAAAGTTCAGGGGAGAGGGCAGTGCATAGAGGAGAGCATTTTAGGGCAGTGAAACTATTCCATAGAATACTGCAATATGTGTATGTCTATTTATCCACAATCATATAACACTTAGATTAAACACTAATGTAAGTTACTAATTTATATTTCAATGCATGTTCATCAGTAGTCACAACTGTACCTACAACTCTAATATGAGACATCCATAGTTGAGTAGGCTGTGGGTTGAAAAATTAAATCTCTAGAAATAATCCCTTGAGGGGCCAGTGAGATGGCTCAGGGGATGAAAGTGCTTGTCTGCCAACCTGCTGACCTGAGTTTGATCCCTGGGTCTACATGATAGGAAAGAACCAGGATTCACAAGGTGTCCTCTGACCTCCATACACATACCATGGCCCAGAAGCATACAGACACACACACACACACACACACACACACACACACACACACACAACACAATACAATGAAAAACAAATAGAAACCCAATTAGTTCTGTTTCTCTCTTGCCTTAGGCACACTCACTCTCTGCCCAGGTCTTGGCTGACATATCAGAAGGAAGGATGGAAAGTATGGGGCATGAGTTTACCCTTAGGTATAGTGATGCAATGTTCTTCAATTTCTGTCTCCTGAATTTAGAAGTCTGGCTCCTACAGCTGCCATCAAAAGGAAAATCACAAAAACAATCCTGCAGATGTCTCTAGAGCATCATATTGTGACCCCGCTCACTGCCATGGTGATTGAGAATGATGCTGGGGACGAGCGCATGCTAGCTGATGCCCCACCGCAGGATCATTCTTGCTGCTCAGGTCAGTGCTTTGGGTCCTGGTGGGGCAACAATTCAGAGCCACCTTCTTATCTCATGTTGACGGCTCAGCACCTGCTGTCTCCCATCCCCACCTCATACGTTGCTCTCAGCTTGTGTCCCTAAGCGTCCAAGCTTGTTCCTTCAACTTTGACAAGTGACAGGCACCTGAATCCCAGAATTCCAGAGGCTGAAGCAGGAGGATTGGGAATTTCAGGCCACTCTGAGCTGCATAGTGAATTCAAGGCCTCAGCTACATAGCAAGACCCTATCTCAAAAAACAGGAGCTGGAGCAATGGCTCAGTGGTTAAAAGGACTGGCTGCTTTTACAGAGGACCCAGGTTTCAGTTCCCAGCACCCACATGGTGGCTAACAATGGTCTGTAACTCCACTCCCAGGAGACCCAATGCCCTCTTCTGTCCTCAATGGGCATTGCACAACATGGATGCACTTACGTACATGCAGGCAATTCACTCATATATTTTAAATTAAAATAATGCACTCACATACATGCAGGCAATACACTCACACACATAAAATAAAAATAATAAAATATTTAAATATATATATATTAAATGCCATGGGCATGGTAGCACACATCTTTAGTCCCAGCATTCAGGGGGCAGAGGCAGGAGGATCTCTGTGAGATCAAGGCCAGCCTGGTCTACATAGTGAGTTACAGGTAGGCTGGGGCTACCGGAGACCCTGTCAAAAAATACAATAAAGTTTTGTTTTGTTTTGTTTTGGTCTTTTTGAGATAAGGTCTCCCTGTAGCCCTAGCTGGCCTGGATTCGTTATGGAGACCAGGCTGGCCTCGAACTCACAGAGATCCACCTGCCTCTGCCTCCCAAGTGCTGGGATTAAAGGTGCGTGCCACCACGCCCGGCAAAGTAAAGTATTTTCAAAAAGCAAAACAATGGCTGGAGAGATGGCTCAGGGGTTAAGAACACTGGTTGTTCTTTCAGAGGACCCAGGTTTGAATCCCAGCACCCACATGGCGGCTAACAACTGTCTGTAACTCCAGTTCCAGGGGAACAACGGCCTCCTCTGTCCTCCCCGGGCATTGCACGACACGGTTGCACTTACCTACATGCAGGCAATACACACATACACATAAAATAAAAATAATAAATAAAATATTTAAAAAGAAAAACTTTAATGGTGTATCGCCTTACAGTGTGAGTCCTTTAACCCTAATGAAGCAAAGGATGGGAAAGCAGCTTACTTGAGAAAGGATTCATCAGAGGCAATGCATTCCTTCTTTTCTTGGCACTGCACCATTTTAACTCGTGCTTTGGTTCCTGGAATGTCTGGTTGGGGAAGCAGGGGAAACGTATGAATTTCTTAGGAAAAAAGGGTTAAGGAGATGGCTAAGTTTTGCAAGTGTGGTTGTTTTGCAAGTATGAGGGCCTGATTTCAATACCCAGCAAGCAGGTATAAGCCCAGTACTGGGGAGGCAGAGATGGGAGAATCCCTGGGGTTTGCTGGCCAGCCAGCCTATCCTAAATCAGATATGCATAGGTCCCAGTAAGAGACTCTGCCTCAAAGCACAAGGTGGACAATTGCTGAGGAACAACACCAAGGTTGGCCTCTTGCCTCCACACACATGTGCACCTGCATGCACACAAGCACACAGATACATCACACACACACACACACACACACACACACACACACACTTCATAGAAAAGAGTGTATATGGAAGCTGAGGATCTAGAAACATCCTTGAAAATGATCATAGAAAGGTTCCGGAAATGTCCAAGGGTGTGCGTAGCCAAGGCTAAAAGGACCTCTGATTTACTGGTTCCTTTCCCTCCTTCGTAGGGAGGAAAACTATCCATAGTCCTGCAAAGTCTTGAGAATAGCCTTCATACAATACAGGGATCCTCGGAGTTTTTAATTTTGTTCTAGTGGGCGCCAAACTAATTGCTCTCTATCTAACCAGAATGACCTTAAATTCGTGGTCTTCCTGCATCCACCTCCTGAGTGCTAGGATTATATGCTTGTGTCACTGTGCCCAGCAGAGGGGTTCCTTCTACTGCAGACCCCTGTATAGTCTTGGGTGCCACAATAACTGTATTGGAGCCTCCTGCAGCACAATGTCAGAAAGAATAAGAGAGAGGATTCCAAAATAAAAAGACAGCAAATGTAGGTTGTAAGTCAGTGGTAGAATGCTTACTTTGCAAGTGCAAAATCCGAATTTTGATGTCTATCTCTGCGTTTTAAAAAGTGGGGAGGGGGAGGATGGAGAGAAGGCTCGGGTTAAGAACACTGACTGTTCTTGCCGAAGAGCTGGATTCGAATCCCATCATCCACATGGCAGCTAACAACTGTCCGTAACTCCAGTTCCAGGGGATCCGACAGCCTCTTCTGTCCTCTGTGGGCATTGCATGACACAGGTGGACTTACCTACATGCAGACAATGCACACACATAAAAAATAAAATAAAAATAATAAATAAAAATTTTTTTAAAGCAGGAGAAGGGAAAAGCCTTAGCTAGGAACCACTGGCTGGGGAAAGGAGGGTACAAAACACATATCCTTAAAATTGTGCAGTTTCTATGGAAGAGTGAACCTGGGAACAAATGGATGTGGTTCTTCCACACAGGAGCCCTGTATTATGGCAGCAAAGTCGCTTCAGGCTCCATCCCATCTTGGGCCAACCCATCTCCAACACCAGTGATGGCCATGCTTGCAGTAGGAGCTAAGCCACTTGAGTCCACGCCCCCTCCACACGTGATAAGAGGTAAGAGCATTTCCTTTTTCTAAACCCACGAGAACCTGGTGCACATCTCCATAGATTAATAAACCCACCATTTCCTAGGGGACAAGATAACTCTTACAAGCATCATTGTCTTCTATTGAAAGAACAGCTCCATGCATTCCTTTGCTGCAGCTGTCATAAGAAAATACCCAAAACTGAGGCATCTGAGTCACAGACATTCATTTATCTCATTCTGTTGGCCGGAGATGAATGGCCAAGATCAAGGTGGATTTTCATTCTGAAGCATCTTTCCTTGGTTTGTAGTTGGCTGCCTTGTACCTAGGTGCTCCTATGATGCCTTCTCTGTATGCACTAGAAGAGGAAATAGAGGAGAGGGAGGGAGGGAGAGAGGGAGGGAGAGAGAAAGAGTTGGGGAGAGGGAGAGAGAGAATGCGTTCTGGTGTACCTTTTTCTTTGGGTGCTAGTCTCATCAATGGGGCCTCATATCTTCATGGAAATTAGTGACTTCCCAAAGCCTCATGCCTAAATACCGTCGCATTGAGAATTAGGCCTCAGTATATGAATTTGGAGGAAGTCAATTTAGTTCCCAGCTGTATGAGATGAACCTTCTGCAATAAGAGATGCTGTTCTCATGGGAATGGACTAACGGAGCACGGTTTCACTTCCATGACAGGCTGAGTAGTTGTTGATTAAATGTGAAATCATGTATAGAACAGCACCTGCACTTACCAGCTGCCCAGTGAGTGGACGTTATTGCTGAGTAGGAACTATCAATTTATGATCTAAAATGCATCAACGCTTCCTGCATAACAATACATGGGAGGCACGTATATTAGATGTGACCGTCTGAAAGCCAGTTACATGCATGTATTCTTTGGAGTTTGGGCCCTGTGACTCCATTGAGCAGTTATCAACCTCTGTGGTATGTTCCCTCTTAGCATGAGACATAGGCACCACTTGGAGGAAGAAAATGAAATGCATCTTCTCTCCTGATCCCAGAGTTACAGAAGCGTGCGATTTACCTACCTGTCAGTCACCAAAGTGATCAGTTTTGCAAAAGATAGAGTTTACTTACAAATCTAGTGGCCAAGTATGAGGAAGCAATGCACCAAAATCTCAAACCCACCTCCCTTTGGATTTGGGGATAACTATAGGACAAAGACATAGAATGACTCAGTGTGTGAAGAAAGATGATTGGAGGTGAAGGAATCTATACGGACTACACATAATCGTCCTAACTGTGGAACACACATTCAGAAAATGGAAGTGTTAGCATCATCTGAGGATGCAATGTGAGCCCTCTGATATCATAAGGTCACCCATCAGACATACTGGGCAAGTCCAAGGGAAGAGTCAGTGGTTTCAACAAAAGAGAGCTTCCAGTTTCTGAGAAGTGAGGCAGCTGTTCTCATCATGACATATGCATCAGGGTATTAGCTACAGCAAAGCTAGAGAGAGACTAAAATTATATTGTTCAGCTGTGTGACCCTCATAGTTAGTGTTTGTTAAAGTCGACAGAAAGAAAACTAAAAGCAAATGCAGCTGGAGGTTGGCCCAGACTTTCCGCCTCAGTTTACCAGGCTCCCTGAACTGCTGCCTTTGCCCAGAGATCACAACTGCCTGGCTGTCATCCAGTCCCCGAGAAAGGCTGTGTGTGCTTTTCTTTCTTTTTCTTATACGAAGGACTTTCAGCGTTCAGCAAGAGCACCAGCCCCTCTCCCTACAGGAGGTACTGAGGAACTTGAACTGGAGTTGTTTGAAACAGAAACAGAAGGGTAGTTCCTGTTGAAAGTGCAGATTTCTAGACTCCCTGTAATAGACTTTCATATCAAAGTATCAGAGAAATTCAGCTGGAGAGATGGCTCAGCGGTTAAGAGCACAGGCTGCTCTTGCAGAGGACTTTAAGTAACTTTTAAAAAATCTTTTATGGGGGCTGGAGAGGTGGCTCAGTGGTTAAGAACACTGGTTGTTCTTGGAAAAGACCCGGGTTTGAATCCCAGAACCCCCCATGGCAGCTAACAACTGTCTGTAACTCCAGTTCCAGGGGATCCGACAGCCATAAACATAATAAATAAAATTTAAAAATAAAAAATCTTTTATTTTTATGTGTATGAGTGTTATGTGTGAATGTATGTAAGTGCACCTGTGTCATGCAATACCCAAGGAGATCAGAAGAGGGCGTCAGAGCCCTGGAACCAGAGTTACAGATGGTTGTTAGCCACCATGTGGGTGCCTGGAATCAAACCCAGGTCCTCTGCAAGAGCAGCCAGTGCTCTCAACCGCTGAGCCATCTCTCCAGACACAAAATATAATAATTTTGTAAAAATAAAGATTAACTCCAGACTGGGTGAGTGGCACACACTTGAAATCCCTGCACTCAGGAGGTGGATACAGGAGAATCATAGGTTTGAGGTCCATCTGGACCACTAGCAATATCTTGTCTTACAAAAGTAATGGCTGAGGGTGTCAGTCAGTGGTAGTGCCTAGCATGTGCAAAGCCCTGGGTTTCATCTCCTAACAGAACAAAATAGAAGAAACATTCCAAGAGTTTATCTGCACACACCAAACATCACTTCATAATAAAGGAAACTCAGAAGGACATTGAGTGAACTGGTTAAGTGATCTTGTCTTGCTGCTGTGGCTTATCTGTAAAAGTATTATTGTGGGCCCCAAACAATTTTCTACTCCTGTTTTTTTGTTGATAGAGAGCCTTATATCCACACTCTTGAAGAGGAACCAGTGTGGAAGAGTACAGTGAATGGCTCCAAGGGCTACGACGCACAGCGTGAGCCACTCTTTGCAGAGTAAAGCTTTTGCAGAAAGCTAATGTGGACTGTCTACTTTAAAGTGCTCTTCCCAGGAAGAATGCAAGACTTCTTACACATTTCTAGTCTCTTCTGTATGATGTAAAAAGGCTGCCCTTAAGTCAGACTGTCTTAGAGTCAAATTCTGCCCACATGACCATGGGCCATACACTGACGCCTCTCCGGGTCTCAGTTAACCCATCTATAATATGGGATTTATAGATATTTATATCATATCTTGTAGAAGTTCAATAAACTCCAGCTACTGTTTGACCTTAGGTTCTCGGGAATGTGTAAAGTTGCTATGGAGAGCTTCAATCTATTTTTAGCCTTATCAAGTTAAAAGAAGCATTTGTTTTAGACTTTAACAATGCCATCTAGTGCCTAACTTTGACATAAATCAAGAAATCAAGTGTTTGTTGATCACCTAGCATGAACTTGATGGTTTGTGGGATGAAGGGAAATATAAGGAGTGGAGGTCCATGCCTGTACTCTGAGCTGAGGAGGTTGTGGCAAAACGACCCAAGTTCACAGACAGCTTGGGCTACATCACAAGCTCCTATCTCAAAAACTAACAGTGACAAAAGTCGTCTTCTTTTTTTTCACAATGTCATATGTTTTCATTTTCCTTGTATGTTTTTCAGTGGAAAACGACCCACATTTCATCATTTACCTGCCAAAAAGCCAAAAGAATATTTGTTTCAATATTGACTCAAAACCTGGAAAAATCCTTAGCCTGGTGTCTGATCCAGAATTAGGTAAAAAAAAAAAAAAAAGATTACGTTTTAATTAAATAATCACATAATTGCCATGCCTCCCTGTGCTGCCTGGGACTCCTTTCTCATCTTAATAGAAGTTCTATAGTTTTAAAACTTTGATAACTGCTGAGAAATTAAATTATGACTATATTATTTTAGGCAATTAGTGTTCAAAATATATATTCAGAGCATGAACTTGCTGGTGTTATTTTGATTTAATTACTTTATGATAAAACGTATTAACAGTAGCAAGAGATATATAAAGGAAATATTTCAATTATGGAACAAAATAATAATTTTCTCAACTTGTCAACTTATACAAATGCAAATTGCGGTGCCCACACATGCGTTATAAACAGGTGGTGCATGAGAGAGAAAGACATCTTTTCTTCTACAGGGATTTTAGTCAATGGTCAGCTTATTGGTGCCAAAAAGCCCGAGAACGGAAAACTAAGCACCTACTTTGGAAAACTGGGATTTTATTTCCAACATGAAAATATGAAAATCGAAATCAGCACAGAGACCATCACCCTGAGTCATGGCTCTTCTGCATCGCGCCTGTCCTGGTCTGACACAGCTCATGTTGCAAATCAGAGGCAAGTTATACCATCATTGTGCTGGACAGCTTTAGTGTCAACTTGACACACCTGGGTTGAGGGAGCCTCAATTGGGGAATTTCCTCCATAGGACTGGCCTGTGGCCATGTCTGAGGGGCATCTTCTTGATGAGTGGTGTGGGAGGGCCCAGCCCACTGTGGGTGGTGTCACCCCTGGGCAGGTGGGCCTGTGTTGCATAAGAAAGCAGGCTGAGCAGGGGCCAGGGGAGCAAGCCAGTAAGCAGCGTTCCTCCATGGCCTGTGCTCCAGCTCCTGCCTCCAGGTTCCTGCCCTGAGTTCCTACCTCAGGCTCCCAAATGAACTGTGACCTGGGAGATGTAAGACAAATAAACCCTTTCCTCCCCAAGTTGGTATTGGTCAGAGTATTTTGTCACAGCAATGAAGAACAAACTAGAACAATCCTGATTTCCATCTTCCCTTGACATGTGACTGTAGAAACAAGCATCATTTTAAACACGAGGAACTAAGGCTCGGGGAAATTGTTCTTACCCACTACGCTGTCCCTTGTAACAGGTAACATGTTTCAAAACTCACTGTGTCTCGGTGACTAGCCTAGTGCATGGCATACAAGAAGTGCTCAAATACATATATATGTAGATCACTACACGGATCCATCTCTTGAAATCTATGGCTAATCGTATCAGAGAGCATGCTGCAAGCCCATCTTAGGCACAGTATCTTCCAATTTAGGGTCTGTCCATTAGTTTTATTGTTTTGTTTTCTTTATTTTGTTTTGTTTTGTTTTGATCTTTTTGAGACGGGGTCTTCCTGGAGCCCCAGCTGACCTGTAACTCACTATGTAGACCAGGATGGCCTTGAACTCACAGAGATTCGCCTGCCTCTACCTCCCAAGGTCTGGGATTAAAGGCGTGCACCACCACACTCAACCTGTCCACTGGTTTTTACAGACACGCAATATCCCATAGCACAAGTATGGTGAATCTCTCACTGGAGAGATGGAGAGTTTATACTAGGGCTGATGATGACTTGCTTAAAAAAATGCTCTGGGGCGGCCAAAACAGCTCAATAGGTAAAAAGATGCTTGCTGCCAGTACTGATGACCTGAGTTCAGTCCCAGGACCCATATAGTGGAGGGAGACAACCAGCTTCTACAAGTTGTCCTCTGACTTCTACTCACATGCTGTGTCACACACAATAACCACTCACAAGACCTTGAGTCATGTGGTTGACTCAAAGTTAGAGGAAGACAGCAGGTGGTGCCAGGAAAGAAAGAAAGGAAGAAGGGAGGGAGGGAGGGAAGGAAGGAAAGAAGGGGAGGAGAGAGGGAAAAGGAAAGGGAAAGAAAGAAAGAAAGAAAGAAAGAAAGAAAGAAAGAAAGAAAGAAAGAAAGAAAGAAAGAAAGAAAGAAAGAAAGAAAGGGAAAGTGATTTTAAATGTAATAAAATTGTCTGGCATGGTGGTCCATACCTTTAATCCCAGCATTTGGGAGGCAGAGGCAGATGGATTTTTGTGAGTACGAGGCCAGCCTGGTCTACATAGCACATTCCAGACCAGCTGTCTCTAAAGGACAAAAAAAATTGTAATAAACTGTCTGTTCTGGAATCATCTAGTAACTAGTTCTATGTTGACTTTCACACTAGAGTGCTTGTCTCTGTGAAGAAGGGACGATCTGTGACTCTCACCCTGGATAAAGAGATGTCCTTTTCTGTTCTGTTGCATCGTGTGTGGAAGAAACACCCAGTCAACGTAGACTTTCTGGGCATCTATGTTCCACCCACAAACAAGTTTTCACCCAGTACACATGGACTGTTAGGTAAAGTGCTCACCATCGGGCACCGGTGCCTGGGATGACTGTGGTTAGAAGTTGGGAAGGTGGCAGGTGAGCATGCACAATCAGAGGATCCACCATAGAAGGGTGGACAGGGTGTGGTGGCCCTTATAGACCACGGCATCAGGATTACAGTTTCAGTGGCACGGATGTAGCAAGTTAAGAGGAGGGACAAAACAGTTTAAGATTTATGCTAAGATTTTTTCTTTTAACTAAAGAAAGGTGACCTGGTTTAGGAGGTATGTGATAATAAGCATTATAAGAAGATTTTAGATGTGAGTATGTGACATCTCGAACTGACCTTTTCCTGTGATATGAACCACATTCTCCATCACTGACCTCACCTGCTGCTGTCAAATGGGCAGTAATGTATCAATGGTCTAGTAGATCTGCCTCATGTATAAAGAGATTCTGGAGGATGAAAATGTCTCTTGGACTCAATGACAGGTCTTGGATTACATATTTTTTAAAAGCCTGAATTTTGTGTTGCTAGGCCAGTTCATGCATGAGCCGAAGATTCATATCTTCAATGAGAGACCAGGAAAGGACCCGGCAAAGCCAGAGGCGAGCATGGAAGTGAAAGGACATAAGCTGACCGTCACCAGGTAGGACTTGAATGCCTAAGACAGGAGAGCACGCAAAGCCCAATCCTAAGTACTATGTCGTCACACTCCACAATTCATTGGCAATAGACACATACATAACATCTGTGTAAGAGCACTTCAGACAGCCCTGCTTAAATGCAAATAATGATCATGCATGTGTGCACACGCATCATGAGATGTCAAGGTTAGTCAATCTACTCTTCTCATCTGTATACACTGGCAGTCCTGAAGTCACAAGTTAGATAACTGAAAAAGTTGAAATCAGGGGCTGGAGAGATGGCTTAGCGGTCAAGAGCACTGACAGCTCTTGCAGAGGATCCGGGTTCAATTCCCAGCACCCACATGGTGGCTAAAAACCATCCTTAACTCTAGTTTCAGGGGAATCCAATGCCCTCTTCTGACCTCTGCAGCATTGCACGACACGGGTGCACTCACATACATGTAAGCAATTCACTCATACACATAAAATAAAATAAATAATAAACAAAAATTTTTTTAAGTTGACATCAGAAAACACCCGTTAAGCACAGCACTAGAGAAGGTGCGTGTAGGTTTTGTGTGAGGGCTTCTTTATTAATATGGGTTACTGAGCACGCTTTTCTGTAGTTTTTCTTACACAAATCACTTCCATATGCTTCATCTCAGAGTGAGAATTTAGACACTTATAAGTCCTGAGTATAAAATTATTTTTTATTTATTTTTATTTTATGTGTGTTTTGCCTGCGTGTATGCAGGTACAACCCATGCATGCAATGCCTGAGGAGGCCTGAAGGTGGTGACTGACTCTGCTGGAACTGGAGTTTCCGTTGTTAGATGCCACATAGGTGCTGGGAACCAAACTCTGGTCCTCTGCAAAAGCAGCCAGTGCTCTTAACCACTGAGCCAATCTCTCCAGCCCCTGAATGTAAAATTCTTATAAATCCTTGAAAACGTTTCCCAGTCTTGTCTGGGAACAGCTGTCTCCCTCATGCCTGATTTGATATCATTTTAAAGCATTTTGTCTTCTTATTTTATACAGCAGCTACTTTTCCTTGTTAGAAATGATTCTACAGAAATGCCAACAAAATGTAACTTCACAATGATAGTGAAATCATAAAATTGTATGTGCTACCACAAAATAGATTTGTGAATTAAAACATTGGATTTGGGCTGGAGAAATGGCTCAGCAGTTAAGAGCACTGGTGCTCTTGCAGAGGACCCGGGTTTGATTCCCAGCACCCACATGGTGGCTAACAACCACACATAACTCCAGTTTCAGGGCATCCAACGCCTTCTTCTGACTTCCACAAGCATTGCATGACACAGTGCACTTGCACACATGCAGGCAAAACACTAATACATATAAGCTAAAAATATAAATTTTTTTTAAAACATTGGATTCTTCATGAGTATACCATCTAGTGGTATTGGTTTGCTAGACAGTGACCAGTGAGTTAAGAATGGGCAACAGTCACAGCTGGAGAAGTGGCTCGGGGGTAAGAGCACTGGTGCTCTTGCAGAGTACCTGGGTTTGGTTCCCAGCAGCACATGGTGGCAAGTAACTGTCTATAACTCCAGTTCTTCTGGCCTCCATGGGTATTGCATGACACAGGTGCAATTACATACTTGTGCGATTACATACTTGCAGGTAATACACTCATACATATAGAATTAAATATTTTTTAAATATTTTAAAATCTTTGGTGGTGCATATCTTTAGTCCCAGCACTTCAGAGGCAGAGGCAGGCAGATCTTTGTGAGTTCGAGGCCAGCCTGGTTGACATAGAGAGTTCCAGGCCAGCTGGGGCTACAGGGAGACCCTGTCTTAAAAAGACAAAAAAAAAAAAAAGTTTTAAAGAATGGGCATCTGGCAGCATAAAGCAATGGTGAGACCCACTTAGTAGCAGTCTTACCTCATGTGAAGCTTCATAAAAGAGCGTGTATGATTAAAGGCAAATGGTGAGCCTCAGTTTCCTGGAGCACCTATGATGCCCCATGATTCATAATTGAAATTGAACTGACCCGCTCCATACTGTTAAAGCTCACTAATGGCAGTGTGCCATACATTTTAAAAACATTAGCTTCTTGATCCTTCTAGTGGGATCTTGAATTTGCTCAGAAACACTGACATCATCCTTAAATAAAACATCTGTCTGCAAGGTGAAGGCAAAAGCTGGCTTGGCTTTATTCTTCAGGTAGCACAGGTTAGCCTACAGCACTGAATTTCATTTTTGTCCTTTTTTAGTTGCATTAATTTGCTACTCTTTACCTTGCTGGAACAATCCATATAAAGGGGCTGGAGAGATACCCCAGTGGTTAAGAGCACACGCTGCCCTTGCAGAAGACCTGGATTCAATTCGCAGCACCCACATGGCAGCATATAACCATTTTAACTCCAGTTCCAAAGGATCTGTCACCCTCTTCTGGTGTCCTCTAAGGGCACCAGGCACACACAAGGTGCACATATATACATGCAGGCAAAGCGCTCCTGTGAATGAATAAAAATAAATCTTTTTTTAAAAAAAGAGTCCATACAGATTGACTTCCATAAGGACTATCTGAGGTATCCAAGGACACGTGGGTTATCCTGCATCCTTCCAACAGCAACCCCCAGACTGACATCTCTTTTAACTTGAGAAGCACGGAAGGGCAGGGGTGGGCAAAGATGGTATGAAGAAGGGCACAAAGAACAAGGGAAAGAGGGTGTCTTTTCCAGCCCTGCCTTGCTCCCATGTGTGGTCTGTTTCCTAACTGTACACGTCATTTCCCTTTCAGAGGGCTACAGAAGGACTACAGGACGGATATAGTGTTCGGAACCCATGTTCCCTGCTGGTTTGTGCACAATAGTGGGAAAGGTTTCATTGACGGAAATTACAGGGATTACATCGTACCTCAGCTCTACAGCTTTCTCAAATGGCCCTAAAGGTTTATGGTTTGGGAAATGTGTACAAATATACATCTCATCCCTTGACAGTTCTTGCGGTTATTCCTTTGAGTAATTAATAACAAATGGGTATTATCGTGGCTTATAAAAGAGCCTGCTAACCCACCTGAAGAAAATAAACATTTTGCAAAGAAGCCTCAGAATGTTGATGTATTTTTAGATGATGAGGTGTATTAATCAAGAAGTAGCTTTGGTGAGTCAAGCTGCCATTGAGACCAAGCCCAGGACCTGGTTTACTGTGAAAATCCACGTATTGTTGAATGTCACCTTGGCCTTAAAGACTAATCACGTATTCATTGTTATTACACAGGAAGGCCAATTGTGAGAAGGCTGTTGGTGGATATAGACAAGGGCTATCCTTCTGTCTTAGCTACTTTGTAACCAAGGTTTATACTAAAGCCCTGTTACCCACTGTAGGGATAGCCTTGCCAAGAAAGAGTTTGCCCAGTAGGGTTAGCCAAGTTCCCTCCTTAATGTTGGCTCCCGAAGTCCCTTCCAGTTTTGAGACAGATTCGTCAGATTTCTTGAGGGGGGGGGGTATTAAAAAGATGAGTTCATCCCACATGGCAGCTGACAACTGTCTGTAACTCTAGTTCCAGGGGATCCAACAGCCTCTTCTGTCTTCTCTGTCTTCCATGGGCATTGCACAGCATGGGTGTGCTTACCTACATGCAGGCAATACATGCATACAGATAAAATAAAAAATAACTTTTTAAAATTTAAAAAAAAAAAGATGAGTTCATGAAGCTGGAGAGATGGCTCAGTGGTTAAGAGCACTGGTTGATCTTGCAGAGGACCTGAGGACCTAGGTTCGATTCCCAGCACCCACATGGCTGCTAACAACCATTCATAACTCCAGTTCCAGAGGATCCAACACCCTCTTCTGACCTCTGCGGGCACTGCACAGCATGGGTGCACTTAAACACATGCAGGCAATACACTCATACACTAAAATAAAAATAATAAAATATTCTTTTAAAAAGTAGGGGTATGGGGCCAGACGTGGTGGCGCACGCCTTTAATCCCAGCACTTGGGAGGCAGAGGCAGACGGATCTCTGTGAGTTCAAGGCCAGCCTGGTCTACATAGTGAGTTCCAGGACAGCTGGGCTACAGGGAGACTGTGTCTCAAAAAGACCAAAAAAAGAGTAGGGATATGGGTTGGAGAGCTGGCGCAGCCGTTAAAGGCTCAGGCTCACAACCGAAAGGTGGAAGGACTTGAAAGAAAATAAGAAAACTGGGGCGAGAGGCAGGGGGAGGTGGAGGGAGGGAGTGGAGGGTAGATGTGATTAAGATACGTCTATGAAAAAAGGAGAAAATGGCTCATGATATTCCCATAGATGACAGCACAGTGTTCCAGCTGCTAAACATATTCTGAGAGAATCATAACTTCAGATTCCCCAGAAACCCCCTCGATGAGCGACCTAACACAAATCTGTGTGAATCCAGCCTTCCTTAGCTCTTCCTGTAGAACTCTGCCTGAATTTTAACATCTTAGAAGTAATATCATTTACAATCTAAATTTATCTTAGAGTTTTTAAAAAAAAATAAAGCAGGAGGCCAGGCATGGTGGTATACAACTTTAATCCCAGCACTTGGGAGGCAGAGGTAGGTGGAGCTCTGTGAGTTCTAGGCCAGCTGGGACTACAGGGAGACCCTGTCTCAAAAAGACCAAAAAAACAAATAAATAAAAATTTAAATTAAAAAAAAAAGATAAAGCAGCAAATGTCCTAAAGGGTAGTGACATTTACAAAACAGAATAAACAAACACCATGTTTGGAGCAGATTCAGAAGACTCAAACACAGATTTGGGTGGCAGGGTGCAAATAGTTTGAACGTTTTAGTTTCCTTAAAAATATCAATTCCTGGAGCTATAGAGGTGGTTCAGTGGTTAAGAGGACTGGTTGCTCATGCAAAGGACCTGGGTTTGGTTCCCAGTACCCACATGGTGGCTAAATCCATAATTTCAGTTCCAGTGGATCCAATGCCCTCTTCTGATGTCTGCAGGCACTGCATGTACACAGTGTCCTTACATATGCACAGGGAAAATATTTATAGACTTAAATAAATAGAAAAAAAATAGAAATCAATTCCTGCCAGGCATAGTGGTGCACATTTTAATCCCAGCACTTACAAGGCAGATGCAGGCAGATCTCTGTGACATGGAGATCATTCTGGTCTACATAAAGAGTTCAAGGCCAGCTGGGGCTACAAGGAGACTTGCAGCAGTATACTCTGTTAACTGTTGAGCCATCTCTCTGGCTCCAGGAGTTAATTTTTATTTTGTTTTATTCAATTAATTATTTCTTTTTTGGTCTTCGATACAGGGTCGCCCTGTAGCCCCCAGCTGGCCTGGAACTCACTATGTAGACCAGGCTGGCCTTGAACTCACAGAGATCCACCTGCCTCTGCCTCCCGAGTGCTGGGATTAAAGGCATGTGCCAACCATGCCCAGCTGGTAGTTAATTTTTAAAGGCCATCTTGGTGAAATTGTACTTTGGAAATAATCCAATGCAGCTAGATGTGGTGGTGCTCTCCTTTAATCCCAGCACTCTGGAGGCAGAGGCAGGGAGATCTCTGAGATTGAGGCCAGCCTGCTCTACATAGTGAGTTCCAGGCCAGCTGATGTTACAGGACCCTCTCTCAAAAAGACCAAAAAAAATATTTATTTCAAAAATCTTTTAATTTTGTGTGTATATGTACATTCACGTCTATAGGTATGTGTGCATGTGTGTGCTCGTGCATGTGGAGACCAGGTGTTCCTCAATCTCATTTTTTTCCTTTTTTCTTTTTAATTTCTCAGACCATGATTTTTATTTCTAGAAATTCAACTAAATGATTTACATTTTCTGTAAATGGGACTGTGGCAGAGTAATAGAAAAATAATGGAAAACTTCTTAGTGTCTGAGAATGGGAAAGTCCAACACCCAGGACCATGTGTGGAGTCAAGACCATAGCTGGCCATCAAGGGAGGTGGGAAGTGCTTGAGAATCAGTCCTCCCAAGACTAGAACCTGCAAATAACAGAAACCTGCCCTGTCCCCAGCATAAGCCCTACACAGAGACAAAGCCACTGGCATGCACAACCTGGGACCTCAGGGAGGGGGTATGGGGAATGGGGTCACTCAGAGGCGGCTAAAACTGCTGCCCAACATGGGAAAGTCCTCCATCCTCCAATCTGTTCCACCATCAGCCCACCACCAGAGCAGTGTGGATCTGTACTCATAGTTGGGGACCACAGCTCCAGGGTCATGGGAGAGGACCACAGCTCAAGCTCACAGGAGGTGGACCACGGCTTCAGATTTACAGGAGGGAACCACAGCTCCAGGTTTGTGGGAGGGGATCACAGGTCCAGATCATGGAAAGAGACCACAACTCTGGCTCACTGGAAGGGACCATAGCTCCAGGTTCACAGAGGTGACAATAGCTCCAGCTCCCAGGAAGGGTCCACAACTGTGGTTCACAGGAGAGGAGCACAGCTCCAGGTTCATGGGAGGGGAACTTTAACCTCATTTAAATTTTTTAACTTATTTTTATGAATATTTTGCCTCCATGTATTTAAGTGTACTATGTGTGCACAATGCCCACAGAGGTCAGAAGAGGGTGATGGATCCCCTGGAACTGGAGTTACTGATAGTTGTGAGCCACCATGTGGCTGCTTTGACTCAAACCCAGGTCCTCTGCAAGAGCAGCCAGTGTTCTTAACCACTGAGCCATCTCTCCAGTCCCTACTTAGTTTTGTATGCACTATTAGCGCACAACTGAAATCTCAGCTGCAGAATCATTAACTTATCTTTTGGTCTTAGGTAGCTTGTGTTTAAAGGCTTTACCCAGTCAGGTGTGATGGTGGAGGCCTCTCAGCACTTGGGAGGCAGAGGCAGGAGAATCTCCATGAGGTCAAGGCCAGTCTGGTCTATATGCATAGTGAGTTCCACGCTAGCTGGGGCTACAGGGAGACCCTGTCTCAAAAAGACCAAAAAAAAAAAAAAACAACACAGGAATGAACTAAGAACCCTGAGTTATTTTGGTCTTTACTAGTTTGGGGTTTTTTAAGGGTTTTAAATTTTTTATTTTATATGTCTGTTTTGCCTGCATGTGTAGCAGATGTCTGAAGAGAGCATTGAGCCCCCCTAGAACTGGTGTTAGGGATGGACGGGAGTTACCATGTGGGTGCTGGGAACTGAAACCATGTCCTCTGCAAGTGGAGGAAGTGCTTGTAGCCACTGAGCCATTCCTCCAGCCCCTTGAGGTATTATTTTTATGCAAATATGAATATGGCTCAACACAAAGTCATAAACTTACTTAAAACATGCTTTTGTGGTTTATTTTGTTTTGTAACCTGACGGCAGGGCTCTCAAGCATGAACTCGTAGCTGACCAAGTACTGTAGGCACCCCTGTGTTTAATGCGTCACTCCAGACAATTCTTCTTTGTCCAACGTAGCTAGCCCAGAAAACCCAAAAACTGGGACACCCCTTTAACCAAAGGATCAGTTACTACTACTCTGTTTCTCCAATCTTATCCTAGTGAAAAAAAAAAATGTGACTCCAAAGATTCAGCAAAATCAAGAGTTTGTTCTTTACTGGTCAAATCTATTTGGTGATTTTTTTTTTCTGAAATAGACAAGACAGAAAAATCAAGCATGCTTCCCTTTGTGTAATGATTCAGCTATGCAACTAATATTTCTAGGGTCACTTAAATCAAGTTCGTAACTAACTTACATCAAGGCTGACTTGTATTCTAATTCTGTACTTCCATTTGACCAAAGTAGGAATCAGGGTCTCTTAGACTAAGCAAAGTTGGTGAGAATTTTGTTTTGCTTTGCTTTGTTTTTTGTTTGTTTGAGACAGGGTCTCCCTTTGCCCCAGCTGGCCTAGAACTTGCTATGTAGACCAGGGTAGCCTTGAACTCCACCTGCCTCCACCTGCTGGGATTAAAGGTGTATGCCACCACGCCTGACTGCTTATCAGGCTTCTCCTATTGGCCTATCATTCCATCTTCAGATCAGTGAACACTATTTCTATATAAATGCACCTCAGATGTGTATTCCTCGTGTGTTCTTGTATCTCCTGTGACCAGCAACAGGGACTCACAAACCAGAGATGCTCTATATGTCAGCAAAAACTGAGAGGCAGTTGGGAAGTAAACGCCAAAAAGGAACAAACAGCAAATGTAGCAATAAAACAAGGACTTACTGAATTCCAGTAAAGAAAACTGGGAATTTGGTTTCATCCCAGGTTGGCAATGCTAGTAATTTGATATGAACTCAAGTAAGTTAAAAAAGAATCATTTTCACAACTAAAAGGCAATTTACAGACTGGAGAAAATATTTGCAAAAGACCTATCTGATCAAAAATTGTTATAAAAACTCCCAAAGTTCAATAAGAGAATGACCCAACTGAAAAATCGGCAAGGGGCTGGAGATGGTTCAGCAGTCAAGGATGCTTACTGCTCTTGCAGAGGACCTGGGTTTGGTTCCCAGCACCCCTAAGGGCAGCTCAGAATCACCTGTCACTCCAGCTACAGGCAGTTGGGTGCCCTCTTCTGGCCTTCACAGGTACAGCGAGCACGCACACACGCGCGCGCACACACACACACACACACACACATGTGCGTGTATATACCCCCACATAGATTCACACATGCACATATTTAAAAATAAAATCTTTAAAAAGATAGGCATAAGACCTAAAAAGACACTTCACCAAACACTGACAGATGGTAAATAACCATATGAAAACATGCTCAACATAATTTATCACTAGGGAACTGCAAATCAATCTAAAATATAGACATTAGAAGAGCCAAAATCCAGAACACCAGGACCAAATGCTAGCAAGGACTTGAAAGGAGTCTCTCTTTGCTTCTTTGTGGGACTGAGAATTAGTACAACTGATTTGAACTCAGTTCAGTGTCTCAGCAAACCAAACACACTTTCATCACACAATCTAGCAATCATACTCCTTGATACTTGATACTGATACAAATTATTTTGAGCTGAAAACTATTATTTGCACAAAAATCTATGTATCGGATAGTTACAGCAGATTTGTTCACAATTTCCAAAGCCTGGAAGCAACCAAGGTGTCCTTTGGTAGCTGAGTGGAGAGACTGCAGAAGGTCCAGATAATGCAAATTATCCAGGGCTCATCCTCCTGAACATTTCTTACGTTTCTCAACCTGCCTTTTACACTTCACAACCAGCAAATGTTCTTCCTTCTGATAGCAGAAGTCATTGGCAACCTCTACTTTCTGCCCAAGCAACAGGGCCCAGGATCAGGCACACAACCTAGGTCTGACCACTCAATTGCTTTCTTTGATTTGCCCAGGTGTGGAGAAATTCTAGGCCTCTCTCCGAATCACTAGAGACAGCATTTTGTTTGGTTTTTGAGACGGTCTCCCTATAGCCCCAGCTGGCCTAGCACTTGCTATGTAGATGGGCTGGCCTCAATCTCACAGAGATCTGCTGTCCTTTGCCTCCTGAGTGCTGAGACCAAAGGCGTGTGCTGCCACACCTGGCTACCCCCCCCCCCCCCCCCCCCCGGTGCTGCTTATAGGTAAGATGTAAGCCTGGAGATACTGGGAGACATCTAGATCTTGTGCCAGAGAACAGAGCCAACACAGAAAACAGCATGCAGAGAGAACGATCCCTGAGAAGCCCGTCCACCTCAGACCCTGCTGTGCACTTCTTTTCAGTTGTGTATTGGACCCTCTGGACCTGCTCATTTTCAGTAATATAAAGTTCCTTTTGGGGCAGTGATAGGCATATGCAAAGAGGATCTGTCGTTTGCGTATCCAAGCAACATACTGTTCCGCTTTTTTAAAGATACACAGTCAGCATTGCTGGAATGATATAACATGATCCTGCAGCTCTAATTGTAGGAAGCAAAAGCACACATCCACATAAAAAAAAGGCATAAATGTCCCAGCGGCAGCATCCAAACAGCCACAGAGTAGAAGCAACCAAAATGTTCATCAGTGAACAGATATACATGTGGTATATCCATACATTACCAGACTGGTATTTGGTAATGAAAAGAGAAATGCAGTTCTGCTGGGCATGGTGGTATGTACTTACAATGTCAGCTCTGCTGGGCATGGTGGCACGCACTTACAATGTCAGCTCTGCTGGGCAAGGTGGCACGCACTTACAATGTCAGCACTTGGGAGGTAGAGGCAAGAGAATCAGGACTTCAACATCGTCCCTGACTACACAGCGAGTTCAAGGCCAGCTTGACCTTCATGACATCATGTCTCAAATCCACCTCCCCTGAACAGGAAAAAAAAAGAAGCCAATCATGAAAGACCATGTTATATACTATCCCATTTATATGTAATGTGAATGGCATATATGTGTGCACGTGTGTGCATGCAGAGACCAGAGGATGAGCTCAGGCATCTTTCTGCCTTAACCTCTTGAGACAGGGTTTCTCACTGAACCTGGAACTCACGATTTTTGCTCTGGGTATCCACCTATCCCCCCCCATGGGGTGCGCAGGGATCTCGGGGCGCCAGCTGCTAGTGTGGTGCCGGTCCCCTGTGCGCACCGGGAAGGCGGCGGGTCCCGCAGCGCGTTGCTGGCAGGCCCCTGCTTCTCCGCTGCTTCTCCGCTGTGAGTCCCTCTGCTACCGGGGCTGGCCCAGCCGAATTCAGCCCTAATTTCACCAGTGCACTTCCTCGAGATGCGAAATCCACCGGCAGCTGGATCACGCGGGAAGGTGCGAGCGGCTAAAGCTGGGTTTCCGTGAGTCGATGACGGAAGGAAAGCGCCCCCCGGGGAGGCTGGATCGTAGGCAATAAGACACGGGACTCAGCTTAGTCCGTGTTACAGCTCTTTATTCTCCTGACTCTGCTCGGCTCCAAGTCTTGGTGATCCAGCTCCAGCTCCAATTATTGAGGAAAAACCAGTTCACTTATACCATGGGGGTGGTAGTAAAAACCTTAGCTGATAGGTACTTTTAGGATGCCCCATTTACATGTGGAAGTAAGCTCCTGCCAGGCTGCCAGACTGCCTGAAAAATCACACAGGAAAGCCTGGCATTTCCAGAGCCGGAAGCTATGTTTCTGTGGCGGCTACTTCAAAAGACGAGTCAGGAAGATGCCAGAAAAGCACCCTGCTGAAAAAGGAGTCTCTGCATTTGAGCCGAGCCCATGGGCTGTCCAGGCATGAAGAGACTGCTACTTTACACAACAAGGGTCCCCAACACCCCCACTCCCCCCAGCACTGGGATTATAGGAGCAGGTGGCCGCACTTTGATGTGGGTGCTGGGAGTCAGAACTTGGGCTCTCACACTTGCACACCACACACTGTTACACACTAAGCCATGTTCCTAGAGAAGAGTCAAATGCAGAGACCAGAAGTAGATTAATGGTTGCAAGAGAATGGGTGACTGCTGGGGAAGGAGGGATGCTGCACGGTGCTTCTTTTGACAAGGATAAAAAAATCCTTAAGAATTCAATCAAGCTTTAATCCCAGCACTCAGGAGGCAGAGGCAGAGGCAGGTGGAGCTCTGTGAGTTCAAGGCCAGCCTGGTCTACATAGTGAGTTTCAGGCCAGCTTGGGACTACAGGGAGACCTTGTCTCAAAAAGGCAAAAAAAAAAAAAGAATTAGATTAGGCTGTACAAGTCTGTGAATAGAATACACGGAAAACCACTGAATTGCATACTTGGTAACTGCATGATAGATGAATTATATCACAATAAAGGTACTGTTGCCATGTCTAGTTTGGCTGTTTAAATTTTAATTCAACTTTACTCTTCTACCACTAAAAATATATATTTAGAACATATGAAAGATCTCTTCCCATTATATATTCCAAATGGTCATACATGAAACACTTTATTAACACCATTCTTTAATGATAAAAACCCATCAGAGGATTGTTACAAAGGGGGAAAAACAGTTAAAATTACAAAGTTCTGATATTTCAGGAAACATAATTAGATTTTTCTGTAAGTTTAGTTGAACTGTACAGTAATATTTAAATAGATCCTTTTTATACAAAATAAATACCCTAACACAGTAGAGTCTCAGAGCGCCTTGGCAAACATCAATTTGATGCTTTAGGGTTTCGATGTGTTGTTAAAAATTTTCAAACTCAGGCAAGTTTAGATATGTCTTCATACTGAATTCCTTCAACTCTGCGTCCTTTTAAAGGTCCCTACAAATAAAAATAATTTAGGAAAAGGTTAGAAATATATACTAAAAGACAAATAAATAATAGCATACTTATGGACACAAATTTACTTTATCTGTATATCCAGAATATCAGTAAGTTAGTTAACATCTGTACACTGAGGACTTTAAAAAATCATCATTTCATGAGACTGGAGAGATGGCTCAGCAGGTAAGATGGCTGTTCTTTTGGAGGAACTGGGTTTGGTTCTCAGAAGCTACATGGTAGCTAATAACCATCTGCATCTTCCTCTTCTGGCTTCTGCAGGCATTGAGTGAATGTGATATACTTACATGTATATAAGCAAAGCACTCATGCACATAAAATACACATAAAATAAATAAAATACATATTTTAAAAAATTATTATCGCATGGCCAGCCTGGACTACATTGAAAGACTATCTGAAAAAAGAGGAAGAAAAAGGAAGGAAAGGAGGGTAACCGATGTGTCAAGGGATTACAGGATTTCTCAGCATGTTACCACTTTATAGGTCAGGGGGAAAAAACTCACATAGTTTAAATTTAGTAAAATTTAAGATCTGTGAATTTAGTCAGACTGATAAATTCCTCAACGTCAGATAAAGTTCCTTTTGCTTCATGTTTTCTGTCTTCAGGGTCCCTGTCAGTAACAATTTCATGGTTGGTATTATCACAGAGAGAAAAAAGGATGTTTTTTAGTTGAATGAAGTATGAATTTTCTCAAATGAGGACCCAGAAGCTGGCACATAGGTGCAATATTCTGGAGAGTCGTCCAGACTTTCATCAGATTCTCCAAGGGGTCCACTGCTCACCCCAACTGTACAAATGGATGTGCTGCACATGAAGATGTGTTTTGCTGATAAACACACAGTAATGCAGCAGTTCAGAGTTCTAAGGAGAAGGGCTTCCTTGGGAAGACATGTTGGGCCTCCCACACCTGTCAATAAACCATCAGTTCTAACTTAATAAACAATTTTATTTACGTGACAGAGTTCTTATCAATATTGTGTAATCTCACCTACTTGAATTTCCTTTTCTTTCCTTTTTGGTCTTTTTGAGACAGGGTCTCCCCAGCTGGCCTGGAACTCCCTATGTAGACCAGGCTGGTTTTGAAATCACAGAGATCCACCTAAAGGTGTGAGCCACTACACCCAGCTACCTACTTGAAACTACTAAAAAGTGTAGTTGCTCTCTGAAGTTCCTTCCCCATTAAGTAAAACTTTCTTTCCCTCACTAATGTTACAAAGCCAAACTGAGTTTTATAGCAGATGTGAGAAAAAAAATGTATAAAATTGCCCAGTTTGTACATAATTTTATAAACCACAAAGACAGAAAAGGAATAGGATGAAATACTAAAAGGGTTATCATTGGGTTGGGAGTTATGGGTAATTTTCATAATTATTTTTTTTAAATTGTACCTGTCCGGTTTTACATCATAAGCACACATTTCTGGTAATTAAAAACTAAGACTCTTCACCAACGGCAGAGTCACTGGACAAGGCGAGCTGAAGATGCCAAAGGATGAGAGACCAAAAAGAGCCGGGGCCCTCAACGAGCTAAACGAGAGAGGGCCACAAAGAGAACAGATGCGTGCTTCTAAAGTGCTTAGACAACTTTGCATAAACAAGCTTTGCATAAACAAGCTTACACTTTCAATAACTATAGTAGCTGAGAAAGTCTTCTCATTGATGGATTCCAGGGTTCCTTCATTTCCTCTGTAGCCTCCATTTAAAACTAGAATTCTTTTTCCTACAATAGAAAATATAAAACTTAACGCAAAGAAAATGTTGACTTTTTCTTCTATCTTATGACAGCAAAATGCATTACAGGTTGAACACGATGAAAAGCAAAACACTTCTTTACAAGTTCTTAATCATAGAACATAAGAAACGAATTCCAGAGCATTCTGAAAGGACCTGGTGCCCTCTCTCTCTTTCTCTCTCTCTCTGACTCTGTCTCTCTGTCAGTGGTAGGGCTCTGGGCATGGCAGAGAAGTGCTCTCCCTGAGAACTACATCCCCAGCCCCTACTTTGATTATACAAACATTATTACTTTATTTTTCTCAATTTCTTGTTAGAGGGATGTATTTTAATTTTAGGAATAGAAGGAATATAAGGAACTTGAAGAAAATGTTCAGAGACCAACAGTAAAAAAGAATGTACTGTATGGGGGCTGGAGAGATGGCTCAGTGGTAAAGAGCACGGGCTGCTTTCTTGAGGACCTGGGTTCAGATCCCAGCACATGCACATGGCAGTTAACCACCATCTGTAGTTCCAGTTCCAGGTGATCCAGTGCCGCCTTCTGGCCTCCAAAGGCACTGCATGACATGGCTGCACTTACATACATGCAGGCAGAGCACTCATACACACAAAATAAAAAATTTTTAAAAAGAATATACTGTAGATTCATGCAGTAATATGGGTGACTCCAAAATGACTACAATGAGTGAAAGTCGAACTGAAAGAAAAAAGCACAACCACGTACCACACGCCACAGACATACACACAACACACACCATCCCCACACCATATATCATACAGACACACACCATACACATACCACACATCATAAACACACACCACACATCAATACATACCACACACACATCATACACACCACGTATCATATACACACCACACATCATAAACACATCAATCACTCATTATACACACCACATATCATATACACACCACACACACAACACACACCATATAACACAACACATAACACACACATCATACACAAATATACCACACATCATACCCACACATACTACACATCATATACACATACCATACACACAAGCATCACACAAACTACATACCCTAATACATACCACACACATACAGAAAAACCAAGACACATGGCACGATTTTATTTGGGCAAAATTCTAGAAAAATAAAAATGAGTCTAGTGACAGAAAGCTGGCCTGCGGCTGCCTGGGAGACCCGGGAACCAGAAACTGTGAGGGAGGGTCAGAAAAGGGAAACGGAGGGACAAGCTCATTGTCCACCACAGCAACGGCTTCACGGAGTATTCATTCACATGCTAAACCAGTCACATCATACTTGTACACAAATATAACTTACTGTGGGACATAAAATTCTTTTCTAGTCTACAAGAAGAGTTTTCTTTTAGGGGAAAATGAAGGTGATGACAAGGAGAACTTCTAAGCAGGCACAACCACTGTGCATGCAATGACACTCCCAGAAGGCTCTGGGTCAGAGGCAAGCTGCTGACCAAACAGCTTTACACTGAAAACCAGACAGGACCCAACAGACAAAGGCAGTCAAGGGAAAAGAGAAAAATGGACTATCAGCTACACAGATATTAACAACATAGCTAAGAAGACAGTTGATTTTATTTGTAAATCTCTGTGTTTTGCTTGAGAAGAAAAAAATGTATTCTAAGAATGGAAAATTCATTCTTTCCAAAAACAGCCTCATCAGAGGACTAGCAAAGGACTGTGTCACTTCAAGTCTAATGGGGACAAGTTATGATGGCATGTGGTATTTCTGAAAAAGGAAACACATCTGCCAACAAGAAGTAACATTCAGAGGAAACTACAGGCTTAAGCATGGAATCACTCATTTGATAGCTTATGTGTTAAATGGTTACCTGGTGCTGGAATTACTGTCTCTAAGTGAGTCTGGTCAAGTTTCAGCCTGTCTCCAGAATCGATCATCTTTACAACAGCTGTGTACTTGTCAATTACTTCCTGTCATGTAAAATGAACACTTTTATAATGGAAGAAATATTTAACAGTTAAAAGGACAAAAATAAGGAAAATAAATTCCAATTGAAAGAACAGACCCTATAAACAGGTTTCTAGATCCATACACAATTTCTCATTCTACAGTTCAAAAAACTTTCAGTACAAAGTTTAGTTAAGGGTTTTACCTGCAAAGAGTAAGACTGCTGATCTTAAGATAAAGCAGAATGACTGTAAAACCATTTACATACACACAGGCCGGTGCTAGAATGGACCTGTGTTTAGGAAAGGCTAAAGTCAGAAAAGGGCAGGAATTTCAAAGCCATAGGAGCAGCCAAAAGACACTCTTCCAAGCAGTACACAAGAAGTCCTCTGAGACCCTGGGCGTAATAAAGCTGCCGATCACTAACAAAGAAAACACGTTTACTGATTAACTAGCAAGGCACACACACTGAATTTCTCAAAGTAATACCTATGGGGTTTCATCCATGCTCACTACCCCAGTGAGTAAACAGACTAAGGTTAAACGCACAAACTATACTTGGAAATTAAGTATTTCTCCAACAGTTAGAAAATCAGATTTTATTTTGTGGAATAATCAAAACCTTAGACACAAGACTCCTGCTCTAAGGACTTAGTTTTCAAGAGATGATGAAATAGCTTCAGTTCCCCACAAACTCCTCTCACTTTATATCCTCACCTTAACAACACCCTTTTTCTTATGATATTTTTCTCCAAGCTTTTTGGTTATAATTTTCACAACAATTTCCTAGAAAATAAGAACAAAAATTAAAATGAAGGAAAACACATAAATTTTCTCTTGTATTTTGCTTTTTCCTTTTAAGCTAAGTTCACTGAAAACCATAGTAAAATGTAACCATTTTCTGCTCATTAAGAAACTGAATTCTAACTTTTCCCAGTGTTGACAAGCAGTTTACTAAGAATCGTTCCTTCTCCCTCTTTTTGTTCCTAATGATTACCAAGACGAAAAAAAATTTTTTTTTAAATGCTTGGTTTCCACAGTGAAGGTTTCTTGAGAGCTAAGACTTATGTGGGGATCTCAATTCTCTTGGCCCACATCTTTCACAGACAGTATCTTTCTCTCCAGTCAAGACAGTGAACAGTGCCAGCCCTGCTGTACTGGTGGTGTGCAGCTGATCAAAAACTCCGATCAGAGTCCTACAGGAATTATAGGCACCTGGGTCTTTGGGCTAAAGCATGACATTTCTCACATGATTGTTTCCTCACTAGATTGCTCTGAATTTTTTGATACTGATGTGAATCACACCAGACCAGCTGTAAAAGCACTGTTCTTTTGAGTATCTTGTCTCAAATTGGGGAGAACCCCAGGCTTATTTCATAGAAATAATGTCTGGGTTTGCTGTATATAGCAGTCAGGTATATACAAGGTATATACAAGGTACAGTAATTCTACAGTTGACGCTGCAAGGAAATGTAACAAACTCTCATGAAGTCGTGCTAAACACAGCACTACTGTGACTGGAGAGATGGCTCGGCAGTTAAGAGCACTGGCTGCTCTTGCAGAGGACCTGGGTTCAGTTCCCAGCACCCACATGGTAGCTAACAACCCTCCAAAACTCCAGTTTGGGGGACTTCAATGCCTTCTTCTGACCTCCACGGCCACTGCACGACACAGGTGCACTTACATACATACAGGCAATACACTCATACACATAAAATAAAAATAACAAATAAAATATTTAAAACTACTGACAAAAATTTAGTAAGGACACTAGGAGTAAGATATTTAATAGTAATTAAAAAGAAATGTTTAAGAGAAAACATGGTCTTACTCTTAGGTCCTGTTCTATTAAAACATCTTTTCTACATTTACTTATTTATTTAGTGTGTGTGCTTGTGCCGAGTGTGCATGCTGCAGTTCGAGTGTGGAGGTCAGAGGACAACTTTCAGGAGTATTCCTCTTCCACCACGTGGGCCTCAAGGATTGAGCTACCTGCAGCAAACACCGGTGCGCCATCTTACCAGCCCCTACTAAGATTTTCTAATCGAACTCAACTGATGGCCGAAACACCTTCTCTGATGCAGACAGTATTTCTGCACTGAACATCCCAAGCCCAAACAGGTCTGTACTCTAGTGATTTGAAGACTTTGAATTATGTCATTGGACTTGCCTACAAGATGTGTCTTCAAAATGTTTCATTTCTGAGTTTAAAATATTTATTATTTTTATGTGTATGAGTGCATCCATGTCATGCAATGCCGCGGAGGTCAGAAGAGGGCTTTGGATTCCCCTGGAACTGGAGTTAATGACAGTTCGTAGCTGCCATGTGGGTGCTGGGAATTGAACCCGTCATCTGCAAGAGCAGTCAGTGCTCTTAACCGCTGAGCCATCTCTACAGCCCCCATTTCTGAGTTTAAAAACTGAAGTTCTTCAAGTCTGTCTCTGTAGACTGCTGGGTATTTTAACAAACTTAAATAACAAAAATTATTTCAAAGAAAGATAGAGTGAATAGTGTACTGCCTGCTGATCATCACTTTAACAACACTTTCAGATGAACTATGAAAAAATGACCAAGTGAGCTGGGTGTGGTGGCGCACACCTTTAATCCCAGCACTTGGGAGGCAGAGGCAGGAGGATCTCGAGTTTGAGGCCAGCCTGGTCTACATAGTGAGTTCCGGGCCAACTGGGGCTACAGGGAGATCCTGTCTCAAAAAAACACCAAAAAAAAAGACCAAGTGAAAATGACCAGGTAAAAATGACCAAGTAGGAAACTGGGTGTAACTGAAAGTACTGACAATAGAAAGAACTTAGAGGTTAACAAGCACCTGGGCTGTGCTAACAAGCACCGAGTGTCTAAGAAGCACGGAGGCTGCACGGTCTTTGTTTTTTCTCTTTCTGTTGGTTTCCTTTTCACTTTAAATCCTTACTCAAAATGTATTAGTTGCTTTTCCTGTTACTATGATAAAATATTCTGACAAAAGAAACAAGAAAGGTTGATTCTGGTTCACAGTTTGAGGGCACAGTCCACCAAGATGGGAAATCTTACTGGCAAGAGTTCAGGCAGCTGGGACCAGTGCACCTACTGGCAGAAAGCTGAGTGATGAGTGCCGGCTACTCTTTCTTTTTTTTTTTTTTTTCGGTCTTTTTGAGACAGGGTCTCCCTGTAGCCCCAGCTGTCCTGGAACTCACTAGTAGACCAGGCTGGCCTTGAACTCACAGAGATCTGCCTGCCTCTGCCTCCTGAGTGCTGGGATTAAAGGTGTGCGCCACCATGCCCGGCCTCACAGTCAGTTTCTTTATTAACATTTATTTATTTTTATTTTATGTGTATGAGTGTTTTGCCTGCATGTAAGCATGCCAACAGGGGCCAGAAGAGGGCGTCAGATCCCCTGGAACTGGAGTCATGGACAGTTGTTAGCTGCCATGTGGGTGCTGGAAACCAAACCCAGGTCCTCGGTAAGAGCAGCCTGTGCTCTTAACTACTAAGGCATCTCTCCAGTACTCCCAAATCAGTTTCTTAAAACACAAAGTAACCCAGCATCACCCAAAAATTCAAAGATCTAATGCAAAGGGCAGTTATATAACTTCTGGCTAATCCACGGCGATGACTCATGTTCACTGTCAACCAGACTGGATTTGGAACCAACTAGGAGGACACCTCTGGAAGTTTCTGAGGCTGTTTCCAGAGACATTTAACTGAGGAAATGAAAATACAACAACTTGCCCTGAATGTGGGAGGCACCATGCCATGGGCTAGGGTACCAGACTGAATAACGGGAGAGAGGAAGAGGACGCTAGCTGGGTGCCACTGACTGCAGATGCAATGGTAAGCAGCTGCCTCTTCCTGCCATTAAGTCTTCATCACCTGAAGTATCATAACCCTTCTTAAACCATGAATCAAAACAAACCCTTCCTTCCTTCAGTTGTTTCCGTCAGGAGCTTTGTTACAGCAATGAGAAAAATAACTAATACATCTACTCAAATAATTTACATATATTTGAGAAATTTATTAATGTCAAGTTCTACATAAACTATTTACTAAACATGAGCATAGAATGGAAGATGCTCCAATTGAATACTTACAGGCTGTAGCCAGTAGTCTGTCCGAGCAGTTCTTTTCTTTTCTTCTTCGATCTATACAACAGATAAAAAAATCCACACAAGTCACATTCTAACAAAGAACAAAGATACAATTTTTAAGCTCTAAAAAACAGAAACTCTGGCAGATGTAGTGGCACATGCCTTTAGTCCCAGCACTTGGGAGGCAGACGCAGGCGGATCTCTGAGTTCAAGGCCAGCCTGATCTACATAGTGAGTTTCAGGCGAGGTGGGGCTACAAAGAGACCTGTCTCAAAAAGACAAAAAAAAAACAAAACAAACAAACAAACAAAAACACCAGAAAGAGAAACATCATTTATGATCAATTTTGTGTGTGCACATGTGTATGGAGGAGCACATGCGTGTGGAAGCTAGAAGCCCAGTGTCCTCTTTGACGCTCTTCATCTTTCCCTTTCATTTCTTTTCTCTTTATTTTGATAAAGGACCTCTCACTGACGGTGGACGGTCGACTGTCCAGTGAGCTCCGTGGGTGCACCTGCCTTCACCCCTCATGCTGAGATTCCAGACATGCTGCTGTATGGCTTTGGATTCCACGAGGGCTGACCACCTGAACTCGGGTCCTCATGCTTGCACAGCAGGCACTTTACCAACAGCCATCTCCGAATCCCTTTAAATTTATTTTTAAACTTTTAAAAGAAATACATGATAAAGCAATTCAACTGACCCATAAACAAACAAAGCCATCTGCCAGCAGGAAAAAAAAAAGCCTCTCCCTGTGGCCCTGCATGAGTGCCAGGAGCGGGAAATAGGTTATTTTCATAGTAGAATGATAACACAGGACCAATTCAGCCCAATAGTCAGGAGATGGTCTGAACAAAGCAGAGCTTTCCTGGTTGACAGCTCATGAATGAAGGAAAGAAAGTACCACAAAGAGACACAAGTAAGAGTGGCCCAAAGTGCCATCTGACCATTAAAGCTGTATACATCACACTCTGCTTTTTCAGCTGCTTAAAGTTAACCTGATACCAACTCTGAGTGCAATCCAACAATGTAATTCTTTTTTACTTATTTATTGGTTGATTTATTTGGTCTTTTTTGGGTCAGGGTCTCCCTGTAGCCCCAGCTGCCCTGGAACTCACTGTGTAGATCAGGCTGGCCTCAAACTCACAGAGATATACCTGCCTCTGCCTCCTGAGTACTGGGATTAAAGGTGGGTACCACCAAACCCAACTACTTATTTTTTTTATTTTATGTGTATGAGTGTTTTGCCTGCATGAATGTATGTGCACCATGTGCCTGCAGTGCCCTCAGAAGCCAGAACAGGGCATTGGATCCCTGGAATTCTCTCCATTTTTCCTTTTTTGAGACAGGGTCTGACTGTTAGCCTTCATGTGAGTGCTGGGAACTGAACCCAGATCCTCTGGAAAACCAGGAAGTGCTCTTAACCACCAAGTTGTCTCTCTAGCCCCCTATAGTGTAATTCTTCAATTTACTGTAAACCTTTGTTACAATCTTCAGTGCAGGCTGCAAGATAGCACAGTAATTAAAAGCCGAGCCTGATGACCCAAGTTCAATTGCCAGGGCCCACATGGAACTCCTGCCAACTTGCCCTCTGAAATCTACATAGGCACATGTACATAAAATAAAAATGTAATTAAAACATTTTTTTTAATCTTCAGCTTTCTAATATGAATAACGACTATTCTAAATCTTGTATGAATTATGTTAAAGTAGGAAGATTTGATGTTCCTTTTTTTAAAAATGAAATTTAAAATCCCTGTCATGGCAGGCAAGACCTCTGTGGTATTGCATATGCTGCCTCTAATCTTCCAGGGCACCAGCATGTGCTTACTATGGTCCAGCCACACGAACTGAATTCTTCACGCCTTACGGGACTCTTCAAGTCCTCCCAGTCTCTGCCATTCTTTACCTCCTCAGTACCTGGTTTTGTATAATTACTTATTTATTGCTTTGCTTCTTAACTGAATGACTCCCTGTCTATAAACGAGTACACCATGACAAGCAAGGGCTGTTTTGCTGTTCCTACCACACAGACCCACGTCTGGGTACAAGGCAGCTGAGTGCTCACTCAGTGATGGAAGGACAAATTATAGTGTATTCATTCACCTTACACTTTTAAGATTTTTGGACTGCCCTGTAAAGTGTAAGGACTCATGAAGAGTAAACAGTCATTTCCTTCACAAATTAAGAGATGCTAAGACTACAGGAAATAATATTGAAGGAAAAAATGTTAACCTTATGTATCCAATTCTTTCTCTTCTCTCCTTCCTCTTTTCCTCTTATTTTATAAATGCACTGATAGAGTGACATTACAAGTAGAAAGGAAGAAAGGGATATTAGGAGTATATTAAAAAGCATCTGCAGAATTTCTCTAGTACGGACCTATCTCCAGATAACACACACATTTTAATAATTCATCATATAGATTTAGCCATCATGTTAAATCTAATTAAAAGTATATTACAGGGGCTGGAGAGATGGCTCAGTGGTTAAGAACACTGGTTGTTCTTCCAGAAGACCCGGGTTCAAATCCTAGCACCCACATGACAGCTAACAACTGTCCATAACTCCAGTTCCAGGGGATCCAACAGCCTCTTCTTCCTCCATGGGCACTGCATGACCAGGTGCACTTACCTACATGCAGGCAATATATGCCTACACATAAAATAAAAAATAAGATATTAAAAAAAAAAAGAAAGCCTATCACAGCTTTCTTCTGGTAGCTAGGAGGCAAGACGTGGCACAACAAAGGAATTTTGATCTCAATCAGTTACCAGGAAAGCCCTTCTAACTGAACTCCACTGACCTAACTGCAGAGACAGTTCCAAAGACAACTCTTGAAGCAAGAAAACACACATATTTGCAAAGCTCCAATTTGTTCAGATGAAACAAGGCTTCTGTGCCTTCATCCTGTATAGAAAATTGTTTCTAGGGGCTGGAGAGATTGCTCAGTGGTTAGGAATGTTCCCTGCTCTTCCACAGGGCCTGGGTTCAGTTTCCAGCACCCATGTTAGGCAGCTCACAAGCTCCTGTTACTCTGGCTCCAAGGGATCTGACGCCCTCTTCAGGCCCCAAGGGTGCCTGCACTCAAATGTGCATACATTCACACACATACACAAAAATAAAAATAATTTAACTATAATAAATGGCTAAAGTACTTAACCTTACTTCAACTTGAATGGCATCCTTCCTCTAAGCGCTAAAGGGTCCGTGGGTGGTTCAAAGACTGTACCTCCATGATCTCATCCAGTGCGGACTTCTTCTTCTTTTCTTTAGATGGGGCTGAGCCCTGTGAAGATTCTTTTCGCTTTGCTGATGCTGTGCTCCCTAGAGTCTTCAGTGCACTTGGTCCCAAAGAACTGGTGACAGAAGAAATGGACTGGGTCGTAAGAACTACACACAGACAAATGTCTGACTTATAACATGCAGTGCAACAGTACAGGATAAATACTGCAGTTAACCAGGGGCCAACGGGTCAAAACAAGGGCCTGTCTGTAGCTCTCACTAGCAGCACTGTGAACACTGCACCTGCCTGTTTAACTCGCCTCATTCTTCCTCCTTTCAGCTGGTGCAATACGTCAGTAAGCAGGGTGACAGTGCTCTAGGCTTCAGGGTTGGGAGGATCAAGGAAGCAGCTACTCTCATTAGGACCTTTAGGCTTCTATACGTCAGGGCAGTAATATGATCCTGCTCAACTGCAAGGATTAAATGAGGTTTAAAAGAAAAAAGAATGGTAGCAGGCAAGTGATTGCTGTCAGTTGTTTGTTATCCAGTTGTGTGTGTGTGTGTGTATGCGTGTGTGTGTACTGGTGACTGAATGCAGGGTCTTGAGAATGGTAGACATGCACTCCATCACTGAACTATACCCCCAGCCCTGGTCTGTGTTTTTAAAGATGTCAACACACCACTTACTGCTCCTGATTGCCTAGCGTTGGTAGGGCGCACTCTAAATTCTTCAGTGCCAATATGCAACTGTCACCCAAAGACCACTCTTGCTTTCACCCCAACTTCGTCCACACACCCCAGGCAACCTGCCACTGATGCTTCATTTCACATCTACTGATATTGGTATCACTTAGTGCCTTCTAGGTTTAGATCTACAAGAAGCATCATAAATCAACAGAATAAGCCTTACCCATAAACTTACACCATAACCTCAGAGAAAAAAACATTTAGATAAGTCAGTCACATTCTCTGTGACATGAGTTATGTGTTAATATGTATGACAGAGACAGAATGACGCAGATACATCTAACAACTTTACTAATGATATCAATGCTTGACATAATGGCATGCTAAAAAGATCCTGAAAGATACAAGGCAATCAACCCAGAAACCTGCAAAGGTCACCCTGTTGGCATGGGCAATCTTGGCAAATCAGACCAAGTTAAAGACTCTGAGTTGGCAGATCACCCCGAATGGGTTCTTAATGCCCACTCTCTTTTACGAATGAGGCCCAAGGAGACTGGACATGTGGAAGAGAAGGTGATGTGAAGACACAAGCTTGAGGAGCTTGGTCCTGAACACTGGAAGTGTGCAACCACAGCAAGGAATGCCAACAGGCATTGGGAGAGGCAGAAGGTAGCTCTTCCCCCAGAATCTCTGGGGGGGGGCACATCCCTGAAAACACTTGGCTTTTGGTAACAGTGATGTGGGAATTTAGCCTCCAGAAATGGGCATAATTCTGTTGTCGTAACCCACAGCATCAATGGTAACCTATTTCAGTAGCGATGGAAACTGCTATGAGAGTAATCAATTATGGGCAGAGTCAATCTTGACATCCATCTAGAAAAACAAATGACAGAAGAGAATGAAGAATGAAGCCACTATGAGAGCAATCATTTGAGATGCTGGGCCAACCAGCAGGCCAACCAGTGGTGACATCCACCCACAGCTAGAAGTGACAGACGAGAGTGAAGGGTGTGAGTGTTGCAGTCAGTGCGTCAACCACAAGAAAGAACTAAACCAAGCCCTGTGTTCATGAAGGGTTTGCACACATGCTTGACAGATAAAATGAGCATTGAAACTGCCAGAACCATGACCCTGTGAAAAGTTGCCACCACCTGGTACAAAAGCTGCTTCTACAAGGACATCTGCTGGCCACTGTCCATCCTTGGACAGGCACCACCTTGTGATCAGCAACGATTCTTTTCACACTCTTTATGCACTCTTCCTCCTTCTGGCCTTTCACTACGTCCCCTGCTTCAATCTCCTTGAAGAGCCTCACAGTTTAGGATAACGTGTTGCCACTGCACAGCTACACTGCTCCCAGGAGCATTATTTTTTTCGGCTAGGTTATTCTTTTGTTTTTTGAGTCAAGGTCTCACAGTGTATCCCTGGCTGCCTGGAATTCACTATGTAGACCAAGTTGGCCTTGAACTCAGAGACCTGCCTGTCTCTGCCTCATGAGTGCTAGGACTGAAGACATGCACCACCATGCCTGGCTAGGGTTATTCTTGAGCTGAGTCTGTAAAGTGCTTGCCATGTAAGCATGAGGATCCAAGTTTAATGCCCAGAATTCATGTAGAAAAGCCAAGTGTGGTGGCCTATGCTTGTAATCCCAGCCCTGTGGAATATAGACAGGTGAATCCTGGGGCCCCACACCAGCCAGCCTACTCTATAAAAGACCCTGTCTCCAAAAAAAAAAAAAAAAAAAGGTGGGGACTGGCAAGATGGCTTATATGGTAAAGGTGCCTGTCGCCAAGACTAAGGACCTGAGTTCAATCCTGGAATTCACACAGTGGAAGGAGAGAGCTGACTCTCATGAGATTTGTCCTCAGTCCTTCACATGTGCACCAAGGCACATATGTATCTCCCCCAGCCCCCACTGCACACAAAATGTAAGAAACAAAACCAAACAAAAAACAAGGTACATGGCTCAACATTCAAGGATGACCTATGACCTCTACATGCACGTGCACATATATGCACATATACCCATATGAATATGAATACACACACACAAACAAATATGTCATGATTCTCTGGGAACTTACACTATTCTGACTGATCAGATAGGTTAATAATTTAGTCTCTATGTTCAGAAAATGTAATATAGCAGGTAAAACAGAAAATGTCCATCTATAATGCAGCAGCAAACAGTAGTACTACAGTAACAGAAGAATCATTCAAGCTGGGCGTGGTGGCGCACACCTTGAATCCCAGCACTCAGAGGTGGTAGAGGAAGGTGGATCTCTGAGTTCCAGGCCAGCCTGGTCTACATAGTGAGTTCCAGGCCAGCTGGGGCTACAGGGAGACCCTGTCTCAACACTCCAGCCCCCACAAAAAAAAGAACCATTCAATGGAGAGGGATTCCTAGAGAACTGCAAGCTTGTCTACATGAAGACTTTAATCAGAATGAGCCTTTCTGAGCTGAGTAAGGTAGGGTGCCTCTGGAGTCCCAGCTACATGGAAAGCTGGAGCAGGGAGATCAACTGAGGTTATCCTGGGCAACACAGACAGAACCCATTTCATATAAATACAATGTCCTCCAAAGATGGAATCATCTGACTACAGGGAAGTAAGAAATTAGTACTGCTAAAAGCAAATGTAATACAACCCCAGCCAACAACAACCAAATGAAGAGAGTCCAACCAGGAAACAGGAGTCACAGTACATGCCACAGCAGTCAGTATTTCAAATCTCTGAAGTTGGAGGATGCCCTTGTGACTCACCTGGACTTAGAAGCCGTTGCTCCTGCTGAGCTACACGCTCCTTTATTCAGATTAAATGTAACTACAAGAAAAAAATATTTCATATATAGCTAAATGTAAAGGAAATTATAAAATTCAGGTAAAATCCTACAGGTGGTAACAAAGGAATTCAAAAGTTGTTTATTTTTTGAGTGGGGGGGTCTCACTATGAAGCCCAGGCTGGCCTGAAACTCAAGCTTTTTCTGCCTCAGCCTCCTAGCGTTGGGCAGAGGCCTGTGCCACCACATCCATTTAGAATCAATGAGGCTATCCGCTCTTGTTCTGAGGCTACAGATTCCCGTGTAACAGCCTTGGGAGGTGCTGGAAACAGGCAGAGCCTTACACACCATTGCTGATATACCACCATCTTCAGCTCTGGGGTAAATTCTCGTTTTCTAACATAATCAGGCAAAACCCTGGGCTTGCTTTCAAGGTGGGAGCATAACACAGCTCTGCCCAGTGAAGTGCACTAGAAGAGGTATCTTCCTGGAGGTTCCTGGCTCCTAAGGGGTCTCTAGAAGAGATGCTCTCCACAATCCTTTGGAAATGTCAGGATGTGATCCTGGAGTGCATCCAAAATGTTTGCGGGCCACCTCACCTCTGGGACTCTTACTATGGAGATATTTCCGTACCATTTAGCCTAATTTTTTCTTCAAGTTCCTTACTTTTGGTGGAAGACGTTCCATCTGATTCATAGTATTCCTTTTCTATTTTATAGATAAGAACAACACAACCCTGACAGAGTAAATATCTTCTTCCTAAGCATCTTGTCAGCTTTTAGCAAAGTCAATACAAAAGAAGACGTAAGTTCAAAAAGAAGGAAAATGCAAACAACCTTTCTCTTCATCATTTTCTCTGCTCAATTCTGTAAAAACAGGGGTCTCCTAAAAAACAAACAAATAAAATATTTTGAAAATTTAGCTTATAGTAAAGTAACTACTACATTCCGCAGGATTAAATTATGACTCACTACCCCTGTTGCAAGCAGTTCAGAGGTAAAATTCTAAGATGATTATAAACTAATTAAGAAAAGATGCAAGGTTGTGGTGATGCATGCCTTTAATCCCAGCTCTCAGGAGGCAGAAGCAGGTGGATCTCTGTGAGTTCAAGGCCAGCCTGGTCTACATAGTGAGTTCCAGGCCAACTGGGGCCTCCAAGGAAACCCTGTTTCAAAAAAGACAAAAAAAAGAAAAAAAGATGCAAGGTGTATTTTGTATTCCTAACCACAGCACTCATAGGCAGAAGGATGGAGAGTCTGAGGCACAGTAAGACCCTATCTCCAAGAAACACAGCAAAAAAATCAATGTTTTAAAAGGCAGGCGAGATGGTCCAATGAGTAAAGGCACTTGCCGCCAAGTCTAACAATGGAGTTCTACCCCTGGAACCACCTGGTGGAAGGAGAGAGTTAACTCCCGCAGGTTGTTCTCTGACCTTCCCACGATGCTGTGGGATGAGTGTATGCATGTACACACACAAATAAATGTAAAAAACTTATTTTAAAAAGGGTTTTAATAGTTACTGCTCTGTACCAAATGTGGTAGTTTGCCTACATTATAAATTAAACAGAAAACAAGGCCAAGTGTGGTGGCACACGTCTTTACTCCCAGTACTTGGGAGGCAGAGGCAGGTGGATCTCTGTGTGTTCGAGGCCAGCCTGGTCTACATAGTGAGTTCCAGGCCAGCTGGGGCTACAGGGAGACCCTGTCTCAAAAAGGCAAAAAAAAGAAAAAAAGAAAAAAAAAAAGTAAAATAAACAGAAAAAAATAAAAAGAATGGCAATAAACTTAAAGAATCTTAGCTATGAGATTACTTTAAAAAAGAAAAGCCTGGCTAGTAGTTTTCATATGATCCATGAATTTCTTTCTTACTGGCTTTACCAGGTAGCTAGCTATTCCTCTCTCCCATCTTACCTACAACTGAGCCTCATCTACATGAGATTCTAAGAATGAGCTTTAGCAATCTGGGAATAAATATGGAACCCCTGTACGCACAAAAAGTGATGCCTGGCCAACAGGACTGAGAACAGAAAGTTTCCAGAAAAATCCTGCATCTAGAACTGAACTTCCTGCAAGGCTGACCAACTGATTAACACTTCAATGACTGAAGAGTTTGAAAAGTTGCTGATCCAGAGCTTATTTACCAGGCTATCTTTAGCAGTAAGTAGCAACTCCTTGCCTACCTCTGTTTCTTACCCTAACATCTGTGAGCAATAGAATGTATTAGCTTAACAAAGAGACAGTTCATTCCCACCAATCAAAGGGCTAAGAATGTCATCAGATAGCACAGAGACCTATAATAATATCACCCCTCACTTGCTATGACCTGCCTCCTAAATGTATTTGAAAAGTGTCTTGATTTATGACTGCTTCCACACTGGAACATGGAATTTGGGGTAACCTGAATCTGTGTTCCTGAGCCTCAGTCACTCATATTTGGCTCCAGAATGAATTTTTATCCCCTCCAAAAAAAAAAGAGTCAGGTGTGGTAGCACACACCTTTAATCCCAGCACTGAGGGAGAGGCAGGCAGATCTCTGTGAGTTCAAGGCCAGCCTGGTCTATATAGTGATTTCCAGGGCAGCTGGGGCTACAGGGAGACCTACCATCTCAAAAATATAATAAACAAACAAACAAATGTTGAATCAAGGGCTATTATAGCTCAGTGACAGAACACTTGCCTAGCATAAGAAAGGCCCAGTTCTATCCCTTGCACTGAC
>NW_008360319.1:1503124-1515017 GCF_000622305.1 Nannospalax galili | reverse complement strand
GGGGGCTGAAGAGATGGCTCAGTGATTAAGAGCACTAACTGCTCTTGCAGAGGACCCAGGTTCGATTCCCAGCACCCACAGGGCGGCTACAAACTGTTTTTAACTCCAGGTCCAAGGGCATCCGAAGCTCTCTTCTGACCTCCACGGCACTGAATGACACGGGTGCACTCACATACATGCAGACAATACACTCATACACATAAAATAAAAATAAATAAAAATTTTTTTTAAAAAAAAAGGTATTTAAGAAGACAGGTATGTTTACCCTGATTATGCACTACACACATACAACAAAATGTACCGTTTACAATTCTCGTTTTTATATATCAGTTTTAAAAATTCAGACAGGGGACCAGAGAGATAGCTCAGTGGTTAAGAGCACTGGCTGTTCTTGCAGAAGACCTAGGTTCCATTTCCAGCATCCACATGGTGGCTAACACCTGTACATAATTCTAGTTTCGGGGGATCTGATGTTGTTTTCTGGCTTCTGTGGGCACTGCAAGTATGTGGTGCACTTCTGTGCATGCAAGCAAAACAGTCATACACATAAATTTTTAAATTTTTAATTAGGTCAAATGTAGTAATACATGCCTACAATCCCAGCCCATAGGAGGCTGGGGCAGAAGAGCTTTGCAAGTCTGAAAACAGTATAGGCTGTATAGCAAGACCCTATCTCAAAGAAACAAAAACAAGGTCAGTTGTGGTGGCGCATGCCTTTAATCCCAGCATTTGGGAGGCAGAGGCAGGTGGATCCCTGTGAGTTCAAGACCAGCCTGGCCTACACAGTGAGTTGCAGGCCAGCCAAGACTACAAAGTAAGACCTTGTCTCAAACAAACAAACAAAAAACAAAGATTACACAAAAAATTTATGTTGACATTCACGGAACTACAGTTTGTTGTATTACTACCTAGACCTCAAAAACAATCTTTTTTAATTAGAAAAATACTGAATAGGTAACAGTTTCACACAGATACCAGGTTGCAATTACCTGCTCACACACAACTGTTAGCAATCAGGTCCCATGACATCATCGTTTGCTCACTGTGATCCCCGTCACCCAGAAGCATCCTGGCACACAGACACACCAAGAACTAGTTGTGGGAATAAACAATGTGGTGTTGTTGCTGACCCTGGCCCCGTTACCATCACCACCTGTTTGTCTGCCTGGCTTTCACTGAGACTTGAAGCCTCCTTAGCTCAACGCTCTCATCTGCCGTCACATACTCTTTGTTTTCCCTGGGCTGGAGTAACTGCTCCAAACAGTTTATCTCTAGTGCTGCAGTAACTAAAATCACAGGAAATGATCTATCCATTTATCTTCCCATTAGGTCCTGTCTGCATTTTAGAGATAAGGAGACTGAGTTTCACAAGATTATTTAGTGTAAGATGAGGAACTAAACCAAGGTTTTTTTCAACTCCAAATCTTGGGTTTTCACATCCTTCATGCTCTTTCTCCTGCTCATTAAAGAAAATTCAATACATCTTCACTGCTTTCAAAGTTGCCTGTCACAGGCTGGCTGCTCCTGCTCCCACCTGCTCTTTCCCTTCCAGACCTCTTCTCACTTGTTCCTCAATAAATTTGGCAGTTTTCTCTTCATCATCCAGGTCTTGTTTCTTCTTTTTTTCCAATTCTAGTTGTCGGCGAATAGTTTCTGGGTCTCTGTCTATGTACTGAATGTACCAGCCTTTTGGTGTCTCATCTACTTTACACAAGCCTTAAAGAAAGCAGACAGCATGACTTTGCATATAACCAAAGCACAGTGTAATGTCCCCCTCAGTCACATAGGATCAAATACATTCAAACACAAAACTCTGAAACACATGAAGCTTTCATACTTACACAGCTAGGCTGAGGTAACATTTAGGCAAGAGAAACACATGAAAAAGCATCCTACATAGCAACTGTTTAACTATATCTAAAGTATTTAATATCCAATGAGTACAAAATCATCTGTGATTTAAAACAGAATAATGTAACACACTGACTAAGCAAACGTCAATACAAACTCTCTCCTGTCTACTTTATTTCTCATCATATGAAGATTAGAAATGGGAAAAAGAAAAGCAAACCAAAAAAATCACCTCAGGACAGAATCCGGGTCTCCCAAAGAAGAGGGCAAACAACACTGGAAGTGGGCTCACGCCTACAACCCAACACTGGGGAAGGCTGAAGCAGGGCGGCCAAGGTGAAGGCCAGCGTGGGCTACATAATGAGTTTCAGGGTAGCCTGGGCTACAGTGTGAGCCTTCGTCTCAACCAATAAATAAAAAAGGGAAGGAGGAAGGGGAGGAAGATGAAAGGGGAAGGAAAGAAAGCTTGGCAGAAACTGCCATGATAAAAACATTTGTTTTAATCATAGTAATTTAATGGAGGGGGCACATAGGCCATGGTGTGCATGTGGAAATCAGAGGAAAATGTGGGGGACTCGGTGGATCTCGGTGGTCAAACTCAGATCATCAGACTGCCAGTAACTTGTGAACTAAATGCAAGTATTATGGTTTGGAAATGCAGTGTCCCCGAAGGCTCTAGTTCAAAGCATGGTCTCCAGCTAGTGACCTGAGGGCTCTGACCTCATCGGTGGATTAATCCAATCATGGGCTCCTAATGGGGTAGTGCTATTGGGAGGCAGTGGAAAGTAACAGGTAGGGCCTGGCTGGAAGATTAAGGTTACTGGGATGGTGCTCTGGAAGGGACCATCTTATCCTGGCCCCTTTGCTTCATCCCATACTCCCCGGCATGATGTTCTGCCTCTCCACAGGCCCCAAAGCAAGGGAGTCAAGTGGCCTATGAACTGAATTCTCGGAAACTGTGAGCCAGAACCTTTCCTTCTTCAAGGTAATTTTCTTAGCTATTTTGTAACAGTAATGAAAAGTGTCCAAAACGGAATGTTTCAAACATAAATCTCTGCATGGTCAAAAAGAAGTAGTGCAGCCAGGCATGGTGGATGCTGGGCATGGTGACTCTGCAATGCATAAGCCCAGCACCTGGGAAGTAGTGACAGGAAGGTCATGAGTTCCAGGCTAGTCTGGGGTATATAAGACCCTGTCCCAAAAACAAACAAACAAACAAACAAAAAACAAATAAAACAAAACAAGAAGTACTCTAGATATTGCTATTCAACTACAATAAACAAATGTAATTGTGGAATAGTATGCCCCTCCTTCAGTTAACTGTCCTGTGCATCATCCTTTCTTCCATGAATTTAGATAGACATTGACAATGATTTTGCTCTTCTGAATTATACCCACAAAAAACCTGCTGAACACTCTCTTCTTACCCTCTCTGCCCAGCCACTTGGTAAACTCCGTCAGCGTTTCCCACTGGGTGGCGTTCATGTGGATGTGCTCTCGGTGGCTGATGTACTCATTGTACACAATGTTGTTGTGCACTCTCTTGGTGCCTAAGAACAAAATACAACAGTGCTGAGTCCCAGGCGATTATGCAATAATAAAGTTATGCGTATAATACTTAAGATGTTTACCAAAGCGTCTCCTGAGAAGTTCTAGAAAGTCATTTCGGAATTCCCTAGTAAGGAAAGAAAAGACAACAATAAGGTACTTTCTACAAATATGTAGCACTGTCTTCCTGAAATTTAAGCAATCATAAACTTTAATGACCAAATGACACATAAAACATCTGTGTCATCATGTGCTATAAATCTTTATTTAAATATTTATTATTTTCTGTGTATGAGTGTATTGCCTGGGTGTGTTTAAGTGCACCTGTGTTGTGCAATGCCCCGGACGTCAGAAAAGGGCATTGGATCCCCAGGAACTGCAATTAAGGACATTTGTTAGCTCCCATGTGGGTGCTGGGAATCTAACCCAGATCCTCTGTAAGAGCAGTCATCGCTCTTAACCACTGAGCTATCTCTCCAGCCCCATGTGATATAAACCTTTAAGGCGAGCAAGGAAAGAACCTCAAAGATTACCTCAAAGTCTGAGACCAGCCTGGTCTACATAGCCAGTGCCAGGCCAGCTAGGGATACAGAGAGACCCTGTCTCAAAAAGACCAAACAAATAAACAAACAAATAAATAAATGCAATGGAAGGAAACTAGGCTTGGTGGTAGACACCTGGAATCCCAGCACTCAAGAGCTTAGGCAAGAGGATTGATGTGAGCTTGAGGACTAGCCTGGACTCCATCACTGAGTCCAGGCTTTGTAGTAAGACCTTGTTTCCAACACACACACACACACACACACACACACACACACACACACATACACCCCGCCCCCAGCCAAAAAAAAGGTTAAGTCTGCTAGCGTCTTAGCCCAGCAGGTAAGGTCATGGGCAATGAAAGCAAAGCACTCTGCATACCAATCACAAGAAAACCAACCTAGCTTCATCTAGCATGTTCTTGAAGAAGCTCTCTTTACCGAAACTTCACACACACACACACACACACACACACACACACACACACACACACCCCGCCCCCAGCCAAAAAAAAGGTTAAGTCTGCTAGCATCTTAGCCCAGCAGGTAAGGTCATGGGCAATGAAAGCAAAGCACTCTGCATACCAATCACAAGAAAACCAACCTAGCTTCATCTAGCATGTTCTTGAAGAAGCAGTAAAACTTACTGGCCATATTAGATCACAACTTTCAAACACCTCTTCTAACACTGTGATGAAATGAGAGCTATCGATTAACTGCTGCTGCAGCTGTGTATAACAGGTGCCAGGAGAAAGGCACCCATGCAACTGAGCTGTGAGTTGAAATATTATTTTCAGGGGCTACAGCAGTGCAGTACCACATCACAGGGACGCCTAAATAAAGACAGCCTGACTCTTATATCCATTTAAATCATGAGCAAGGCCTAAACTGTTATGAGAAACTGTTTCTTCAGACTTCTCCTGGAACTGTGCTCTTGAACAAAGGCCTTGATCCCTCTTTACTAAAACTATACATCCAGCATGAAATAGGGAAGGAAGGACAGAATCTGTCTTACGGGGAAACCTGCCCATTGTGAGCCCTGCTGATTTGAACAGTACACACACACACACACACACACACACACACACACGTCATCACTCTAATCCCACCTACTTTGCAACACAAACAGGCTTATCTGTTGCTTTTCATGAGCTTAATATTTTCATAGCATGCATACACACATACATTATTCTGGGTCAAGGCCAAGGAAAAGTCATCGGATGAAGGCTCTATGTGTACAAGAGGAGCCCGAGGCCTAGAAAGCTTGCTTATCAAACAAACTGAGATGGTATTAAATAATCAAAAATATAAGATTAATCTTTTTTACAAGATTAGATAAGTAATTTGAGCAGAAATCATTACCACAATGGGACATGTGATGGTTTGAATGAAAAAGTCCCCCACAGGCTCCAAGTGTTTGGACATTTTGTCCCCACATGGTGGCACTATTTTGGGAGGTTTTAGGTGTGGCTATCCTGGAGGAAGCATGTCACTGGGGGTTGGCTTAGACAGTTCTTAAGCCTGGCCGGATCTCCAGTCACTCTCTTGCTTCCTGTGCCTGCGTGATGATGTGAGAGCTTAGCTTCTGCTGCTCCTGCTCCAGCTACCTCCAGCCACCATGCCTCCCTGCCAGGATGGACTGTAATTCCCCTGGAACGGTAAACTCAAATATACCCTTCCTTCTATAAATTGCTTGGGTCAGTGTTTATCACAGCAACAGAAAAGTGACTAATACAGCACATTAAAGAAGAACAGATACATAAACTACCATTATCCCAAACTGCACATTTCGTAGACATTTCCTCAAAATTAAAGAGTGCTGTGTTGAAGAACAATAAGTCAACTCTGCCAATAAGATTTGCGTTTCCAAGTAGCAATAAGAATTCTGGCAAGTAGCTGCTGCCACTGTGAGCTCCACATGGCTCCCAATGCACATAGATGTTCTAGCAATGCCCTTGCTGCTACAATCAGTATGACTGGATGGCACTACTATAAAACGGCTCACCATTTGGAAGGTCTGTATAAAAGTCTAACACATATACATTACAAAATCATGCTTGGATACAGTATCTGTCCAAAAGACAGACACTGGATTTTATGCAACAGAGTATATAGGCCCTTGGATCTAGTGTCATATTCTACTTCATAACTACTTTTTGTTAATATTTATTTTTATTTTATGTATTTTTCCTGCATATGTGTATATGTGTGTGTGTGTGTGTGTGTGTGTGTATGTGTACCATGTTGCATGCAATGCCCACAGAGGCCAGAAGACAGCACTGGATCCCCTGGAACTGGAGTCATGGATGGTTGGTAGCTGCCATATGGGTGCTGGGAACCAAACTTAGGTCCTCTGCAAGAGCAGGCAGTGCTCTTAACTACTGAGCCATCTCTCCAGCCCTACACACTCTTATCTTAATGTAATTAAAAAAGAGCAGCACTTCAATTTACTTGAAAAGGTATTGAAATACCCTCCCTTCTAACTATGCATCTATGTAAAGGCTGAATTTCCTTTATGAGTTTCAATAAAAACATTTCATAACAGAAGGAAAAGAATGTAGCTGTCTTTGAAGTGAGTCACTAAAGATATTTACAAAAATGTAAATAAGATACAGGTGTTTGTATTTGGAAAAATAGACTGTTTTGCTTTTGTTTTTTCTATTAAAAATCTCAGTCAGAGATAGTAGAACACACCTGTAATCCCAGCATTTGAGAGGGTGAGGAAGGATTCTGAATTTGAGGCCTGCCTGGGCTACACAGCAAGATCTTGTCTTACAGTAAACAAACAAAAAGGACTCTGTGTGTGTGTGTGTGTGTGTGTGTAGTTCATGCATGCATGCATACATGTGGGCACACATGCACATATGCACATGTGTCTTCCTTGATCACTCTCCACTTAATTCATTAAGGCACTGTCTCTCATTAAACCTGGGGCCCACTGATTTAGCTAGTCTAGCTACATCCAGGCACTTGCCCTGAGGATCTCCTAGTCTCTGCCTGCTAAGTGCTGGGATTACAGGCTGGCCAATATGCCTGCCAGCTTTTATGTGGGTGCTGGGGACCTGAACTCTGAACCTCACATTTGCACAGCAAGTGCTTTATCCACTGAGTCATCTCTCCAGTCCGCTTATTTATTTGAACATGGGAAATTATTACTTTTCTGTAACTGTGATAAAAACACCATAACCGCTGGGCATGGTGGCACACTCCTGTAGTCCTGTAGAAGCAGGCAGATCTCTGTGAGTTCAAGGCCAGCCTGGTCTACATAGTGAGTTCCAGGGGCTTACACAGAGACCCTGCTTCAAAAAAACAAAAACAAAAAAAAAAAACATAACCAAGGCAACGTACAGAAGTTTATGTGAGCTTACATTTCCAGAGGGTAAGAGTCCAGAACGATGGGGGAGGCATGGTAGCAGAGGTGGCTGGAGCATGAAGTCAAAAGAACACATCTTCAAGAAGGCACAGTAAGCAGAGAGAGAGACTGGAAATCTGGCAAGGCTTAAGAACTCTGAAAGCCTGCCTGCAGTGACAGGCTTCCTCCAGCAAGGCTGCACCTCCCAAAATCTCCCAAAACAGCGCCACCAACTGGGAACAAAATCTCCAAACACTTGGAGCCTATGCCGGACATTCTCATTCAAACCACCACAGGATAAGATATCACTGTTTAAGAGGATTAAGAGGGAATGGAGAGCTGGGCTCAGTGATTAAAACCACAGGCTGGTCTTGCAGAGGACCCAGGTTCAATTCCCAGCACCCACATGGTGGCTAACAACCATCTGTAACTCCAGTTTGAGAGGAATCTGACAGGCTCTTCTGATCTCCATGGGCATTTAATGCCATGGGTACACTTACATACATGCAGGCAATACACTTATACACACAAAATATTTTTTTTAAAAGAATATTCTTAAAATTTCTGAGATTTAATTTCTAATACTGGTGCACATAATCCATGTAAACAAAAAAGCTCTTTGAGGTCTTCAATCAGTTCTAAGGGTTGAAAAGAATTCTCAGAAGACTTAGATGCTTATGAACAAACAGACTGAAGACTATCAACAGTAATGATAATTAACAAATTTTAATTAGTACTAGACACTCTTCTGGGCTCTTTAACTGCGTGTAGATGCCTGGGACTAGGAGCTTAAGTGAAGAGGGAATTCCTTTTCGGTAGACATCAACTGCGGCCATGGACTCCCGCCGGGGATGGTTCCAGAGTACGAAACGGAGAGGGGGGGGCTGGGCTTTGGGCGGGGCCTAGTAGGCTGCTGGGCATCCCAGGTCTCAAGTAAGATTACTCTGGCCGGAAGGGCGTCCTAACCTCGGAAGCTCCATGTCTCTCGTTGCTCATACCAGCGGCGATGTGAATGAGTCGCCAGAGTAAGAGGATGTGGCGGCTCCTACATCTGGGCCTTCTTAAGGAGGCCTGTTCGCTTCTCTCCCCCCACCCAAGGTTCCGTCCATGCTACCCCCGCCCACTGGGGACCCCAGGCTCCAGCCTCCCCTGCCTTTGCCCTTCGGCCTGGGGGCTTCCCCCACCTGCAGGGGTTAGCCCTGCTGGAGCGGTGGGCGATGGGGAGGCGCCGGGGTGCAGTTGTCCCAAAGCCCTGGGCTCAGTCTCCCCGCTGCTGTGGACGCTCTCGGACCCCCCGGGGCTTCCCAAGCCAAAGAGAACAGAGCCAGCGAGGATCTCAGCGCCGAGCTGCACAAGGGGGATTCAGAGTCTGAGGAAGAAGAACCTGCAAGGAAAAAAACTGTCCCACGGGGATCCGGTAAGGGGACCGGTTTGTCCGCCTGGCTGCCTCAACCTAAGACCCTGACTCCGAAAGAGACTAACAGGTTGCTGCTGCCCCAGGCCTTCTCCGGAAACCCTCAGCTGTCTCCTCCAATGCTAAGCCCTTCAGACTAGCTTCTAGGACCAAGCTCTCCTCGCTCTAGCCCCTTTGTGGGCACCACAACCACCACTCCATTAGCTTCTGCTATCAAGGCTGCTGCCCTGCAGGTGACAAAGCAGGTCACACAGGAAGATGACGACAGTGATGAGGAAGTAGTTCCTGAGAACTTTTTCTCCCTCCCGGACAAGGCTGAGCCACACTGAGTTGACCCATGCCCTTACCCTGTTCCCACTATCCCCGAAGAACTGCCTCCAGGCACAGAACCAGGACAATGCAGCCAATGCTCCCCTTGAGTTCAAGATGGCAGCAGGCTCAAGGGGGCCACCTTAGATGCTGAAGCCTGGGGATGACTACAGCTACAATCAGTTTTCCACATAATGGTGATGCGGCTGCCGCTGGTGCTTATTATCAGGTTATTACAGTGGTGCCTACAATCCTGCACAGGACCCAGCACTGCTCCCTCCACAGGAATTTGCTCCAGATGCCTCCTTCATTGATAACGAAGTCTTTAAGCAGCTTCAGGGCAAGAGAAGGGGGGGGCGGGAATCTACTTTATGGAGATCAATGGTGATGACCAACTCAGTGGGGCCCAGCAGTGGATGACCAAGTCATTGACAGAAAAGAAAACCATGAAGTCTTTCAGCAAAAAGAATGGTGAGCAGACAAGAGGGCAGCAGCAGTGGAAACATCAGATCACAAACCTGATTCACCAGGCTAAGGAGCGGAAGCTGGTGCTGATGGATAGATACCAGGTCAGAAAACAAGCTCAGCCTCCTTCAGACTCAAGCCAAATATGAATTCTAGGGCTCAGAAACTGATTGCTCCAGGATCTCCTGCCAGCCCTATTGGCCCAGCACCCAGCTTCACCTCCTGGACCCCAGCCACTCTAAGTCCAGGACCTGTTCCCTGAGGACCTAGCCCTCATCACTGGGAGAAGGAACATGTCAGATAGATTTTTCTTAACAAGTTAGAAAATTCAGCTCCTTTCTGTGCTGGAGCAATTAGAGACTTGAGAGAGACCTCCAAAGGGCTCTGAGTTCTTGGCTGGGAGTTTTGTTCCCTGTCAGGTGTGTTGAGATGTTGAACTCTCCCCCAACACTTTTTTTTAACCAGAGATGTCTGTTGAAATAAAACATTCAGTGTGAGGAAAAAAAAAAAAAATTAGCTCCTTCAATCTTCTACACACATTATGAAGGACCCTAATAGTCTGTGAGGGTGTTTGCTTGTTTGCAGTGATACATTACCAATGAGGCAACAAAACCACGGAAAAGCTCGAATTGCTCATCCCAAGGTGCCCTCCACAGCCCCCGAATAGAGAAGGTTCTGAGGTCAGGGGGTTAACAAACGCAGCCTGTGTTTTCTCAGGAACAGCTGTGTTAGAACAGAAGTTGAAGTGGAAGGAAGGAAAGACAATTTGTTGTGACAAACACTTCTGTAACTATTTTACATTGTGATGAATTTTTAAAAGATTAAAAACTCATCGCCAAGCATAGTGGAGCACCCCTTTAATCCCAGTACTTGGGAGGCAGTGGCAGATGGATCTCTGTGAGTTTGAGGCCAGCCTGGTCTACCTAGTGAGTTCCAGGAGAGCTGGAGACCCTGTCTCAAAAAAGACCAAAAAAAGAAAGATTAAAAACTCCCCAGAGTGAGGCCACAGTCATATTACCATCCATGGGACAACAGATCTACAAATTATAAAACACTTAGCACTTCTATTAAATGTCCAACTGAATAAAGTTTAAGAGATAAGGATATCTTCAAGCTACTTACTCTGAAAAATAATCCATAAACTGCTGAGGATTTTCTGAAGCCAGCAATAATTGTCTCTGATGAGATTCAGACATACAATGACACTTGAAGCCATTCTACAGAAAATGGAAAGGGGGTAGTTAAATTCTCACTTATAGCATCACAATGGAGCCTAAATAGAAGTAGTTAATGAACCCCAGAACATAATGAACCCCAGAAATAGTTAATGAACTCCCTGCTCTTCAACGATAAATACATTTATTTTATTTTTATTTTTTGGTCTTGTTGACACAGCATCTCCCTGTAGCTCCAGCTGGCCTGGAACTCACTATGTAGACCAGGTTGGCCTCAAACGCACAAAGATCAGCCTGTCTCTGCCTCCCAAGTGCTGGGATTAAAGGCCTGCACCACCACACCCGGCTTGATAAATGACTTTAAAAATAATTAAATCATGGGGCTGGAGAGATGGCTCAGCAGTTAAGAGCACTGACTGTTCTTGCAGAAGACCAGGGTTCAAATCCCAGCACCCACATGGCAGCTAACAACTGTCTGTAACTCTAGTTCCAGGGGATCCAACAGCCTCTTCTGTCCTCTGTGGGCATTGTGCAACACAGGTGCACTTACCTACGTTCAGGCAATACACTCATACACGTAAAATTAAATAAAATATTTAAAAATAATCATTAAATCACTAGCTATAATCACTCTCCAGTTTTTGTGTGTGTGGTTTATGCATGTATATGTGTTCATGCATGTGTGCACATATGTGTGTAGAGGCATGAGGTTGACATCTGGTGTTTCCTCTAGGGCTCACCATCAAATTTGTTGACACATGGTCTCTCACTGAACTGAAGCTCACAGGTTAGATTAGCTAGCTGGCAAGCTTCAGGAAGCCTCCTTTGAGGTTACAGGGGTGGACCACCATGCCTGTCCTTTTACATGTGTGCTAGAAATCCAAACTCAGGTCCTCATGCTTACAAGGAAAGTACTTTTACTGACTGAGCCATCTCCCTAGTCCCCAGTTTTTTTATTTTAACCATCCATAGAGTTGAGTTTTGCGACTCTGCTAATCAAAGAGCAATCTCTGAGATCAAAGAGACTGAAAAATAGTGCTGTAAAATACAAACATTAGTAACAAATGTGTCTGGGCAGTGATTTCAGTTGTTGGGGGGATTCAATTTAATGAATTCCTTACTGAACACCTACTTTGTAGAGAGTGTTACGCAAGATCTTGGAGAGAGGAAATGAAGCAAAATGGCTCGTTACTGAGCTTCTACTACAAAATCTATTTTCACTCACTTTCTTCTTCTTTAC
>NW_008360319.1:1492074-1502841 GCF_000622305.1 Nannospalax galili | reverse complement strand
AAACAGAGTTTTGCTATGCAGCCCAAGGATAACCTGAACTCGAAATCCTCCTACCTCAACCTACTGTGTGAAATTACAGGTGTGCTCTGTCATGCCTATGCATGCATTTGCTCTTTAAATACAAATGAATTCAGATGAAATACATCTGAAATGTATTTCATTACTTCTTAGTCATGTTGGCTTGATCCTTTTGAATTAGAGATGCTTTGGTACCAAGAAATAGAAACTCAAAGTCAAAATATCTTAGACAACAAATGGGATTTACTGGTTCCCGTGTGTGAAAAGTTCAGACTTCTGGCCAGGCTGGGCCAGGCAGCTCTCGGTGTGGGCAGGACCCGATAGCTCCCTTGCCATTTCTTTGCTTTAGGCCCTGGTGAGGGCTCCATTCTGAACAGCTTCTGCTTTATGGTCCAACAACAGCATCCCAAACTCCGATAGCTCCACACTTCTGTTTATAATTCCAGGAGAGCATGTTGGCCCATCCTCCTCAGCAGAAATCTTGATCTTCTCTTTGGTCGACTGAACTTAGGTTATATCACCATACCTGACTCAGCTACTAAGGGATGCCATTCACTAACTAGCTTAGGCTAGACTATAGGCTCTGTAGCTTGAAGAAGCAGGTGGAGTCAGAACTCCATAGCCGCCACAAGAAGGTGCAGCTGGGATAGGAGGAACAACTTAGAGGGTAATTAGGCTGCATTTTTTTCTATCCAGATCATTGTTTTTAATAGAAAATGAAGTGTTCTGCCGAGACCCTCTTCATTCACCTGCTACCCCCCAATCCCTCCAGACCCCCATTAATTGCTCTTTTAGCTTCTGTAAAATGCTTGGCTGCTGCTTTAGGCATGCCTAGACATGCCCTGGCATGCCCTGACCCCCACCTGCTACCCTCCCCCTGTTGGAACCCCAGTTTGGGGTACCCAACGTCCATAGGAGTCCGCTCCCCAATAACTCAGTCCTCAGACCAGGAGATGCAACAAGCATGAGGATTTATTACATTTTGCAAAACGGACCCCTGCCTCACTCGGAGGGCAGAAGCCCAGAGCCCAGTTCACAGGCTTCTTTTAAAGACAAAGACCACAAACTAGAGAGAAAGCGGCAGTAACGTCACAAGCGGCAGCTATGTGCCAAGCAAAAAAGCGGAGGCTATGTGCCAAGCAGAGGTAGGGGGGATTTCTGGGATGATTTCCAGCTTTGGGCAAAGAGCATGAAAAAGGTCAGCTCAGCTTGTTCTTAGCATTCAGAATTATTTTTTTATTTTTACTTCCTTGTACAGTTCTTTGGCCTGAAGGACTTATTTCCTTGTCTTTAGCCTAGGGGGACTGAATTAGGGTCCTTCAATGTAAGCTTGTTAGATTTTTGAGATAGCCATAGAATTCACAAAATCAAAGGATAGTAACTAGAAGGAATAAGCAATAATTTGTACCTTGAATTATACTTGAGTAATTCACAAATATTTCCCTTTCCTTCTCCAGAAAATATGTTGTCAGTGACTCATGAATGCTCCTGAGCAGTACTTTAGTTCTTTTCTTAAACGTTTAATCTCTTCTGCTTTCTTCTCTCCTTGCGCCTTGAATTTCCAATGTAGTCATTTTACTCTTTTGATAACAAGTTTCTCTCATTTTTGCTATCTGATCTTTTCCATGTTAGCCAACCATACTTCCCCTTTACTGTAGTTATAATGAGATTAACAACACCTTCTCCATGAAAACTACTAGAAAACATCTGAATGAATTATTAGAACACAGAAACAAATGGCTATCAGGTATAATTTATGGGCATGCAATTGGGTGATTGAACTCTGCTTCACAGCATTTCTTCCCATGTTCCCATCTCAAGGCTGTCATAAAGGTTAGATTGAAAGTGATTAAGCTCAATACAATTTGCAGGCTCTGAAATTTTTACCCTTCAGACCTGGAACATGTCCTTGTGTCTTGATCATTTACTTTATGCAATAAAATGCCTGAGAAATGTAGAGGCTCCGTTCCTGACTTCATGGGTAGGTGTCTGGGCATATGCTGCAGATGCAATACAAACAACTATTTCATGGAAAATAAAACGCAATACCAAGCCTTTCAAATATATCTGTAGTATTAGTGACTTAAACCAACTGTAGTAATCGATTTTTTTGCTGTTAGCATTGTCTATAAATATAGAAAACATATCAGTTGAGTACAAATATATAGATGCATCTTAGCTCTGGAAATTGTTATTGAATATGTCAATGCTGTTGTAATGAAATGCTTCTTCTGATTGTGTGGTTATTAAATAAATAATTTAAAAAATATTCCCAATTGATGAGCAAAAACTGGTTTCTATAAAAGTATAGCAGATAATAATAAACACAGAAAGAATTAGCAAAATAACCACTTCACAACTCCTATGAACTGAGTCAGGTAAGGACACTGAAACATGGTGGCATATACCTGTAATCCCAGCACTCCATAAGCAGAGCCTGGTAACACGGGCATGATTTCAAAGCATTAGTCCATTAGTCCACTGTTCTTGTTCTCACAAAAGGGAAACAGTCCCCTTTTTCCATTTTTTTTAAGACAGGTCTCACTGCATAGTCCTGGAACTTGATATGGAGACCAGGCTGGCCTTGAACTCACAGTGATCCATGTGTTTCTGCCTCCCAAGTGCTGGGATTAAAGGCATGTGCCACTATGCCCAGTCCTTTTTTTTTTTTTTTTTTAAATACATTTCGAGTATTTTTATCTTCCCCATTTCTCGCAACCCTCCTCCTAGACCCCTCCTTTCTAGGATATATTCCTTTTGAATACTGCTGTGTGGACAGCGGTTACTTTTACTCATGCTTCTCAGCACATACAGAGAGACTTACAGACTTCTTTACATGATGCAGTATAAAGTATCACCTATGTTCTTCCTCAAAACGTTTAACCCAAACTTAATCCAATTAGCGGAATTGTAAGAATTAGAAAAGGACAGCAAAAGACAATCAGAAGGAAGCAATTCAACATTATGGGGATGAGAAGGAACAACTAAGTGACCTTAATCTCTCCAATAAATCAATGTTTAAAAAAATAAGGTGAGGTTAGGGAGATTAGATCCTATTCAACAGTCTTTTTAGTTGGTTTTTGGGGGAGCAGGGCGGTCTTGTTTGAGACAGGGTCTTCCAGGAGCCCCAGCTGGCCTAGAACTGGCTATGTAGACCACACTGGCCTCAATCTCAGACATCCACCTGCCACAGCCTCCCTATTGCTGGGATTAAAGGTGTGCACCTGTGAGTCTGAGTACAGGTGCCCGTGGAGGCCAGAAGAGGGCTTTGGATCCTCTGAAGCTGGAGTTAGAAGCTGCTGTTTGCTGCCTGACATGGGTGCAGGGAACTGAACTTGGGTCCTCTGCAAGAGCAGTTCTCACTCTCAGCTGCTAAGCCATCTACCTCTCCAGCCATGGCTTCTAGTCTAAATCTTGAGAGAATTAAGGGGCCTAGTAATGTAGAGCAGTTTCTAGACAACCCCAGGTGCTGTTCTTCAGATGCCCCCACTTTCTTTCTAAGTGCTTCTCACTGACCTGGAAGTCCCCAAGTAGACTAGGTGGGCTGGCCAGAGCCCCAACCATCTAACCCTCTCTGCCTGTCTCTACCTCCCCAGCCACCACACCTGCCCTCCACCCCTTTTAACTTGAGTTCTGAGGGTCAAACTCAGGTCTTCCTTTGTTTTTGTTTTCATCTTTTTGAGACACGGTCTCCCTGTAGCCCCAACTAAGCTGGAACTCACTATATAGACCAGGCTGGCCTTGAACTCACAGAGATCCGCCTGCCTCTGCTGGGAATAAAGGTGTGTGCCACCATGCCCGGCTCAAACTCAGGTCTTTGGAGTTCTTTCTCAAATGAGGTATCTCCCCAGCCCAGTTCATGACTTTGCTTGGACTTTGGTTTGGTGAAGCACTTTAAGAAAAAAAAATCACAGGGACTGTAGAGAATGGTTGCTCTTTCAAAGAGCCCAGGTTCAATTCCCAGCAAATGGCAGCTGACAATCATCCATAACAAAGTTTCAGGGGAATATGAAGCTCTCTTCTGACCTCCATGGGCATTGTATACATGTGGTGCACATACACTCACACATAAAATTAAAATAAAATAAAATAAACCATTATGGGGCTAGAGAGATGGCTCAGCAGTTAATAGAAACGTTGTGTGGCTGAAGAGATGGCCGATCTTGCAGATGCACTAGATTCCATTCCTAGCACCCACATGGCAGCTAACACACATCTGGAATTCCACTTCCAGGGGATCTGACACCCTCTTCTGGCCTCCAGGAGCACTGCACACTTGTGGTGTACTTAAGTGCATACACATGCACATACACTCATATACATTAATTTTTTTATTAAAAAAAGGACTTGTTACCCTTCAAGAGAACCAGAGTTTGGATCCCAGGACCCATGTCAGGTGGCTCACCTGTTACTCCACCTTCAGACATATGCCATTCTCTTCAGGCCTCTGTGAGCACAACACACTCGGCAGAAACACACATAGATATACACATAACATAAAATAAAATAAAATAGCTGGGCATGGTGGCGCACGCCTTTAATCCCAGCACTTGGGAGGCAGAGGCAGGCAGATCTCTGTGAATTCAAGGCCAGCCTGGTCTACGTAGTGAGTTCCAGGACAGCTGAGGCTACAGGGAGACCCTGTCTCAAAAAGACCAAAAATAAATAAATAAATAAAAAATAAAATCAAATAAAATAAATCTTTTTTTTTTTTTAATTGAGGGAAGGCTGAAGAAGTAGGTCAGTGGTAAGACATCCGCCTAGCATGTGTAAGACCCTGGAGTCAACCTCTAGCACTGGTGAACAAATAAAAACTTGAGAGACAACTAAGAAAGTGTTAAAATGAAGAATCAGATGATGTAAAGGAATTCTTAGTTAATTTTGCTATACTGATGACATAGTCACATACACTGAAGTTATAGCGACTGGTACCCTGATGTTTTGAGTACATATTTAAGTATCTAGAGATGAAATATACTGATATTTACATAATTTAAAATACTTTAAACAAAAAAATACAGAGAAACACTTAAAGTTAATATGTGGGTGTTATGGACTGAAATTTACATATTGAAATTCTAACCACCAATGAAATGGCAGCGGAAGTGGGGCCTTTGGAAGATAATGACGTTTAGGTCAGAGGAGAGGCCCCATGATGGAGTTAGTATCCTTTTAAGAGACAAACTTGCTTGGGGCTGGAGAGATGGCTCAGCGGTTAAGAGCACTGACTGTTCTTTCAGAGGACCCAGGTTCAATTCCCAGCACCCACATGGTGACTACGAACTGTCCTTAACTCCAGTTCCAGGGGAATCTGAAGGCCTCTTCTAACCTCCGCGGCGGGTGCACTCACATACATGCAGGCAATACACAAATACACATAAAATAAAAATAATAAAATATTTTTAAAAAAGAGAGACAAACTTGAGATTCCTCAAGAACAAGGGTTGGGTGTCAAGGAGACCTTTCCATACCATCTTCCCATTCCACACCTATGGTGGGTGGGATGGTTCACCAGAGACAAAGGATTATCAGTAGGGCTCGGACATAGCGGCCAAGGGAAGTGGGGTGTCTGTGTACAGTGGCGGGTTTCTGGGGGCCAGGGACAGTGAGGAGACAAGGCTGAGGGGGGCTATATTTAAACTCCCAGAGCCATTAAAAAGAAAAAAAAAGAAAAACCTGGGGGCTGGAGAAATGGTTCAGTGGTTAAGAACACTGGCTGTTCTTGCAGAAGACCCAGGTTCAAATCCAGCACTCACATGATGACTAACAACTGTCTGTAACTCCAGTTCCCAGATATCCGACACCCTCTTCTGACTTCCACAGGCATTGCTTGACACGGATGCACTTGCACACATGCAGGCAATACACGTATACACATAAAATAAAAATAATAAACAGAAATATTTTTCAAAAAGAAGACAAACTTGCTTTTCCACCCTGTGAACAAAGAAAGGCTATGAAACGGGGGAGGAATGCTAACTAGAACTCAGTCATGATCACAGTTCCCAGTTTCCAGAACCATAAATAAATGTCTGTTGTTTAAGTACCTAGTCTACAGCACTCTATTATAGGTCAAGCAACAGCTATTGTACTAGGCTCTAGAGTCCTGTGCGAGGAGGTCATCTTGACTTTAAAGAGGAGTAACTATCAGCATTATTCAGTATGACACCTACCTAGAAGACCTCATCCCTCACACCTCTGAACTGGATGATTCCTCCTCCCTCTGCTTTCTTCCACTTCACCCAGTCCAGTCTCCAGAGAAAAACGGCCACAGCACTGGCCTGTTCTTGGTTCTTTCATAGGACTCCACCAACTGCCTCATTAATGGGAAAACTACTGCGTGATGCACAAGGCTTTTCAAGACCTGCCTGACGCTAAGGGACACCTTACACGTAATTCACTCATCCAAAACTCAACAACCTTACAGGTAGGCACAGTTATCACCCCCTTTACCAATAAGTTAAGTAAAGGGAAGTTACGTGCCCCCGACCGTATCACTCACTATTAAGTAGTACAGCTTTACTTCATAATTTTGACAGACTCCAGGTAAGCCTGTAACTTAAACCTGCCACACTGCAAGGACTCAATGCTTGTTTTGATTTCTTTCCTCGGAGAGGTGGAGGGTGAGATGAGAGGTGCCACAGACCACTGTACCTAGCTGGGACCGGAACCTGCAGGGAAGGACGGCTACGCTGGGCTGAGGAACTGCGTGGAGAGCCAGCCCGGGCCGCATCCTCGCTGGGGACTCGAACCCGTGTCTCCAGCGGAGCCCTGCCGGGAGGGCCAGCCGGGGCCCACTCACCTCGTCTCGGCACTGCTTCTGGCACATCTGGCAATACCAGCGCAGCTTCTGGAGCCCTTTGGACTTGATCCTGTTGGCGATGGCCTTAGGGGTAAGAAAGTCGGACTTCCCCATGGCGACCGAGCGAGCGACTACCCTCCGGGGCAACTAGTTCCGCCAGCCGGAAGTGGAACTGGACCGGAGCTGGGTAGGCGGGACAAAAGCTGACAACCGGAAATAGGTGGGGCCTGGGAATCCGGGCTTCAACGCCCGCGAGACTTCGCGGGACTGAAGGCGCCAGCCAAGCGAGCGGGTGAGCGAGGAGCTCCCGCGCACGCGCAGTGAGGCCCGTCTGCCCGACCTTCAGCAGGGTTCCACCATGTTCTCCCGGGCGAGCGTTGCTGGGCTGTCGGTCTGGGCCTTGCAACCGCAATGGTACGGCAGGCTGCGGGAGGACCGAGAGGGGTGCGGGGGCTCTGGCCGGTGCGAGGCAGGAGGGATCGGGGCTGCAGGGCCGACGCCAGGCCGCGCCGGGCCCGGGCTCCTGCACACGTCCGGGTTCGGGCTGCGGGAAGCCGCCCCGGGGCGGGAAGGGCAAGTGCAAGGGCCCGCGCGGGGCCAAAGGGAGCAAGGTCACGGCATGGTCCCCCGAGAGTGGCACGGTCTTCCACACCCGCGTCCCATTGCATCGGGAATGTGGATCGCGTTCAGCCCCCGGCTTCCGGCTCCGAGTCTTGGAAAGCCTTTAGAAAGGTCCTCAAGGTGAAGGGGCAACCCGAGAAAAAGCCCAGGACGTGGTTAAGTGGTGCTTTTTGTCCTTGACGCCCTGTGAAACATCCCACTGCTGAGCAGCGTGACCCCCTAAAAGCCAGTTGTTCGCTGCGCGCTTGTGTCAGGCACCCGCTGTGTGTCCGTGCCAGGTTCTTTGCTGGCTACTGGAGAAACGGGGGAATCAAATTTGGTGCCTTGGTTGCAGAAGGGACATCAAAGATTTGTTGCAAAGGTATCTGGCTTTGTCATCATACCCTGAGGTGGAAGTTGTAAACCTGCAAGGTCATAAAACTGTCCCAAGGTCCCTCGGGAGGAGGAGACAGGTGGGCTTTAATAAAGTGACATTGGTGCTTTGTGGTTAAAGGGTGCTGTAAGTTTTCCGGACTTTAATTCTCCGGGCAGATAGGCACATTAGAATGCCTAGGAATGGCAGATGAAAATTGGTTTATGGTGCTTTACAATAGAATGAAATGCTTTGAAGAACTTTTTTTTTTTAGACAGTGCTGGGAGGATTATTAGCTATAGGCTGTGTGGTAATAATTCTTTGGTTTCCATCCGGAGATTTCTAAGTAGTTACAGCACTGAACTAGGTTTTTGTGTCCTAATTTATGGGACGGAAGTACCTACCAAGCATTAATTGAAACAGTCCTTGAAACAGTTTACAGCAATATGCAAGAGTTTCAGGGTAATGAAAAAAATCAAACATGTTGTGAACGAAATACATGTAGATTTTAGTGGATTAATCTTGGAAGGCAAGTTGTCTACCTAATATTGAAAAAGGTAATTACTGGGAAGTCACAGCAGTTGAATTCTCCCAAACGTTTGTGGAGTGCCTGTCTTGCACCCTCTGGCACCCTGCACAGGTTAAAATGTGAAGGTGAACAGATAATCTGTGAGCTTCCTGAGAAGTCTTGGCCTTCAGTGGTGCTCAGCAGACCCCTGCTCTTTCCATTCTCCCTCTTGCTGTGCATGTTATCTCTCAGTATTTTTAGAACCTGGAGTTAATACAGGGTAAAATGTTTTACATAAAATTCTAGGGCGTAGTTTTTATGAAACACATGTGAGATCATTTGAAGAGGTTTCAATATACGATTGCTTTAAATAAGACCTCTGGGTCTCATTGGGTCTCATAACTTCTGCTAGGAACCTAAACTAAAACTGTCTGCAAATACAGGTCATAACACTGGGCTTAACACCTTTGGAATGTTGAATTTAATGGGTAGGCTGAAGGTTCAGGGACCATCAGCAGTACACGATAGAATGCATAATCCCTTCTCTCTTCGAATATTCCATCCCTCTTGGTGCCTAATGTCTTTCCCACCTTTGGCCCTTGCTTTTCCCATTTTAGTTGTCTTTTGAATGCAGAAATTAAGACCTTAGGTTTTCATACACCACAGAATTGGGAAGAAGAGAAAAATTCCTTTACCCTCCTAGAACCATAAAGAAGTATGTCCTTGTCTCTGTTTTCATTGTTGAAAGCTTTAGAAAGTATAGTCTGTTGCTGTTACAGTTTCTGAATCAGAGAGGAATTTGAGAAAAGGAGTTCCTGATTTTTTTTTGCTATCTTCATATTTGAGATTTTTTTTTTCTTAGTGTTCGACATGCCCTAAAATGGAACTGTTCTATAGAGTTTTGGGGGACCGTAAATCGAGACTAGAAAGGCAGATTGTCTTCTTAACCATGAGCACACATCTACTGGTTAAGGTGGACTGGGAGACAGCCTGTGGTCTAACTATTCCTGACACTGCTGTTCCACCTGGCTGTGTGCAACCTTGAGCAAGTTATCTAGAGTCTGTGCCACTAGCTCCTTGACTTTTGAAACATAGTAATAGTCCATGATTAGCTGGATTAGTGTGAGGACTAGATGAGTATTTGCATGGTGGAGACATGCTGCTGTGGATCCAGTGTATGAACTGAAGCCATGGAAACAAGTTTATAAACATATTTTCTACATAAAATACATAAGAAAGTTATTCAGTCTGCCAAAGAAGGAAATGAATGCTGGATCATGGAGGGTGTGAGGTGTGTTAAAGCAGAATCTTGAGTTGATAAACTTAATGCCTTTTCTTGATAATTAGCTGATGCATCTAGTTTTTCCCCTTAATTTCTATACTATGCAACATTGCATACCCTTTGAAAGCCTTCCAAACTACAAGCTCGTGAAACACAGTCATTTCTGTCTCCTTGCTGTGCTGATGAGAAGTCTTCTAACTGTGCTGTATTGCCAAAGTAGATACTGGTAGGCTAGTCCTGGTTGTGTATGCCTTCAATCCCAGCACTTGAGGCAGAGGTAGGCAGATCTCTGAGTTCCAGGCCAGCCTGATTCTATAGCTTAGTTCCAGGCCAGCCAGAGTTACACAGTGAAAACCTGTCTCAAAAAAATGAAACAAAAAGTAGATGCTGGTAACTTAGCCACAAACTCCCTGAGTCTTTCCACTGTATTTGGTGCAGGTCAAGTTCCTCAAATAATCTTCAGTGGCTGTCTCAGGACATGATGCAGTGATTGAGAAATTTATCCTCTCAAAGCAAAATCTTGGTGTAAAACTTAGTACATCGAGCTTTCCCTAAGGAGCTCAAGCAGGTGAGATGGCTCAGCAGGTAAAAGCACTTGCTGCCCAAGCCCAAGGTACAACCTCAGTTTCATTCCGGGGACCCACAAATGAAGGAGAGAACTGACTCCCCAGATTTTTTGTCTGAAAAATCTCCATTCTCAAGCCTCACACTGTACACACAATTTTTTTTAAGTTCAAGCAGCTCCTGGCCATTTAGTGGTCAGCTCATTCTCGAAAGTAAAGTCCTGTAGACGGTCATCTTTAGCTAAGTGAAGGCTAAATAAGAGCACACCTGGTCATGCATACACACACATGTGGAAACACAAATACATGTTTAAACAAAAGGTTTGTATTTTGGATATGTCTTTTATCCAGAGATACATTTTTGTAAATTTTTATTAAATCCATCTTCGTTTTTCCTACAATGGATCATGCTTTTAGTATCCAAAACCTTATTGCCAAAGCCCAAGAGTTTTCTTTGTTACTTCTAGAAGTTTTATTGTTTGCCATTTCCCACTTAGGTCCTTGATCACTGTATTTTGTGACAGTAGATTGCACTTTAGCATTTTATATATAGTAACCCTTCTTCAAAGCCTGGTTGGTACTTTGTGTGCACTTCTGTGTTCTCTGTTTGGAAATATACAC
>NW_008360319.1:1471695-1492033 GCF_000622305.1 Nannospalax galili | reverse complement strand
GTCTTTTTGAGACAGGATCAGGATCCCCCTATAGCCCCAGCTGGCCTGGAACTCACTATGTAGACCAGACTAGCCTGGAACTCACAGAGATCCACCTGCCTCTGCCTCCCAAGTAGTGGGACTAAAAGCATGCACCAGCACACCTGGCTATGCTTTAACTATGAAGTTTTACAATCTTTTCTTAACTTCAAAATCCAGTTGTTTGTAGCTGGTAGTAATTGGCCCTTCTTATTTCTGGTTTTTACATCTAAAGTTGGAACACATTATGCTATTTCATGTAAGAGTTGGCACCAAGGATTTAGGTATCCAAAAAGGGACCTGAACCAAACCACATGGTTGAAAAAGTTTGCTTTTATGTACATTCACCTTATGTCCTGCAACCTTGCTGTAACTGTTTATTGGTTCTAGGATTTGTGATCCTCCTGTCTCTACCCCTCATGGTGCTGGGGTTGCAAATGCTAGCAGCCATTTGTTATTTTAGGCATATGAGTATAATGCCTACATGCATGTAAATGCACCCTTGCTGTGCATTGCTCACAGAGGTCAGAAGAGGGTGTCAGCTCCCCTGGAACTGGAGTTAACAAATGGTTGTTAGCTGCCATGTGGGTGCTGGGAACCAAACCTGAGTCCTCTGTAAGAGCAGTCAGTGCTCTTTAACTGCTGACCACTCTCTCTAGCCCCACAGTAAGCATTTTATATAGGTGATAGAGATTCAAACTCAGGCCCTCATGCTTGACAGCAAGAGCTCCTACCCTCTAAGCATCTCCTCAGACCCAAAGATTTATCCGCCCCACTCCCGATTCTTTGAGAATTTACACATAGACCATCATTGTGCCATCTCTAGGTAATTTTTTCTTTTTTCTTGGCTTTGCACATTAGTTGTGACTTCTGTGTTGAACAATAGTAGTGAGAGGGGAGGACATCTTGTTTCATCCCATCTTGAGGGAAGAGCTTAAGCCTGACATCATTGAATCAGGTGTGCATAAATGTTCACTGTCAGGTTGAGGAGGTTGTCTGCTCCATGTTTACTTAGACTGTTGTGAATCAGTGTAAGATTCAATTTGTTGCTTCTTCTCCCCTGTTGGTAGTATGATTTTTCCTCTTAAACTGTTGGTGTGGCAATTTTTTTTTTAAAAAAACTTTAAATGGGCATTGCCTTCCTGCCATAAAGTCCCACCCAGTCATGGTATAGAGTTCTTAATATTGCTGTTGGGTTTAAGTTGCTAATATACATTTTGTTGAGAATTTTTACATCTTTGTTCATGAAAGATGTTGGGGTTTTTTGGTTTTTTTAGTTTTTTTTTTTACCTTTTTGAGACAGAGTCTTCCTGTAGCCCCAGCAGGCCTAGAACTTGCTATGTAGACCAGGCTAGCCTTGAACTCACAGAGCTTCACCTGCCTCTGCCTCCCAACTGCCGGGACTAAAGGTGTACACTGCCATGCCGGGGAGTGTTGGTCTCTTAGTATTTATTTCTTATGCATTTATCTAGTTTCAGTATTGGGTTAATACTTGCTTTGTAGAATTAGAAAGTTTTTCCCTCTGCCTCTAATTTTACCTGTCATTGTTGACTGTGTTTTTATTTGGTTTCTTTGGTTGGTTTTAGGTTGGTTATGGTTCTTAGTGTCATCTACCATCTCTACTGACTGATGGTCTTCAATTTTTGTATCTGCACTCTCATAACTTTTTCCCCCTAGACATGTCCACCTAGCTCCTACTCTTTCTGGCTGTGTCTCACTCAGCATTCAATACCTCCCAGGAGTGTACCCCTACCCTATTGTTTCTCTATTGGTTATGATAATAAGGCCCACTCAGGTCATTGAATTCAAACCCTTGGGATCAGTCTTACTGTTTCTCTGTCCTGAGGATTTGCACTCGTGTCTAGTCTCGTTGATTTGCCACATTACATTTCAGGTAGCCACTATGTCTCCATGTAGATATCCCTAGACAACATAATTTCTTTCTGTATCTTGAATGCAGCATGTAGCCACCATGTCTCCATGTACATCAGTATTCCAACTCACTTCACAACAATGCCTGTTGCCATTGGAAAACTGATTGTGGTCTGATAGACATTTTTCCATTAACCATCTGCTTTCTGATCGGATTTGAGACCCAATCCACAGGAGGGGATTCACCTCTGGTACTATAAACCTGGTCAAAAGCCTGTGGCTAGGGAGGTCATAGGGCCCAGCGGAAAAGCTTCTGCTGTGCTAAATGGGTATGATACCCCTGGCAAATTGCCTTTAAATATCTGGGTGCTTCTCTATAGATTCGTGCTGCTGCCAGCTTTGCTCAGGGAAGCTTCTTGCAGTGGAGCAGTTAACCACAGACTCATACAACTGGACAGGATGCTGAGAATTTTTAAAACTATAGCATGCCCAAAGGGATCATCACATCCCTACTACCCCCTCCATGACTCAGGGAGCATCTCCAAAGAGGAGTGTAAGGGCCAGGTATCAAGCAGAGTGTGGTAGGAGGCTATCTTCTGGGCACGACATCACTCTTGGATCCTTCAGCAGCTGTGATTACCAATGAAAGACAGGCTGTTGGGGAGGGGGAGGTCCAAGGCCCCGCCTCCCGGAGGGTCTCTTGGCAGCGGAGTTGGGCTTGGGAAGGAGAGAGATTTTCTTCCACCGTACAGCTGTCGACGTGGCCAGTGTTTCCACAGGTAACCCGCCGCCCTGCTCCTGTAAGTGACTGTGACTAAACTCTTTGGAAGTTGGAGGAGGGAGGGAATCAGCAAGAGTGGGAAAGGAGCAGGAGAGGATAAGGGCAGAATGATCAGAATGCATTACAAACAAAATATTTTTATAGAAATAAGAAGGCTTTATTTTAGTGCTCTATGTAGCATTTCTAGTATTATCTTTAGATATATTTGTTTTAACTGTATTTGGTAATTTTATAGCAGAGCAGGAAATCATTAGAATATGAAAATTTTTTTAAATAAAACTATCGGCCAGGCATGGTGGCGTGCGCCTTTAATCCCAGCACTCGGGAGGCAAAGGCAGGTGGATCTCTGAGTTCCAGGCCAGCTGGGGCTACAGGGAGACCCTTTCTCAAAAAGACCAAAAGAATAAATATAAAGTAACTGTGCATCAATACATGGGGTCAGTTGATGTGACTGATGTGAAGAAAAAAAAAAATTTGGTCTTTCTGAGACAGGATCTCCCTGTAGTTCCAGTCGGCTGGCCTTGAACTCAGAGCAATCCACCTGCCTCTGCCTCTGCCTCCCAAGTCTTGGGATTAAAGGTGTGTACCACCATGCCAGGCAACATGAGGTATTTTTAAAGGTTGCTGTGCACCATGGAAGTCAGCTTGTGTTTTCAGTTTAAACTTGGGTTTTAGTTATGTTAGACAGCCTCACAAAGGGAAGAACTTTACTATCTTGAAAATAACACAGATACTTGGAAGTGGAGGTAGGTGTTACTGAGTGCCATCGAATCTTCAATGGGAGGGCTGTGCTGAGAGTTAGGATTGTAGGGTATTTGAACTGGAATATAAATATGTAAACAATTCTATTAGATATTCAGAGTCCTACATTTGATCAATTGTTTTATGGTGTATTTAAGCATTAACTCCAAAAATTCTTTAAAAAGCTACTTTAAATGAAAAAAAAAAAAAAAAAAAACTTGGGCTGGGGCAATGACTCAGCCATTAAGAGCCCTGACTGCTCTTGCAGAGGACCCGGGTTCAATTCCCAGCACCCACATGATGGGTATGAACCTTCCTTAACTCCAGTTCCAGGGGAATCCGACGCCCTCTTCTGACCTCTGTGGCATTGCACAGTATGGGTACACTCACATACATGCGGGCAATACACTCATAAAATAAAAATAATAAAATTTTTACAAAAAACAAAAACTAAAATCTTTATGAATTTTTTTATCCTCAGGATCCAAGTTCGAAACATGGCAACTTTGAAAGATAGTAAGTATGTTGTTTGTCTCAATATGTAAATTAAAACAAACTAAATTTTGACAAATAGAAATACTTTTTAAAACATTCCATTTGGGTTGCAAGATGGCTCAGCAGCAGGTAAAGGTGCTGGGACCCACATGGTGGAAAGAGAGAACCAACCTCCACAAGTTGTTCTTTGACCTCATGCATGTGAAAGTTTAGAAAAATGTATATAAGCCACTCTGGCCCGTTGTGTGTTTTTCATACTTGACAAAATTAGTTTACATTGCGTGCATTGGATTTTTTAAGATAGTGTTAAGATGACTCATGAGAATATTTTGTCTTTATTATCGGAAGAAAAAGGCTGTAAGTAGAAAAACTATATACTTGGTGTGTTTGTGTAAAACAATTAAAAATGATATGGAATACGTAAATAAGACCAGTTTTATTGTCAGGTTTCAGGTTTTACTAGCTCAGCATCCTGGTGCTTATTGATGGTCTGCTAGTTTTTCTGTCTTGCCCTTGGAAAGGTTTTTCTCTGAATTCACAAAACTGTAACTCGTTTGACTAACCTAGCGCTTCAATTTTTCAGTCACCAGGCGACTGAAGTCCATCAAAAACATCCAAAAAATTACGAAGTCTATGAAAATGGTAGCAGCGGCAAAATACGCCCGAGCTGAGCGGGAGCTGAAACCAGCTCGAGTGTATGGCATAGGATCGTGGGGTAAGAGAATGTAGCTCACACATTAGGAAGGACTGTTTCACACAAAGAAGGTATACAGATAACTTACCCAGTGCCGACCATAGAACCAGGCCTGTGCTGAGCACCCTTCGTGTATTTGTGTTTGCATGTATGTGCACTTGACACACATAGTCCCACACATCAGAGTCAAGGTACTTGCCAGGGTCACATAAATGAACAATACTTTCTGTTGCGTTTGTTGTGCCACCAAAGCCTGTTTGTTAACTGATGTATGTGACTCAAAAAAGCCTGGGAAACATGGCGCATTAGACAAAATGTTTGATTTCATCCCGTCACCTGTACTGTTATACTGTTAGGACAACAGGGTGGGGATGTACGGTGGGAGGGCAGTGCAGTGGAGTGAAGAGTTGATTGTAACTTGATGTAATCTATTCTTGATTTTTCTTACTATAAAGAAATGTGAGAGTAGAAAATGCAGTAGGTTATCTACCATTTAACCTAAATCTCAGCTCGAGGCCGTGTTTTAAGTTTTAGGCTCTTCCTCTTCCCTGAGTATTTCCATTTTACATAAGTTAGTGCCTGTGGCTCTGTGATGTAAGTTTCCAGCTGGTCCTCCTGCTTCTGCTCTTGTTCCCTCCATCTCCCCTCCCCATGGCTGGATAATTAAGTTGTGGGTGAATTCGTTCTGTCCAGTGTTGTCCATCTCTTCAGTTAGAGTGTGGTTGCTGGGTAATGGCCCTCAGTGGTTCTTCCTACTGCACCTCATTGAGTTCATGACTGCTGATTCCTTCCGCTGTTCTGCATCGTGGTGGTTTCCACTCACATGCCTTCTTGACTGGCCTCAAAGCATCTCATCCCCAATGGCACTTCTGTATCACTTCCTGAAGTTTCCTTCTCTCATGTCATTATGTTAAGGAGGTTTCTTGTTTTGTATCTTGAAGGAAAAGATTGAGTGAAGAGACACAGAGTATAGGCAGAAGTTGATTCGGCAAAGTGAGCACCCGCAGAGAGGCTGGAGTGGACTGTTCCGCTGTTCCGCGGGGCAGTAGCACAATAGCTTCTGTACTGGGGATTGTAAGAAGGTTTTGTTTTGTTTTGTTTTGTTTTTGTCTTTTTGAGACAGGGTCTCCCTGTAGCCCCAGCTGGCCTGGAACTCACTCTGTAGACCAGGCTGGCCTTGAACTCACAGGGATCTGACTGCTTCTGCCTCCCTAGTAGACTCCCAAGTGCTAAGATTAAAGGCATGTGCCACCATGCCCAGCTTTGTAAAGAGATTTTTATGAACATTTTTGAGGTGGTGGCATATTCATGAGGTAAGGTAACTCCTTTTTCTTCCCTAAACCATCATGGACTAGATTTTCCTTTTGGTTTTTATATTTTTTGTTGTTTTGGTTTGTGGTTTTTGTTTTGTTCTTTAGCAGAGCAATGGTAGATTTCTTAAGGGAAAGTGGGGAAAACTCGTGAAAGTGGGAGGGATCCCAAAGGAAGAATGCCGCCTTTGAGAAAAGTCCATAAAGTGGTTGAATCAAACCACAGTGTACATGATGTTTCAATGTGGCCAACGTCCCTTGAGAACACAAGCCTTTTTTATTAGTGTGTATATGTGAGGAATGTTCTGGTCCGGGAGAAACCACCTGTCTCCAGCCTCAAGGATGTTGATGCACAGAGGAGCATTCTGACAGGAAGCATGGTCAGCTAGATACAGCTACAGTTTCCTCATGTTTCACTGCTCTGAGGCTGCTTAGGGTCCATGATTGTTCTTATGGCTGCCTGTTGGTTAAAGCTTTATTGTGAAGGCTGGGCCAGGGTTTAATAACAGTGTCTCAGGCCATGCAAACCGCTTATGCTATCTTTAAGGACTCTTCGCCGCCCAGCTCCACCACTGTCATGTGTGAATATTCAAGTATATCTCTGTGTATGTAATCTCTGTGTGTGTGTGTGTGTGTGTGTGTGTGTGTGTGTGTGTACAAGTATATTTATGTAACCTAACAGCTATGACCTGACAGACACATTGAGTCCTTGTTTTTTATCACTTATGTCCCCTAGCCCCTAGAGCAGTGTGCATTCATAAACATACAAGTGAATGAGGACTTAAAGAAGATGAATCTTAGCCGGGCGTGGTGGCGCACGCCTGTAGTTCCAGCACTCGGGAGGCAGAGGCAGGCGGATCTCTGTGAATTCAAGGCTAGCCTGGTCTACATAGTGAGTTCCATGACAGCTGGGGCTACGGGGAGACCCTGTCTCAAAAAGACAATAAATGATAAATAAATAAATAAATAAGATGAATCTTAGCAGAATCCACACATCAACTTCAAAAGCAAAATTTATTTACAAGTTAAAGATAATGTGTCACTTACCTGTGTATTATATAATAGCATACTTATGCAGTAGATGTAGTGTTGCCTATTACTAGTTTTCTTACTCTTCCAAATCTTTTTAAATATCCATTTAGAATGCTAAAGGAAATTTTAAATGAAGAAATGATAGAGCACGGGCATCAAATGATACGGCTTTTTAAATGCCACATTTAGGGCCAGGAAGATGGCTCAGCTAATAAAGGCACATGCCACCAAGCCTGACAACCTTACTTCAATCCCCACGATGCACAAGGTAGAAAGAACCAACTCCCACGAGGTGTCCTCTTACCTCCAGATATACACTGGCACACATGGGCACATGCACACACACACACACACACACACACACACACACGCGCGCGCGGCACGCGCACATACACTAGATAGATGTAATAAAAAAATTTAATGCTGTCACTAAACAGATGCTGTCGTTACCATCTCCCTTAAGTCCTAGCAGTTGTTCCTTGGTTGGTTCATTGGTTGGTTAGCAGGAAAATCTCGGTTAGAGTAGGGATTATATATAGGACTATATCTTGTTTAATTTTATATTCTTGGATACCTAACTTACATGAAATGTGTGCCATGGTGGGCACTCAGTAATTATATCTCAAGGCTGTAGAGATGGCTCAGTGGTTAAGAGCACTGGCTGCTCTTGCAGATGCTCCAGGTTCAGTTCCCAGTACCCACGTGGCAGCTAACAACTGTCCGTAACTCCAGTTCTAGGGGATCCAATGCCCTCTTCTGACCTCCATGGACATTGTATGACATGGGTGCGCTTACATACATGCAGGCAATACACTCATACATAAAAAAATCATTTCGTCTCCTCAGGATGGTGCCCAGGTCCTCTCCTTAGACTAGACTAGAACAAGCAATTGAGCTGTACTCCTGGCCCTACAGTCTTAAATACTGAATTTTCTTACTATTTTGTCAAATCAAAAACTGAAGCTAGGTTAAATTTCAGAAAGAAAGGAACTCCTTAAAAGAAGTACCTTCTAGCTTATTTGTGTGAAAGTCACCTAACTAGTTGCTTTTCTTGTTAAACAAAGAATTCCCCCTCTCAAGTTTATAAGCAAAACATTTTTCACATAATAAAAGAGAAAATGCCTTAGATATCTGATTCGAGTATTTGTGATGAGAACGACAACAGCTTCCAGTTAGCTTCTAAGTCCTTTAAACTGTTAAATACTAAATGGATCATAATTTTAAGTCTTGAAATTTTGGGGACAGGAGTTTTATGCTGTGCAATAAAAAAAAGACATATGTGTTCTCCACTCCCTGAACTTTGAGTTTAGTGTTTCTGCTTTCCAGAGAGCACAGTTAGCTTATAAAATGTGAGGTTTGCCATCCTACATGGTGAAAAAGAAATGGTTTTCTTAAAGTGGGTGACTACAGTAGGTGTGAAGATATACCTTGCAATCCTGCAGTACCCAACTCTTGAAAGCTGCCCTTGAGATTTGGCCAGGCCTTGTTTTCCAAGGGTTAGCCAGTGACTGAGCACAGGTGGGTGCTAAGGCAAAGTGAGGATCTAGAAGTTGCTACCAAACCTTTCTTCCTCCCAACCTTATATCATGGTCTCATAGCCCTTTGGCCTCTCAACTTCTTCCTGTTTCCTCTCACAGGCATTTTATCCAGTAAGATTCAGGTATCTCTAACCCCATGTAATTTTTTCTTTGCCTCTGCGTCTTAGAAAGCCAGGCCAGGAACGTTGGTGAACTAATGTCAAAAATAAATTGGCATCCATTATTTCAATAGCAACAGTTTTTTGTTTTGTTTGTTTTTTTAATTTACTTTATGTGTTTGAGTGTATTGCCTGCACTCCTGTCATGTAATGCCCAAGGAGGTCAGAAGAGGGCTTTGGATCCCCTAGAACTGAAGTTATAGACAGTTGTTAGCCACCATGTGGATGCTGGGACTCAAACCTGGGTCTTCTGCAAGGGCAGCCAGTTCTTTTAACTGGTGAGCCATCTCTCCAGCTCCATCAATAGGAACAGTTTTTGTTGTTGTTGTTGTTGTTTAATTTTACTTATTTTTATTTAATGCGTATGGGTGTATTGCTTGCATGTAGGTGGGTACACCCATGTTGTGCAGTGCCTGCGGAGGTCAGAAGAGAGTGTCAGAGCCCCTGGAACTGGAGTTACAGACAGTTGTTAGCTGCCATGTGGGTGTTGGGACTTGAACCCAGGTCCTCTGCAAGAGCAGCCAGTGGTCTTAACCGCTGAGCCATCTCTCCAGTCCAATAGAAACAGTTTTTGTTTGTTTGTTTGTTTTTGTTTTTTGTCCCCCCCCCCCAGCCATTCCCCACTACTTGCCCTTCTGGTGAATCTAGTCAGCCTATCTAGAGGTCTTTGTTTTAGGAGGATCAGCTGTTCCTTGTCTAATGGTAATCAGTTGTCTGGGGTCTGCTGTTCATTTTCCCAGTTCTATGCTAGGTTACTATCTGGGAATCCCTTTGGCCACCCTGGCCAACAACTCAAAAGAAGGTATCGCCTGTCTGGCATTGTTGCTTGTTATATGTTGAAAGTAGAATGGTGGAATAAAAAGATGAGAATTCCTGCCCTCCCTTTAATTTTTTTTTTTTAAAAAAAAAAAAAAAAAAATTCCTTCCTGTCCCCACACCACCATTAAATCCCATACATGAAAAGAAAAAATTTTAAAAAAAATAAAAAATAAATAAAAAAAAAACAAGAATTTGATGTATGGATTACATGAGAAGCTCAGCAAATATTTGTTTCCTACTTTTTTACTTGTATGTTTGAAGTTTCCATCATCTAGAAATCTGGTGTCTAGCTAAGTAGGTATGTCCTAGTTTGTTTCTTCATTGCTGTGACAAAATACTCTGACCAATACCAAGTTGGGGAGGAAAGGGTTTATTCAGCTTAGATCTCTCAGGTTGTAGTTCATCAGGGAGCCCAAGTTAGGAACTCAGGGCAGGAACCTGGAAGCAGGAGCTGGAGTACAGATCATGGAGGAACGCTGCTTACTAGCTTGCTCCCTTGGCCCCTGCTCAGCCTGCTTTCTTATGCAACACAGGCCCACCTGCCTAGGGGTGGCACCACCCATAGTGGGCTGGGCCCTCCCACATCACTCATCAAGAAGATGCCCTTCAGACATGGCCACAGGCCAGTCCAATAGAGGCAATTCCCCGATTGAGGCCCCCTCAACCCAGATGTGTCAAGTTGACACTAAAGCTAGCCAGCACAAGGTACTTTTATATTCTGTCTTCTGTTTGGTTATCTCTAGGGATTTCTTTTAGGCATAATTTTTTTTTCAGTTGACCATTAGCCAGGTGTCATGGCACATACCTGTAATCCCAACACTCAGGAGGTGGAGGTAGAGGACCTATGTGCAGTTGAGGCCAACCTGGTCTGTGAATTCCAGACCAGCTGCAGCTGCTCAGAAATCCCTGTCTCAAAAAAATATATATATATAGCTGCTAATGATCATTAATATGGTAACCTTTGTGGTTTCCACCCTGTTTGTAAATAGTCCGCAAGTACCTTTGAGTATATTAGTCAAAAGCACCTAAATGAAAGTGCCTAGTGTGAAAGCAGCCCACTGCTTTAGAGAGTACTGCTACATGTAATACAGTTTTCCTTTCAGTGCTCTTTCCCTTTTTTGTTTTTTAGCACTGTATGAAAAGGCTAACATTAAGGGACCTGAGGACAAGAAGAAACACCTCCTCATTGGTGTGTCCTCGGATCGAGGGCTTTGTGGTGCTATTCATTCCTCGGTGGCTAAACAGATGAAGAATGAGGTGGCTTCGCTCACTGCAGCTGGAAAAGAAGTTATGCTTGTTGGAATTGGTGACAAAATCAGGGGCATACTCTATAGGTAAATAGATGTGTGTCTCAGTTTAGTTCTCAGCTCTTTGCAGATGCTGCTAAATGAATAATCGTAATGATGAATGGAACAGCTTCGCTCAGGCACCTGCCTCCACCTACATCCCTTCCCCCAAAAGAACTTGATTCCCGATAATAACTTCCTTCCTTGTTTGCTAATTTCTCTCAACACAAGTATTCCATTAACCTATTTTGTGTTTTCTATAGGACTCATTCTGACCAGTTTCTGGTGTCATTCAAAGACGTGGGGCGAAAGCCCCCTACTTTTGGAGATGCGTCAGTCATCGCCCTTGAATTATTAAATTCTGGATATGAGTTTGATGAAGGCTCTATCATTTTTAATGAGTTCAAGTAAGAAAATTTAGAATTCAGCACTCTTTCGTGTTCGTGATTTTGAATGTCTTATTTTCATATTCATGCTTCTGTCATTTCCAGATCTGTTATCTCCTATAAGACCAAGGAGAAGCCCATCTTTTCTCTCAATACCATCGCATCTGCTGGTGAGTACCTTTCTGTGACGAGTGTTTGGGGTATAGAATGGGGAGATTTGTCCATCTAGGAAATCAGTGCAGTAAGAAGGATGTCCTGTCATAGATGCACAGAATGATTTGGGGGCTATTTGTTATTATTAATGTCTGAAATGGAGTCTCACTCTGTAGCCCAGGCTGGCCTCAGATGTTCATCCTCCTACCTCAGCCTCCCAGGTGGCTAGGATTATAGCTCTGCACCACTTCTCCAGAATTGAGCTGTGTTTTGGTTGGATTTTTGGTTTATTAGTGGTTTGGATTCCCCCCACACACACACACCTCTTTTTTGAGACAGGGTCGCCCTGTAGCCCATGCTGACCTGGAACTTTTTTTGTAAACCAGGCTGGCCTTGAACTCGCAGACATGTGTCTGCCTCTGCCTCCTAGAGCCTGTGAGCCACCATACCCGGCCTGTGGTTTTTGTTGTTTGTTTTGTTTTTTATTTCTTGTGTATAAGTGTCTTGCCTGCATGTCTGTAAGTACACCACGTGCGTATAATGCCCACAGAGGCCAGAAGAGCATGTCAGATTCCCTGGAACTAGAGTTATAGACGGTTGTTACCCACCATGTGTATTAGGTATTGAACCCACAGCAAGTATTTTTAACTGCTGAGCCATCTCTCTAGCCCCCGTGGGTTGGGCTGTTTTTAAGTAGCATCACACATTAATAACTTCCATAATGTCTTAATCCAGTTGTTGACAGCTTCTATGCCGTCCCTTAATTGAACAGATGTCTGTTGCGGATGCAACTGCCTTGCTGGCAGTTAATGTAACATTCTGTTTGCCATCAGTGACCATGCACTCAGAAAGTCTAGAATCGAGGTTTGAAATTTTCATAACTGATGGACATGTTTTTTACTGAACTCTGTTGTCTTACTGTTAGATAAGTCATCTTTGTTCAGTGAAGCATCTTAGAAATAGTATTCTGGAACTGGCTTTATTTTTGTTCTTTCTTCTTTGTATTCTATTTTGAGTTGTGGAGTTTTGGGGTTTTTGTTTTTGTTTTTCGTTTTTTTAGGATTGTATATATTTGTATTTTTTTTCCCTTTAAGACAGAGTTTTAAGCCAGGCGTGGTGACACACTCAGAAGGTAGAGGCAGGCAGATCTCTCTTGAATTCAAGGCCAGCCTGGTCTACATAGTGAGTTCTAGGCTAGCTGGGGCTTCAGGAGACCCTGTCTCAAAAAAACCAAACAAAAAAGATAGTCTTGCTGTATTATGTAGCCCAAGCTGGGTCAGACACACAACTTCCTGCTTCCACTCTCTGTACACCACACCCAGTATAGTTTTTTCTTTTGCAGTGATACACAAAATAGGATTAAAGGTGTGCACTGCCATGCCCAGCTCAGATACACAGACCAGGAATCGAAATCAGGACTGTCTGAAATTCGGTGAAATGCAGCGCTGTTTCACCACGTTAGCCAAACGAATGACTTTGAAATGAGCTGGGAACTTTCCACATTAAAGTCAAACTTCCCGTCGGTGTCCAGTCTCCCAGTCTTCCTTACCTTTGCTTGGAAAGGCATTTTCTCATTCCGCCAGAGCGACACATTCATGTTTGTCTAATAATTCATTTTCTTTAATTTTTTTAATTGGAAAGAAATCATTCTTATTAAGTGCTGTATTTGTTACAAACACTTTCCTGGTGATATTCAGAGGACTTTTTAAAATATATTTTTTTGTTTTATGTGTATGAGTGTATTGCCTGCATGTATGTGAGTGCACCCGTGTCGTGCAATGCCCCGGAGGTCACAAGAGGGCTTCGGATTCCCCTGGAACTGGAGTTAAGGACGGTTCATAGCCACCATGTGAGTGCTGGGAATCGAACCTGGGTCCTCTGCAAGAGCAGCCAGTGCTCTTAATCACTGAGCTATCTTGCCAGCCCCTCAGAGGACTTAAGAAGCATGAAATTTGGTAATTTTAAATTTCAGAGAGAAAATGCCAAATGCTTTGTTTATACATTATATTTTATTGATAATATGCTATCATTGGTTGTGTGGAAATAGATGAAATTTAACAAATTAACTTAAGATGACTTGTGGTTATAACATATTTATATTAGTAAGCTATTTTTGATGACTCCATGTTCGCCTATATTCTTCAAAGAAATTCTTGGCTTGTTCTCACAGACAGCATGAGCATCTATGATGACTTGGATGCTGATGTGCTACAGAATTACCAGGAATACAGTCTGGCCAACCTTATCTACTACTCCCTGAAGGAGTCCACCACCAGTGAGCAGAGTGCCAGGATGACGGCCATGGACAACGCCAGCAAGAACGCATGTAAGCACAGGACCGGGGGAGTGCTGGAGGATGTGCTAGCCACAGCACACACTGGGAAATGGATGTAGGCAGAGCTCCGGGGAACACCAAGAGCCCACACTTCCAGTGGCATAAAAGACCTTAACAGAATATTCTTTGCCTTTGGGGGAAGTGTGTCTTACTTGAATGATAGGCAGAAGATTTGCAAGCACTCTGAAAGCAGCCTGTGGAAATTAAACATAACTTCATAAAATTCTTCTTGGCTTGAGGCCCACTTGAGGATTCCAAACACAACAGAATCTCTTCAATTAAGCAGCAGAAATTTTCTAACTGTAGATTTTGTTGTCTACCCTTTTCTTTTGTTTGTAGCTGAGATGATTGACAAATTGACCTTGACATTCAACCGTACCCGCCAAGCTGTCATCACGAAAGAGTTGATTGAAATCATCTCTGGGGCTGCTGCTCTGTAAGTAGCTGTATATGGTTGTATCACTTACAAAGTCTGCTTTGGAACTTAAGGCCCTTATAAGCCGAGCTTTCTGAGTTACAAGATTGGTTTTAGGATTGATTTTATGTAACTCTGCTATGTGCAAAATATGATGGTACGCACAGTATTAAGCACATGATGTTCTTCAAGATGTTGATCTCTTAGACTGAGAAAAATCCAGAGTGGTTGTGATGAGGGGCAAAATGTGTAACGTGTTATGATTGACTCATTCAATCTTACCTCCTCCTGATTGGTCACCAGACTGTCATTTTACCTGCAAAGTGCCTCTTGAATCTTTCCCCTTTCCATGCCCATCTACTACAGGTTATTATCTCTCCTGAATTATGAAAGGGTTTGCTTAGGCTTTGCCAGAAATGGGGGTGTCTCTGTAGCCCAGTTTGCTTTGTGTTACTGTGATAAAAACCTTCTGACCGAAATCAACTGGGAGGCAAGAGTTTATATCATCCTACATGGATGCAAGGCACAGTTCATCACTGAGGGAAGTCAAGTATGGACTCAGGGTAAGAACCAGAACCTGGAGACAGGAAATGAAGCTAGAGTCCATGGAGGAACACTGCTTGCTGGCTTGCTCCTCTGGCCTGTGCTCAGCTTGCTTTTTCCTATACAACCCAGCATCCCCTGTCCAGGGGTGGCTCCACCCACTGTGAGCTGGGTCCTCCCACATCATCCCAACATCACCTCACAGACATTCCCACAGGCCAATCCGAAGGAGGAAGTTCCCCAATTGAGGTTCCTGCTTCCCAGGGGTATCAAGTTAACTGAAGCTATGCAGCACACACTCTGTTGCCCAATCTGATCTCAAATTCCTAAGCTAAAGCTTAGGAATGTTCTACCTCAGTAGGCGGGATTGTAGGCATGCAACACAGTACCTAGCAATAGATACATTTTGTTAAGTGCCATGTTCTAAGCAATAATGGTGACAGTGTGTTTCCAGAGAGCTCTCTACCTTGACAGAGAAGACAAATAAGAGAATACAGAATTGTAGAAGTGGAAAACTGGCCCAGAGCTTCATTTTAAAGGGTTATAAAAAGACCATTTGGGGCCACAGGCCTAGCTGGTTCTTCACAGAATCAGCCTGCAAAAACAGCTTAGCTTGCTATCTGTGATCCTGTGTTTCCTGGCCATGAGCACACTTTGCAGTTTAAGATCCTATGGTTTCTCTCTTGCTTGAACCTCAGCCACCTTGATCTTTCCAGGTCTTCAAATGTATCATGCTTTTCTTACCTCAAAGGAAGTAAAGCGTGGGCCCTGCCTGAAAAGCCGTTCTTTCCATCTGTCTGTCACTCTCTACCTCCCCAGGGGTGCTAGGGGAGTCCTTTCTTCCAGAAACTGCCCTTCTTAGTTTGAGTGAGATCTCTTTAGCATCCTGGGCTTCACTTTATCTTAGCACTTACATTGTTCTGTTAGGAATTGACTTTGTATTGATCCCTGTCCTTGAGCCTGGGAAGGGACCGTGTCTTAAAACTGCTTGAACCGGCAGAACATGATAGAGGATACAACTGGACCTCATCAGCTTTGCTGTCCTGCGCATGCTGTGCCTTCACCGATTTCCTTCCTGAGCATAGCTTGTTAGGACTAACCCGTCTCTCAGCCTGGTCACTACTGCCTTACGGCAGCAGAGATGAACCTTGCTGTCCAGCTTGGCAGACATGGTTGTGGTTTCCTCTAGCTGGGTCTTTGTTTCCTGCGGCATGGAGAGTAGTACGGGGCTGAGTCGTCGCCGGTCCTTGTTGGTAGTTGTCCTCATTGGCGCTGATGTGTTCTTGGATGTTGAGTGTGAGATGGCCTACGGGGAAAACTGTCTTCTGACAGTCTGAGGGCCAATGAGATCCAAGGACTCTGTGTTCTGTCTCACTTCTAGAAAAGGGAAGTTGAGTACAGGTGTGTAAGGATGCACATTCTGCACAGCTGAGAACCAGGCTTTTTTTTCTTGGGTAGGATGTGGGAGTCCTCACTTAAACTAGCAAAACCAAGGGAAATGAGAAAAGAAGAGTTTGGGACGTAAAACTGAGAATTTAGAAAAATTAATCTAAATAATTAGAAGCTTACTATTAAATCTCTTTTTAAAAAGTTACCTGTGCAGTCCCAACATTGGGTTACTTCTGTGAATGGATTTGCCTGCTCTGTAACCTATGTAACCTATTAGGGATTGTTGTTCAAATTTTAATACAAATATACAAATTCAGCTATTTACTAATAAAATGAAAAGCATGAGTAAATCATATCTTAAATTGCCAGTTTGAAATAATTGCCAATGTGTGCTTTAAAAAAAAAAAACGGGAAAATGTATGTTGTCTTGCATATTTGCATGAACATGTTTTTACTGCTCCTAACTACATTGGAATCTGTAGCTTTTCACATCATTGTTTGGTAAGTATTTATATGCTATACTGAAGGTAATGTAAAGAATGGCGTGTGACTAACTAGCATGGATTGCTTCTTGACCTGCTTGTTTTATTCTTTTTTTCTTCTAATATAATAACCAGGGATTGATGAAAACCAAATTACGTCCTCAGACAAGAGGTAAAGTTACTATACTCTTCCCCTACGCCTTCAGCAAACAAACCTATCCATATATACCCCAAACCAACATAGCAGTAATGCAGTTGTTTCTCTAGATGGGCAGACTGATATATAGTGCAGCCAACTTACAGAACAGTGTCAGATAGGGGCAAAGCTAGAGACAGGCAATGCTAAGTATGGACAGTGCCAGTGGGCTTTTTTTTTATTATTATTTTACATTAAATGTGTTGTAGAGAATGTAGATGTAAGGAAATAAAATATGAGTAGAGAATGAGCCTTATCATGGGAGATTACATGTGAGTCAGTGAAAAGTGACAGTGCTCAGACTTTATGGTCTCAGAGCTCCTTAACATCTGATTTCATAGATTTTCATCTCTCTCATTTTGTTGTGATGCCATGCTTCTTTTGGCCTCTGGAAAACCCCCTACCATGTCCTTATGAGCAAGCATGAAGATAAAACAGCTTTATTAAGACAGTAGTTTTGCCCTCAGAAACGCTATAGAAAGTCCCATAGACTGAAATCTGAGAACCAACGGCATTTTGTTCCATAAATTTAGTTCTTTAAGTTCCATTTAATTTCCACTTGTTCTGTATTCTGTTTTTCAGGTAAAAGGAGGAAAACTAAGCAAGCTGATTTTGTTTATAACTGATTGCTGTCTTTGTCAGAAGAAATTTGGTCCACTGAATTACAAAGACTGCCAGATGTTTGTAAATTATCTTACAATAAACAACTTAAAATGTGAAAACTAGTCTCTTGTTACTATAAATAGTTATAGTTTTCAAAAGGAGGGAATGAAGCCCTGCAGTGGTGGCAGAGCCTTGACACAGTCAAGTTAGAATAACCTGTCAGGCTGACCTTCAAACTACCTAATGTTCAGAAGAGAGAATGGGACCAAGTGTGGAAACAGCTGTGAGCTCAGCACCTTGGAGGCTGAGGCAGACGTACCGATCACAAGTTGTAGACCAGCCTGGGTTACATGAGCTCTGTCTCAAAAATGGGAATGGGGCTATCAGTCACAGCCATGTTTGTCTCATGGGTGTTCAATTTCTACAAGTCCAGCATAGCATCCTGGGTCCTCACAGATTTCCCTGGGCCTTCAGGGGTCTCATTTCCTGTCACACAGTTCAGGTTTAGTGGTACACATCTGAAGACCCTCAAGACCTATGTTCTGAATGTCTGATCTGAGTGTTTAAGAGTTTGTTTCCCTGGGTAAGATTAGGAATTGGTTTCCCTTCTGAATATTGAGGGTATTTATTTTTCTTCTGCCTTCCAAATGACTCCAGGTCTGAAGCCATTTCATCTGTGATGTTTTTCTTTGAAAGCTATTTTCTGTGTAATATTAGGGATCAAACATGGCCTCCTACTGAACTACACCCCTAACCATCCTCATAATTTTGAAAGTTCAACAATGGTCTTGGAGTGATCCTTTTTTTTTTTTTTTTAACTTTAAAAAAAAACTTTTGAAAATCTCATACATGAGTATAAGGTGTTTTGACCAGATCCACGCCCACTTCCTTCCTTCCAACACCTCCCATATCTCCCCATACTTTTTTCTGACAACTTCGTGTTCTCTTTCTTTTTCTTTCTTCTTTCCTCTTTCTTTTTTAATGGGGCTTTTTGCTACTCTAACATTACCCCCCTCTGACAGGTAACCCTAAAATCTTTTAGGGGTTAGATAAAAGCTCCTAAATATTTTTGACATTTTTGGCCTTTGGAACATAGTATGTTGCTAAGAGGCCAAAGACCTTTTGACTTTTAGCCAAGAAATTGGCTACTTTTCTTTGGAGTCTTTTTTTTTTTTTTTTCAAACTCCTACCTCCTATCTTAGTTCAGTGATGATGGTCTTGAAGTGATACCTTTTTTTTAAAAAGGTATACTATTCTTAGTTCATGTGTATGAGTGTAATGCCTGCATGTAGGTAGGTACACCCATGTCATGCAATGCCCATGGAGGTCAGAAGAGGGCGTCGGATACCCTGGAACTGGAGTGCCACCATGCAGGTGCTAAGAATCAAACCTGGGTCCTCTGCAAGAGCAGACAGTGCTCTTAACCACTGAGTCATTTCTCCAACCCCTTGAGTGATCCCTTTTTATACTCTGCAACTTGGGCCTGGCTTACCTGCCAACCCTGGTTCCAGAGGCCTGAAAATCCTTGGTGTGTCCACTTTGCAGGCTCATTTTAGCTCTGTGCTGAGTGAGTAGGCTTGTGGCAGAAGCTTCACTCAGGCGTGAGCTGGTTCAGTCACTAACTTGACTACTGCCCACATAAGTATCTTGAGATCTAAAGATCAGATTCCTCCAAGCTCCTTTCTGGAGAGCATAGGCTTAAAGGTCAGCATCAAGTTGCGTGAGGGGTGGGGAAGTAGCTAAGGTCTCAGCTATAGTTAAAGTCTCATTCTTCTAGAAAACACATGCACTTTCTTTTGACACACAACTGTTAGGTATTTTCTCCAGAGAACAAACCTCTGCTCTGGTTTTTCCCAGGATAGGAGAGAGGCTGTCATTTAGGGGCAAGGCTCTAGCTTTCAAATTGCTAATATTTTCCTCCTGTCCCCTCTCCTGTTCTTTAGGCCCTTGTGAAATTTTTTGGAAGGGAAAAAAAAATTCTCTGGCTGAAGTTTTAGTAGAGGGGAGTCCATAAAATAGGATGTGTGTGTGCCAGCATTAGTATTCTTAAATGCAAACCCAGGGGAACGGTGTAAGAAAGGAGTTAGCTTTAAGCTTGGGCATTCCATGCTTACAGAAATGTACCTAACTACTGGTAGAAGAGGTTCCAGTTTCTCAGCACCTTAAAAGTATTTCATGGTGCTGGAGAGATGCCTCGGCGGTTAAGAGCACTGACTGCTCTTGCAGAGGACTTGGGTTCAATTCCCAGCACGCACATGGTGGCTACACCGTCCTTACATGCTGAAAAATAAAAGTAGGAAAATATTAAAAGATCTTTCTTTTCCATAATTAAATCATTTTGTTTCTATAAGAGTAGAAAGCTGGGGCTGGAGAGATGGCTCAGCAGTTAAGAGCACTGACTGCTCTTGCAGAGGACCCGGGTTCGTTCCCAGCACGCACATGGTGGCTACGAACCGTCCTTAACTCCAGTTCCAGGGGAATCCAAAGCCCTCTTCTGACCTCCACAGCATTGCACGACACAGGTGCACTCACGTACATGCAGGCAATACACTCGTATACATAAAATAAAGATAATAAATTTTTTTAAGTATTTCATCAGCATACCTGGACAAGTCTTTATACATACATTTGTATGAGAATTTCTGCAAACTTAAAATTATTGGTGGTGGGGACTAGGGAGATGACTCAAGTCGTCGTTAAAGTGCTTTCCACACAAGTAGGAGGACCCAAGTTCAGATCCCCAACACAAAAAAACTAAAAGCCTGGCATGGTGGTGCATACCTTTAATCTGAGCACTCAAGAGGCAGAGGCAGGCAGATTTCTGTGAGTTCAAGGCCAGCCCGATCTACATATCAAACTCAAGGCCAGCTGAGGCTACAGAAAAAAAAAAAAAAAAAAAAAAAAAAAAAAAAAAAAGGCTGATTGCAAGACTGGAGAGATGGCTCAGTGGTTGAGAGCACTTGTGGCTCTTGCAGAAGACCTGGGTTGGACTCCAATAGTCCAGAACTGCAGTTCTAAGGGATCCAACACCCTTTTCTGGCCTCCATGGGCACCAGGCACATGCATAGGGTACATTACATGTAGGCCAAACA
>NW_008360319.1:1468283-1471612 GCF_000622305.1 Nannospalax galili | reverse complement strand
AGCACTTGGGAGGCAGAGGCAGGCAGATCTCTGTGAGTTCCAGGCCAGCCTGGTCTACATAGTTCCAGGACAGCTGGGGCTACAGGGAGACCCTGTCTCAAAAAGACCAAAAAAATAAATAAATAATAAATAAATAAATAAATAAAATATATTTTGAGGCCAGGCGTGGGGGTGCAGGCCTTTAATCCCAGCATTCGGGAGGCAGAAGCAGGCAGATCTCTGTGAGTTCAAGGCCAGCCTGGTCTACATAGTGAGTTCCAGGCCAGCTGGGGCTATAGGGAACCCCTGTGTCAAAAAGACCAAAAAATAAAAACATATTTTAAAAGCTGAGCATACTAACAGGAAACCACAATCCCAGTGCTGGGAAAGGAGACAAAAATCCCTAGGGCACCGGGCATGGTGGTACATGCCTTTAGTCCCAGCACTCTGGAGGCAGAGGCGGGCAGATCACTGAATTTGAGGCCAGCCTGGTCTACATAGCAAGTTCCAGGACAGGTGGAGCTACAAGGAGACACTGTCTCAAAAAAAAAAAAAAAAAAAAAAAAAGACAAATAAAAAGATCCCTGGGGCTAGCTGGCCAGCATAGCTAAAATGATGGTAAACCACAGACCCTGTCTTAAAAATAAGGTCAAATGCTGGCCATAGTGGTGCATGTCTTTAATCTCTGCACTTAGGAGGCAGCTGCAGTCAGATCTCTGTTAGATCAAGGACAGCCTGACCTACATAACAAGTTCCAGGCCTACAGGGAGACTGTCTCAAAAATAAGGTGAGGAGCCAGTGGGTGCTGGCAGGTCAGGCAGCGGGTTTCAAAGGATGGCAGATGAGGAAGAAGTCCACACCTTTGAGGAGGAAGAAGAAGAAGCTGGAGATGCAGAAGGTAGACAGGGTAAAAGAGAGACTTCTAAAGAACTGTGGTGTATGATGTGTGGGTTTGGGGATGACCAGAATCCTTACACTGAGTCCATAGATATTCCTGAAGATCTTGTCATAGTGTTCATCACTGAGATGACTCACAAGGTGATGTCAGTTTGGAAGACATGGTTGAGTGCAAGTTGAAGATACTGTATTCTTGATCTGAAAGGACCCAAGGAAGTTTGCCAGAGTTAAAGACTTACCGTGAATGAAGAACTGAAACCAGCTAGGAAAGCTTTTGATGAAGCCAACTACGGATCTTGACGCTTTTTGTACTTTCTGAAATTTGGTACCTTCTGTGGAAACCATATATTAGAACTGTGTCTTCTACAGTAATATCCTGATATCTAGGCATGTAATGAAAGAGGTCTTCAATTTTAGATTGATATGTGAGCCTTTAATCGCCTGCCTTTATATGACCATATTTGAATTACTTATTGAGTTTTTTTAATATTTTCTTTATTATTTTTATGTGTGTGCATGTATTGCCTGCACATAGGTAAGTGCACCCATGTCACACAATGCCTGCAGAGACCAGAAGAGGCTGTCGGATCCCCTGGAGTTATGGACAGTTGTTAGGGGCCATGTGGGTGCTGGGATTTGAACCCAGGTCTTCTGCAAGAACAATCAGTGCTCTTACCCGCTGAGCCATCTCTCCAGCCTCTACTTACTGAGTTTAATGACTACACATAAGTATTATAGACTATGCAGTTCCATCTGCTTCTGATCATCTAAAGGGTAAAGTTTTGTTTAGGCATTAGGTAGATTTGTGCCATTATAAGCTGTAGACTATAGGTGCTTAATATGTCAAATCTAAGTATCCTTTAGAGTTTATGAAAGTACAGATATGTGCTTTATTATATTCCTAAGTTTTTAAACAATTGTCTGAGAGGCTATTAAAGATAACGAACTGATTTTTATTTCCTTTAAGGTGATGGCATAAGAAACTAAGTTTTTGTAAGGAATGTTTAATGGTCTTAAAAGATAGTTTTTTTTAGTATTCTTTTCTAAGGGGTTTTGTTTTTGTTTTAATATAACCTAAAAATTTCCTGTTAGTGCATCTGATTTAAAACCTCTTTAGGCTTATATAACATATTTGTTAAGTTTTAGAAGACCTCATTTTCCTACATGGCATTAAAGCTTCTAAAAATAAATGCTTTCAGTAACTGGAATGGCAGTTTTTAAAAAGCTGATGTCAGGGTAGGTATTGGAGGTAATGTTTTATTAACAGATTTGTAAGTGCTTTCATTGTGGAATTGTATACTTGACTAAAACCATATGTAGCTATACAAACCACTTTTGTAATTCAGAATATGCAGGCTATTGCATCAAATTATTATTGTATGTAGCTTATAATAAAAATTAAAATTGCATTTAAAAAATAATAAGGTGAGGGGCAACTGAGGAAGATACTTAACATCAACCTCCAGCCACCTGCACACATACACAGTCAGACACAGTACCAACCCCTAGCCACCTGCACACATACACAGTCAGACACGGGACCAACTCCTAGCCACCTGCACACAGTCAGACACGGCACCAACCCCTAGCCACCTGCACACAGTCAGACACGGCACCAACCCCTAGCCACCTGCACACAGTCAGACACGGCACCAACCCCTAGCCACCTGCACACATACACAGTCAGACATGACACCAACCCCTAGCCACCTGCACACATACGCAGTCAGACACGGTACCAACCCCTAGCCACCTGCACGCATATGCAGTCAGACACGGTACCTACTCCTAGCCACCTGCACACAGTCAGACACGGTACCAACCCCTAGCCACCTGCACACATACAGTCAGACACAGTACCAACCCCTAGCCACCTGCACACATACACAGTCAGACACGGGACCAACTCCTAGCCACCTGCACACAGTCAGACACGGTACCAGCCTCTAGCCACCTGCACACATACACAGACATGGTACCAACCTCTAACCAGCTGCACACATTCACAGTCAGACATGGTACCAACCTCTAGAGTTACCTGCACACATACACATGCACCATACACAGAATTATTATCAAAATCAATAACAAACTGTACATTTTAAAATTTAACAGACACTGCCAAATTGTAAAGCAGGGCTGAATAGTGTGGTTCAGTAATAGAGTGATTGTCTAGCGTGCATGAAGTTCTGTGTTCTGTCTCTAGCACCTTCTCCCCAAAACTTACATACTTTGTTGTTGTTGTTGTTGTTGTTGTTGTTGTTGTTGTTAGTTCATTTTGAGACAGGGTCTCCCTGTAGACAAAAAGTTATGAGAACTCACTATGTAGCCCAGGCTGGCCTCAATTTCACAGAGATTCGCCTTCCTCTGTCTCCTCCCGAGTGTTGGATTAAAGGCCACCACACGCAACCCCATCCATCTTTTGCTATAAGTCAGTCATATTAGCTCTCTTT
>NW_008360319.1:1462796-1468128 GCF_000622305.1 Nannospalax galili | reverse complement strand
CTCCCCAAAACTTACATACTTTGTTGTTGTTGTTGTTGTTGTTGTTGTTGTTGTTGTTGTTAGTTCATTTTGAGACAGGGTCTCCCTGTAGACAAAAAGTTACATACTTGTATGAACAGTGCACGATATCAATTCCCTCTACGCTAAGGCTCTCTCTTTAACCTTTAAGAATCTGATGGCTGAAGAGAAAATAACTGCCTACTCATTCATTGCCCTTTGCTGTTTTGAGACACAGTCTCAATATAAACTGGGCTATCCTTGAACTTATGACATAGCCTGTGCTGGCCTGGAAATCATGATCTTCTTCAGTCAGCCTACTGGGATTACATCTAATTTAGCACTGACCTTCATCTCAATATTAGGCTTGGCTGTGTTATCCTTGGCTCTTTTCATCATCTACCAAAGACAGAATGATGGGGATTGGGCGCATGTGATGGTGCATGTCTATAGTCCCAGCACTCACTCAGGAGGCAGAGGCAGGCACATCTCTATGAGTTCAAGGCCAGTCTGGTCTATGTAGCAAGTTCCAGGCCAGCCAAAGTCAAATAGTGACACCTTGTTTCAACAACAACAAAAAGAATGATGGGGATTGGGACTGAGTACATTTCTGATTTTGTGTCCTATTAAGTTGTCTATAGACACTTCAGTTCCACTGCCCTTAACAATATCCTGTGCTATTTGGATTGGGGCTGTAGCTCAGTGGTAAAGCAATTGCCTAGCATGTGGAATGTCTTGGATTCAATCCCCAGCACTACAAACTCAAGAGGAAAGAGAGAAGAGAGTTTTCACTTCTAAACCTCCCATTTGAAAATAGCAGCTTTTGCAGGAATACAATTCACATGCCATAAAACTCATTCTTGGGGACTCAGCAGTTAAGAGCACTGACTGCTCTTGCAGAGGACCTGGGTTGAATTCCCAGCACCCACATGGTAGCTAACAACCTCTGTAACTCCAGTTCCAAGGTATCCACCGCCTTCTCCTGACCTCTGAGGGCATTGCACAACACAGGTGCACTTATACACATGCAGGCAATACACTCAGACATAAAATAAAACTTATAAATAAAATATTTTTTAAAAACTTTTTGTCAAGGTCTCCCTATATAACCTCAGTTGACCTGGAATTCCCTGGGTAGACCAGGATGGCTTCAGTCTTACAGAGGCCTGCTTTTGCCTCCTGAGTGCTGGGATTAATGGCATATGCTACCATATCTGGAAAAACCCACTCTTTAAAGCATATAATTCAAGGGCTAGAGAAATGACTCAGTGGTTAAGAAGGTGTACTGCTCTTGCAGAGGACCCCAGTTTGGTTCCTAGCACCCAGTTAGGTGGCTCATAACTGCTTGTAACTCCAGGTCCCAGGAATCTAGGGCTCTCGTCTAGCCTTCATAAGCAATTGCATTCACATACACATACCCACACACAGACACACAAGAATATACATAATTCAAATTTTTTTAAAATGCGAGTGTATAAGTCCATGTTTAGTATATTCAGAGTTGTAGACTGCTCCATTTTATACACCATAGCAAGATGAATTGTTGTAAAAGACCTTATTTAGTGAATATTGAATACCTGCGAGGTACTGTGATACACACTGGATGATTATCAGTGAGAGAGCAACAGAGAGTACCTGCTTGTCTCCAAGGCTATGATGAGAGAGAAAGGGAGACAGGGAGAGGGGTAGAATGAATATGTCTCTTGGGCATCAATCAAACATTAAACTTGAGTTATATCTGGGAAATTCAGGCAGAACTTAGTCATTAGATGCAGAGAGCTACACCAATATGACATTCAGGAAAAATGTGAGATAAAGTGCTATACTGAGGAGTCATCTTTATAAGGCTAATGATTAACTCCTTCCCCCCATGAGTCATGAAAACCAAACAAACACTTAAGCACGGGAAGGCATGAGGGTAAAGCATCCCTCTGACATTAGGAAAGCCCAGGCTCTCCCTCTGGGAGTAAAGAAAGACCAAAACCTCACATGGGAGGAGAAAAGGAATGTGCAGTTTGAGATCTATTTATTTATTTATTTATTTATTTATTTATTTATTTATTTATTTATTTGGGTCTTTTTGAGACAGGATCTCTTTGTAGCCCCAGCTGGTCTGGAACCCACTTTGTAAACCAGTCTGGCCTTGAACTCAGAGATCGACCTGCCTCTGCCTTCCGAGTGCTGGGATTAAAGATGTGTCACCACACCCAGCTGCAGTTTGAAATTTTTTTTAAAAAAAATTTTTTTTGGTCTATTTTCAGACAGGGTCTCCCTGTAGCCCCAGCTGGTCTAGACCTCGCTATATAGACCAGGCTGGCCTTGAACTCACAGAGATCTGCCTGCTTCTGCTTCCCAAATGCTGGGATTAAAGGCATGCACCATCACACCCAGCAATAATTTTTAAGAAGTTTTATGTGTATGAGTGCTTTGCATACATATATGTAAGCGTACCTGTGTCATGCAGTGCCCGCTCAGGTCAGAAGAAGGTATCAGATCCTCTGGAACTGGAGTTTTGGATGGTTGCTATCTGGAGAGGACCTAACCTAGGTCCTCTACAAGAGCAGCCAGTGCTCTTAACCACTGAGCCGTCTTTCCAGTCCCCCCAGTTTGGGATTTGAATCAGGAGCATTGGCATGTATTTAGGACCTTTTAAAAATATTGTTATTTTTATTTTTTATGTGTATGAGTGTATTGCCTGTATGCAAGTTCACCCATGTCCTGCAATGTCCACGGAAGTCAGAAGAGGGTGTCAGATTCCCTGGAACTGGAGTTAGGAATGATTGTCACTCGCCTTGTTGGGTGCCAGAAACTGAACCAGGGTCCTCTGCAAGAGCAGCCAGTGCTCTTAACCGCTAGCCATCTCTCCAGCCCTGTATTTAGGACTTTTTAAAATTCAAATATTTATAGTTAGATGTAGGAACTAGTGCTCACCTGTAATCCCAGCTCTCAAGAGGCAGAAGCAGGAGAATCACCACAAAGTTTAAGATCAATCTAGGCTCATATTGGGGCCAATTAGTATTGCAGGTCAGCTACCTACTGAGAATCTGTCTCAAAAAAATCCAAAATTAGTGACTTCGAGGCCAGCTTCATTACATAGTAAGGCCCTGTTTCAAAAACTAAAGGAACAAATGTAAAAATAAAAAAGGCATACATTTTCCAGTTCTGCCTACTTGATGGCTCCTGAGGCAATGATGCCCCTGTAGTAATGAAGGTCAGCTAGCACACCTTGCTTCTAAACATGACCTTTTACCATGAAGAACCACGGCCTCTCCGAGAAATGTCTACTTCCACATTTAGGGCCATAAAAGCAAAAAGGAGCCTGGAAAGCAAGTGCTACAAGCTTAGGAAATGCACAGTGAGTGACGAGGGCCTGCACTGGCCAAATACAGGGCAGGTTGAGGCTTAAAGACTCATGATGAAAGGATTCTAACATGGTGACCACCCTGTGACCCTCCGAAAAGACTGCCTGCTAACAAATGTGGAGGGGATGATATCACTGAGAAAAATCACTGCTTTGTAACCACTGATACAATAATTTATGCAGAAAGTGATAAAGAACAGATTTAATAAAACCACCAAGGGCAAAGATGGTAGAGAAGCAGCTTTTTTTAAACTTCAAAGTATGACTTTTTAGAGTATTGAAAATGACTACGGTGAGGGATCAGGTCTGGCAGATGGTGCTGTTATAAGTGATCAAACAGAGTCAGGCATGGTGGTGTACACCTTTAATCCCAGCACTTGGGAGGCAGAGGCAGGCAGATCTCTGTGAGTTCCAGGCTAGCCTGGTCTACCTAGTGAGTTTCAGGACAGCTAGGGCTACAAGGGAGACCCTGTCTCAAACAAAAAACAAAGCAAAAAAAAACAAAAAAAACAAAACCAAGTGCTCAAACTGGGGGCTGGAGAGATGCCTCAGCAGTTAAGAGCACTGACTGTTCTTGCAGAAGACTCAGGTTTGAATCTTAGTACCCACATGGTGGCTAACAACCATCTCTAACTCCATGTAGTGGTTTGAATGAGAATGTCCTCCATATGCTCCAAGTATTTGGATATTTTTTTCCCCAATTGGCAGCACTGTTTTGAGAGGTCTTAGAAGGTGTATGTGATGGCAAATCCTGGCTGTCAACTTGACTGGTCAACTTGACTGGATCTGGGATTAACTGAAATGAGAGAGATCTTCTTAATTGGATCATCTGAAGCTGGAAGACACACCCTAGATGTGGGTGTTACCTTCTCATGGCAGCCCATATAAAAAAAAAAGCCATGGCAGAGGAAAGCGCTTGCTTTTTGCCGCTTGCTTTTCTCTCTCTGGTGAGTTCATCTTGCTGCTGCAGACTGAAGACTAGCCGATCTTTTGGAATTCATCAGACCTTCAGTGCCAGATTGGGACTACTGAGACATCCAGCCTCATGGACTGAGTGACTATGGATTCTCAGCCTCTCCAGTGTGGTGCAGCTGTTGTTGGACTATTCGGACTCTATCCTGTGAGCTAACCTGATAAATCCCTATATATATATTCATTCTATCAGTTCTGTTTCTTTAGAGAACCCTGACTAATACAGTGTGCCTATGCTGGAAGAAGCCCATCACTGGGGGTGGGCTTAGAGAGTTCTTAAGTCTTGCCAGATCTCCAAACATTCTCTTGTTTTCTGTGCCTGCTTAAGGATGTGAGAGCCTAGCTTCCACTCCTCCTCTAGCTACCTCTACAGCCATGCCTCCCTGCCATGATGGACTCTCGCCCCTTTGGAACTGTAAGCTCAAATAAACTCTTCCTTTTATAAGTTCATTTGGTCATGGTGTTTCTATCACAGCAACAGAAAAGTGACTAATACACTCCAGTTCCAGGGGAACTGCCATCTTCTGTCCTCCAAGGGCACTGCACAACACGGTGCACTTACACACAGGCAGGCATAACACTCACACAAATAAAACTTTTTTAAAAAACAAGTGATCAAACTTTAGCATTAAAAAAAAGGGGGGACAATCTGATTTCCCTGACATGCCATGGCCAGCTTCCGACATCTGATCAATATGGGAGTCTAAGCAGCACTTGGTTCCCTTGCCTAAGACAACACAGAAGGGCCATCTTAGCTTTAAAACTGTGGGGCTGCGCTCTCCCGCCCTCAGGCCTCTCTGGGGGTAAGTCTACCGTGCAGCCCTCCACACCTTGACTCCGCCAGCCAGCCGCGCTCACCCTTCCATCTCCCCCGCTGTTCTCTACTCCAAGCTTGGGCCCTGTGCCATTCCTAGTCTTGGGGCCCCAGACACCTGGGGAGCCAGTGCTTCTTCCTGACCCTTTTAACCCAACCGGCTTGGTGCCTTCCTTGGGCCCCAGGAG
>NW_008360319.1:1449644-1455887 GCF_000622305.1 Nannospalax galili | reverse complement strand
AAAACTGTGGGGCTGGCTGTGCAGTCTTTGAGTGTAGCTACAGCTTCGTTCTCTCCTAGGCTCATCCTGCCTTTCTCTTTCCTATGCTCCTTTCCCACACATGTTGAGGGCAGCTGAACAGAGAATGAAAGCTGTCACTTTAGGGTTAGAGGTGGGTATAAGAAAAAAAAAAAAAAAAAGCAAACTAGGAAAAAAAAAAGAAAAAAAAACTGTGGGGCTGGCTGTGCAGTCTTTGAGTGTAGCTACAGCTTCGTTCTCTCCTAGGCTCATCCTGCCTTTCTCTTTCCTATGCTCCTTTCCCACACATGTTGAGGGCAGCTGAACAGAGAATGAAAGCTGTCACTTTAGGGTTAGAGGTGGGTATAAGGCCAAGCAATGGCTAGAGTCTGGGTTCAGGCCCAGTTCACACTGGATCACTTGGGTTATGGTCCGGTCATGGGCCAATTCCCTGATTGCTAAATGCCTAGAAATGAACTGGGGTGTTGGTGTAATCCCCAGCGGCTCCCTGGCTTATGGGACTACAGGAGTCAGAAGTCTAAGGAGAAACCTTTGAAATTTCTCTTATAACTGGAAGGAATGGACAGTTTGGTGTCATCTCTCAAGACCTACAGGATGTTGGGGGCAGAGGTCCCAGTATAGCTCCATCTCACTGAACAAGTATGACTTCAGCAGATGAGAGATGCACTCTGAGAGATGAGAGGGTACTGTCGTATACTTAGCCCACTGGTAACTTCCACTGTAGCTGCTGTACCAGTTGTGCCTTCTTTGCTAGAATAGATAAACCCTGTCCTGGGCACATAATATATAGTCATAGTTGGTGAAAGTAGCCTTTTCCCTCAAACAGAAAGAATCACAAATAGGCATTGGAGAAAATGATACACATTTTTTGTTTTGTCATTTTGAGATAGGATCTCCCTGTAACCCCAGATGGCCTTGAACTCACTATGTAGAGTAGACTGGCCTTGAACTCACAGAGATCCACCTGTTTTTGCCTCCCAAGTGCTTGGATTAAATGTGTGTGCCACCAGCTGGGGCCTAACAAAGGATATACATCTTGGTTTCGCCTTACAGATGTGTTAATTCTCCTACATTCTGTTATCAAAAAAGTCTGAAGAATTTTGGACTGGCTGACAACTCACAAAATAGCCCCTGCCTACCAAATTGACACTCACGCTGGTCATCCCATAAGAGTAAGTGGCAAGTACATTAAAGACTATCTAGTAAGATAGTTCCAGAGGATAGAAAGCTAAATTCTACCAAGATTCAATATGATTTTTAAGGGTCCAGTGGTCTGAGTCATGCAGGCACATCGACAAAGTAACAGGTAAGCAAACAGTTGCCTCTTCTACCTTCTACTATGAAAAAGGAAGCATTCTGCCAGATGATTTCTGGAAGCAGAATGTGTCACAACCAGGAATTCTCTGAATTATATACTGATGGCACAGGGCTGCCAAATTTAAGGTCCAGAGCAGAGAGGGCTGTGCAAGTTCAGGCATCTGTAGAAGCATCCTTCCTTCCAGGCCATGCATTCTGGTAAGACTCCATGGTATTAGAGGTACCTGGGATGGCTAATACTCCATATGGGGTTTTTAACAAGCCTTAAAGGGTAAACCACAAAGCAGAGTCCTGGATTCTGAGACAAGGCCACGGCATGTGTGTTGCAGACCTGTATAAGACTGCAGCTGGAGAGATGGCTCAGCAGTTAAGAGCACTTGCGCGTACAGAAGACCTGGGTTTGAATCCCAGCACCCACATGGTAGCTAACAACTGTCCGTAATTCCCGTTCCAGGGGATCTGACAGCCTGTAGCTTTAGTGTCAACTTGACACACCTGGGTTGAGGGAGCCTCAATTGGGGAATTTCCTCTATTGGACTGGCCTATGGCCATGTCTGAGGGGCATCTTCTTGGTGAGTGGTGTGGGAAGGCCCAGCCCTCTGTGGGTGGTGTCACCCCTGGGCAGGTGGGCCTGTGTTGTATAAGAAAGCAGGCTGAGCAGGGGCCAGGGGAGCAAGCCAGTAAGCAGCGTTCCTCCATGGCCTGTGCTCCAGCTCCTGCCTCCAGGTTCCTGCCCTGAGTTCCTACCTTGGGCTCCTGATGAACTGCGACCTGGGAGATGTAAGCTAAACAAACCCTTTCCTCCCCAAGTTGGTATTGGTCAGAGTATTATTTTGTCACAGCAATGGAGAACAAACTAAAACACACCCTCTTCTGACCTCCAGGGGCATTGCACGACATGAGTGCACCTACCTACATGCGCAATACACACATACACATAAAATATAAAATATTAAAAAAGACTTATTTAGTTTGTGTTTTTTAAATATTTTATTTATAATTTTTATTTCATGTGTATGCTTGTGTGTAGGTAGGTGCACCCATGCCAGGGCTGGAGAGATGGCTCAGCAGTTAAGAACACTGACTGTTCTTGCAGAAGACCCGGGTTCAAATCCCAGAACCTACATGGCAGCTAACAACTGTCTATAACTCCAGTTCCAAGGGATCTGACAGCTTTTCTGTCCTCTGCAGGCACTGAGTGACAAAGGTTGACTTACCAACATGCAGGCAATACACACATACACATAAAATAAAAATAACAAATAAAATATTAAAAAAATAAGTGCACCCATGCCATGCGATGGCCGCACAGGTCAGAAAAGGGTGGTTGTTAGTTGCCATGTGGGTGCTAAGAACCAAACCCAGGTTCTCTGCAAGAGCAGCCAGTGCTCTTAACCACTGAGCCATCTCTCCAGCCATCTTTTTGTTTTGGGGGGACAAGTCACCCTGTAGTCCCACCTGACTTGGAATTCAATATGTACACCAGGCTGGCCTCTATCTCACAGAGATCCTCCTATCTCTGCCTCCCAAGTGCTGGGATTAAAGACGTTCACCACCACATCCAGCAATGTATTTTAATAGTGTGCGCGTGTGTGTGTGTGTGTGTGTGTGTGTGTGTGTCCGTGCGTTTGCGTACGTGTACTGTAGAGTTCAGAAGAGGGTATTGGATACCCCGGAACTGAAGTTACAGGTGGTTATAAGCCACCTGATGTGAGTCCTGGGAACCAAACTCAGGTCCTCTGGAAGAGCAATATGAACTCCTAGCTGCTAAGACAGCTCTTGAGGCCACTAGCTGTCTTTTTAAGGAGTGTGAGAGAAATAAGGGATGTACACACAAAGAAAAAGGCCACCCAAGGAGGCATCTGTCTGTAAGCCAAGGAACATGACCAGGAACGCTCGAACACACTAACCTCCAGAACTATGAAAAAAGAAGTGTGTTGCTTAAGCTACCCAATCTATGGCATCTTGTCTTGGAAGCCCAGTCCCTTCCCAAGAGATCCAGATGATTGCATCAGGGGCCTTTAATCCTAGAAAGAGCAGCCACCGTTTTGGTAAAAAACACAGACAGTCTAGGTTTGGCTTGGAGTTTCCTGCTCATGGTTTCAGATCTAGTAGTGTCCCATGTTATACTGCAATAGTCCCAAGGATCTATCTTACAACACAAGCTGTGGAATCCACTGGAATCCACTATACTACTCAGAAGCTGTCATGCTGGCAGAGCAATAGAATGACCTTTTATAGGTAAAGCTAAAGCACCAGCTCATGGGGAATAATACCTTGTGAGTATGGACCAACCTCCCAGGATACTGTGCACACTCTAAGTCAATGACTTTTCTAGGGTGCTGGGTTCTCAAGAGGCAGATAAAATGGGGTTAGAGACTGGAGTGTCTCCACTTATCATCACTGTCAGAGACTTACTTGGGAAATTGTTCCTATCACTGCAACCCTGGGTATTCTAGGCTTAGGGTTTAATTTCCAAAATGGGGACGGCTTTCACCAGAGAACACAACAGAAGCGGTGCTGAGGAAATAGCTATAGGTCTTACGTGTCCACTCAGCTAAGAGATGGCAGTGGAGAGAAGTCACCATCCAGGCAGAACTAAAGCATTCTCATCAGAGGAAGGTTGGGCTGGAGCACTTATGTGCCATGTCAGTGGTTTGTTGGGTGCTGCTTGGAGCTTTCCTGTTCAGTTTTGAGGGTAAACTGACAAGGTCAAGAAGCTATATTCTAGGGGCTGGAGAGATGGCTCAGCGGTTAAGAACACTGGTTGTTCTTGCAGAAGACCTGGGTTCGAATCCCAGCACCCATATGGCAGCAAACAACTGTCAGTAACTCCAGTTCCAGGGGATCCGACAGCCTCTTCTGACCTCCGTGGGCATTGCACGACGTGGTGCACTTATCTACATGCAGGCAATACATGCATACACATAACATAAAAATAATAAATTTTTTTTTAAAAAAAGCTACATTTTAAAAAGGACATGGAAACAAAGGACTCAGTACTCTTCCACATAAGGTCTGAGCAAGCCACTGAAACTGGAAGAGGATCCTGCTGAGGAAAAAGTGTCAGGTAAGGAAGAGTGCTAGCGTCTCCCACCCTTCCTCCTTGACGGTTTCCTGAGGAGGAGAGACCCCTGCCCCATCACTCCTAGAATTGCTGTTCCTCAAACTTGCACTAAGGAGGGGACTTGAGGGGAGAAGGGGTGGACTGTGGTGAATTTTCTAATGCACTGCCTGGGACATCTCAGGCTTGAAGGACTTCAGCCTTCCTTGGAACTGACTGAGCTACATACAACATTGGCCTGGGATTACACACCCTTTCCTGGAAAGTCCACACACAACGACCTAGGAATGTGGCAATTTAAAGGTCCAGCCCAGTTTTGGCACTCACTCTGGGGTTGGCTGAGGGCTTCCCTAGTCAGTGCACCTGAGGCCTTGTTCCTACCTCTCTCCCCAGGCCCCACACATGGTATCTCAGGAATGCTCCTAAACAAACTGCTTCAGGCTCTTCAGACCACTGTTGTCCTCCTGGAAAACCAAAGTTGTGGATTTATAGTCATAAAGGGGAATATGTTGGTTTGGGGGTGATAAATTCTGAAGTATTTCAGGGTCAAGTGTCATGAAGTTTGCAACTTATTTTCAAACGGTTCTTGGAAAAAATGTGTATAACCAATTTAAAAACATTTAAACTGGCATGGTGGTTCATGCCTTTAATACCAGCATTAGGGAGGCAGAGGCAGGTGAGATTAAGATTGAGGCCAGCCTGGTCTTCATACATAGGGAGTTCCAGGCTAGCTAAAGTTACAGGGAGACCCTGTCTCAAAAAGACCAAAAAGACCCAGTGTGGTGGCATACACCTTTTGTCCCAGAACTTGGGAGGCAGAGGCAGGTGGATTGCTGTGAATTTGAGGCCAGCCTGGTCTTCATAGCAAATCCAGGCTAGCTGGGGCTACAGGGAGACCTGGTCTCAAAAAGACCAAAGGAAAAAAAAAAGACCAAAAAAACCCATATACAATAAGTTTGGCAAACTGTTAACAATTGACAAATTTAGAAGAAGAGCATACCTGGATTTTGTTTTGATTTTTCTGGAGTTTTCAAATTTTGCCACCCCACATAGACTAATAAAGAGGTAGTGGGGAGGTAGAAATCCAAGGTATGAGAGTATCAAATTAAAGAAGTATTCAACATTACCAAATAGCTATAAAAATGTTCAAGGAAGAGGGTGGGTTCAGACCTCCATTGGTGTAGAGGCTCTGATCTTAGCAGACCACCAGAGAGTGCCAAATTCTGGCCTCCCTCAGGCAGAGGGCCTGAGAACACAGGGGACCACCTGAGAGCCCCCGGATCCTGCCTCCACGTGGTGAAGGAAGCCTGAGTGTACCTGACTGGAACCTGAGTTGGGCTTCTGTGGGTACTCCTGAATAGCTGATCTGAAGCCATCAGTTCCCTCCAAAATAAACCTGAGAGAACCTGAACCCTGTACCAACCAGCTTTATATAACCAATAAAGAAAGGATCTAGGCACCTGGATAATACAAACAGAAGCATACTTCAACTTCATTCTCATATTAGAATCATAAACAACAAAAAAAATTCACATGCCAAGATCACAATGAAAGAATAATAAGATGGAAAGACAAAACATTATGTCCCCACCAAACTCCACCAGTCCTGAAGAACAGTTCTACAAGGAGAGCCCCCTAGAGATAACCTGGGACACTGAATTTAAAGGAACAATCATAAATATGATAAAGGAATTCAGTTAATTTAAAGAACACATGAACAAACAAAACAAAGAGCTAAAAGAAGATAGGGATAAACTTCTGAATGAATTCACAAAAGAGAGAGAAACATTGATGAAAACTCAGGCAGAAATGAATAAGGAAGTACAAAACTTAATAAGCTGACT
>NW_008360319.1:1442849-1448122 GCF_000622305.1 Nannospalax galili | reverse complement strand
AGAGAAGGCCTTTGACAAAATTCAACATGCTTTTATGTTCAAAGTCCTAGAGGGAATTGGACTGGTAGGGAACATACCTCAACATAATTAAAGCCATATATAACAAACCCACAGCCAACATCATTCTAAATGGAGAAAAACTGGAAACATTCCCATTAAAATCAGGAACCAGACAATGATGTCCACTATCTCCACTCATTTTCAACATAGTGCTTCAAACTCTCACTAGAGCAATAAGACAGGAAAAAGAAATTAAAGGAGTACTAATTGGAAAAGAAGAGGTCAAATTATCACTTTTGCAGATGATATGATACTATACCAAAGAGATCCCAAAAGTTCCAGCAGAAAACTCCTACAACTGATCAACACTTTCAGTATAGTGGCAGGTTATAAAATCAATCTACAAAAATCAGTAGCCTTTCTATATACTAATAACAAGCAATTGGAGAAAGAATACAGGGAAATGCTCCCATTCACAATTGCTGCCCCCCCCCAAAAAAAAAAAGTATCTTGGAATAAATCTGACCAATGACACCAAAGATCTGTACAATGGAAAATTTAAATTGTTAAAGAAAGAGATTGAAGAAGACACCACGTGATGGAAGGACCTCCCATGTTCATGGATTGGAAGAATTGATATTGTGAAAATGACCATCCTACCAAAAGCATTACATAGATTCAACACAATCCCAATCAAAATCCTCTAGATTCAATGCAATCCCAATCAAAATCCCCATGATATACTTCATAGAATTAGGAAAAAACATTCTTAAATTCATATGGAAGCACAAAAAACCCTGGATAGACAAAGCAACCCTGAACACAAAGAGCAATGCTGGGGGGATTACGATACCAGATCTAAAAGTATACTACAGAGCTATAGCCATAAAAACAGCATGGTACTGGCACAAAAACAGACACATAGATCAATGGAACATCATTGAAGACCCAAACATGAGTACATGCTATTTCAGCCAACTGATATTTAACAAAGGTGCTAAGAACACACAATGGAGGAAAGACAGCATCTTCCACAAAAGGTGCTGGCAAAACTGGATTAACAGCATCTTCAACAAATGATGCTGGCAAAACTGGATCTCCACCTGTAGAGAATGAAACTAGATCCATATCTTTCACCTTGCCCAAAAGTCAACTCCAAATGGATCAAAGACCTCAATGTGAAACTAGAAACCCTGAAACTATTAGAAGGAAATATTGGCAATAACTTACAAGATATAGGTGTAGGAAAGGATTTTCTAAATCGGACAGAAGTTGCTCAGGAATGAAGGTCAGCAATCAACAAGTGGGACATCATCCAGTTTGCTCAGGAATCAAGGTCAGCAATCAATAAGTGGGACCTCATTAAACTAAAAATATTCTGTACAGCAAAAGAAAAATAAATCAAAAAAGTGAAGAGAAAACCCACAGAATTGGAAAAAATCTTCACCAGGACACATCTGATAGAGGATTAACATCCAAAATATATAAAGAACTGAAAAAAACAAAGAATTGAGAAACCGAATGATTCAATGAAAAGATGGGCTAAAGATCTAAACAAAGAATTCTCAAAGGAAGAAATAGATGGCTAAGAAACACCTCAAAAAGTGTTCAACATCCTTAGTAATTAGGGAAATGCAAATTAAAACCATCCTAAGGTATCACATTACCCCAATCAGACTGGCTAGGATCAACAGAACAAATGAGACCAAACGCTGGCAAGGATGTGGAGAAAGGAGAACGCTCATTTACTGCTGGTGGGATTGCAAACTTGTGCACAGTGTGGAAACAGTGTGGAAAACTCTTAAAAAACTAGGAAGAAATTCACCATGTGACCTGGTTATACCACTCCTTGGCATATACCCAAAGGACTCATCCTGTTGTAGAGACACTTGTACAACCATGTTTGTTGCTGCTCTTTTCACAATAGCTAAGAGATGGCAGCAACCTAAGTGTCCCTCTACTGAGGAGTGCTTAACAAAAATGTGGTATATTTACACAATGGAGTTCTATTCAGCAGTAAAGAAAGATGAAATAATGGAATTTGCAGGTAAATGGATGGCTCTAGAAACTGTTATACTAAGTAATACAGACTCAGGAAAACAAACGATGTATGTTCTCCCTCATATGTGGATCCTAGCACCAAATCCTTTTAAATTCCAGGTCCTTTTAATAAGATGATGCTATACAGCAGTCCCTTCTGCACGAAATAACTACCATCTTTTGATGGTTGTGTTCAGTCATTAAGGGAGGGCCAAGCAGGGTCATTGGGCCCTCACTGGATTATCCGGCCACTCTTCCCAGCCAACTGTATGTAATTTGGCCCTAATCACACATGGCCTCCTGGATTTGGGAGGGCTAAAGTATACAATCGGGGGAAGACTATGAAGAGAAGGCATGACCCATGCTGGGTAAAGTCTTTCCAGTGTGCATACCCTCAGTTCATACATACACCTCAGCAACCCCTCAGTTATCGGGTAAGCTCAATAAATTTATTGGTTTCCCAGTAAAACTTGAATCAAACATTGGCTTGACACTAGAACATTAAAAGGGACTAAGCATTGCTTACCATCCTCAGGAAAAGAAGTCTCTCAACAGACGGAAAATTTATTTGTTAATGCTATTATGTCTCATAATTATTAAAAAAGGAAAGAAAATGAGAATGTAACAGATGTTAAAAGGATATGGAAATGGAGATATTTTCCCAAATAGAAAAAAATGAGAAAGCCTAAGCAAGTGATGAAGGTCTGTTTAGGTTTGTTTTGATATATAAAGGATGAGCCAAAAATAATATACACATAATCTTAAAAGACAAATTATACATACAACTAGCTCAAGGAATATAATATATGTCTAGGCAAGGTTTATCTGAGAATGTTTGGTGTTTTCCCAAGCTTTATCTACATAGCACATGGTTATTAAAAGTACCAGATTGGTAGAACTAACCTTCTTGGATGTTTAACAGCCAAACTTTGAGGCCTATACTAATGTGGTCAAAAGGACTTAAAGGACAGTTTTTGCTCCTTGCCCTCCAAGGTTAACTAAGTTCCAGTACATTTCCTTAAGAGTTCAAGGGATAACACTTCCCAGACATTAGGCTTAAGCCTATATAAAACCAGAAAGTGCTGCTCAGCTGTAAGACTTCAAATCTTGGTCTCCAATACTGTAGTGCCCACCTGTAGCTAAGGGAGGCAACCAGCTATTGTTCTAAAATGATGGATAAATTTGTTTTCCCCTCTATCTTTGAGAGGGAACTGACACTGATTCAGGGAGAGTAAGGTAAAGAGGGAAAGGGGAGGAAAAACAAGAGAAGAAAAACGAAGGAGGGTATCACCTGAGTATCCAGCCATTCTTCCGAGCCAACTAGTCCAGCCTTGGAAGACAAAAGAAAAATGAGGAAGAACCCAATAGAGGGATGCTTTTGGAAGCACTTGTCAAGAAACTCCAATGGACTCTCCTATGAACATTTGAAAATTGCCCTGTTCTGACTTTTTTCTAGTTCCCTGTCTAGAATTACTCTTGCCTTTACTTCTTCCCATCTCCTATTCATGATTCAAGGACTTTCTTTTCCCCTTAAAGATAAGAGTTATGCAATTTAGGAGTCTTTTAGATAGACCCACTGAAGGGGTACTCCAGTTGCCTCACCCTGCATCTCTGTTCAGCATGGAGGAAGCCAGAGAAGTCTGACTTCTGATTCAGTATTGGCAATTTGGGTAACTGTTTCAGAGGCTGATAGAGAATACAATCTATGGACCTATATTCAGACTTTTTCTTTAAAAGTTTTCTTTATATACAAGAAAGGGAAATCGTAGTTTGAATGTAAGAAATGGTACTGTCCTCGGGCTTTTTAGTAACATACTCTGTTCCAAAGGCCAAAAATGTTGAAAGTATTTGGGAGCTTGTGTCTAATCCTTAAAAGATGTTAGGGTTACCTCTTCAGAGGGGTAATGTTAGAGTAGCCAAAAGCCCCATAAAAATAATAAATCAGAGGCTGGAGAGATGGCTCAGCAGTTTAGAGCACTGACTGCTCTTACATAGGACCTGGGTTTGATTCCCAGCACCTACATGGTAGCTATGAACTGTCCTTAACTTCAGTTCCAGGGGAATCCGATGCCCTCTTCTGACCTCTGTGGCATTGCCCAACATGGGTGCACTCACATACATGCAGGCAGTACATTCATACACAGAAAATGAAAATAATAAATAAAATATTTTAAAAAGTAAAAGTTCAAAAAAAATTGAAGAAGAAAGAGTACATGAAATTATTAGAAAAAAAGTGATGGGGAAATACGGAAGGAGTTAGAGGGGAGGGAGTGGGCATGGATTTGATCAAAACACCGTATATGCATGTATAAAATTCTCAATAAATTATTTATGTAAAAATGTTCAAAAAAAAAATCTCCCAAAGGTTCTACATTAAGAAGGTCCCCGCTGCATCCCTGGGCCTGCACAACCCTCAGTCCTGTCACCCAGATAAGTTGATGCCCCCCCCTCCGACTCCCCAAGCCCCATTCTCCCTCCCATCTCCCCCACCTGTCTCTCCTCCTAGCCTGGGTCCTGCGCCATTCCTTGTCTTGGCGCCCCAGACACCGGGGAAACCACCACTGCTTCCTGATCCTTTGCATCCAGACCAACCCAGTTCCTTCTGGGGTCCCCAGGAGCACTCTGGCTCCGCCCTCACCTCCCTCTGCTTCCTTGGTCTGTACAACCTGCTAGCCTCTCTCCCAGGAGCCCTTGGGGACTGGTCCTTCCCTCAACTCCCTCTGCTTCCCTGGGCTGCACAACCCTCCATCCTCTTTACTGGAAGCCAGAGCTGACCTTTCCTCTTCCTGCTCCTTTGCATCCAGATGAAGCCAGTTCCTCAGTGTCGTCCCCAGGAGTTCTTGGGGCTTTTTCCCTCCCCCATCTCGCTTTGCATCTCTGGGTGGCACAGCCATCAGCTACCCTAGACCAGCACATTTCCTAGGCTCTGCTCCCAGGCCAGTCCAACACCCAAATTCCTGAGGCCAAAATCTTTCCTGGAAGGATCCAGACCTTAGGAGAAAGCCTAAGAACATCTGATCCTCATCTGACTTGGGCCTCTGGGAGAACTCCTGAAGACAAAAGCAATCTGGCCATTCCAATATAAAATCAAAAGAGAGAAACAGAAGCTTAGAGGAATCAGCTTTTCATGCACAAAAAGTAAACCACAAAGATGCATAAAGTTTACAAAAAGAAGCAGACCTAAACTTGAAGGCTTGAGTCTCACACAAGAATCAGAAACTACAAAAGAAATT
>NW_008360319.1:1441260-1442367 GCF_000622305.1 Nannospalax galili | reverse complement strand
GCAAGATTATGAAAAATTTAAGAAATAACAAGAATGGAATATGCAGTAATTGTGTGACACCATAAAAAGACCAAATTTACAAATCATAGGCATACAGGAAGGAGAAGGATCCCAAGATAATGGCATGGACCAGATCTTCAACAGAATCGTGGAAGAAAATTTCCCAAATTAAAGAAAGACATGCTATACAAATACAAGAAGCAAAGACTCTCCAGAGCACATCATAGTAAAAACACTAAATGTACAAAACAAACAGACAATACTGAAAGCTGCAAAAGAGAAACAAGTCACATATAAAGGAAAACCCATTAGGATTACAGCTGACTTTTCAGTGCAAGCTATGAAAGCCAGAAGAACCTGGACCAAAGTGTTCCCAGCTTTAAAAGACCACAGATGCCAACCCAGATTACTATATCCAGCCAAACTTTCTATTATAGATGAAGGAAAAAAAAATTTTCCATGACATCAATAGGCTGAAGGAATTCATGTCCACAAAACCAGCCCTTCAGAGAGTTCTGGAAGCAATACAAACAAGTGAAGAAAGGAATGACTATATCCAAGGGGTTGCAGAAAGAAATTAAATGAAGGTATAACTGTGGAAAATTACAGCTATATGAAGAATGTAAACAGATATAAAAATACAGTATTCAATACTCAACTTTCATTAAGAACTTTATATATTAATGGCCTGAACTCCCCAGTCAAAAGATACAGACTAGGTGAGTGGATTAAGAAATAAAGCCCATCTTTTTTGTTGTCTGCAAGAAACTCATCTCACTTTCAAGGACAGACACTATCTTAAAGTGAAAGGATGGAAAAAATATACCAAGGAAATAGCACTAAGGAAAGAGCAGGTGTTGCAATTCTAATATCTGACAAAATAGACTTTAAACTAAAACTAATCAGAAGAGATAAAGAGGGCCACTTCATTCTGATCAAAGGAACAATAAATAAAGAAGATATTACAATCATGAACATATATTCACCAAATTCTGGTGCACCCAACTTCATAAAAACAATACTACAGGACTTTAAGACCTGGGTTAATCCCAACTCATTAATAGTAGGGGGCTTCAATACCCCACTGTCTCCACTAGATAGGTCAAT
>NW_008360319.1:1440505-1441045 GCF_000622305.1 Nannospalax galili | reverse complement strand
ATGTGTTCTATCAGACCACAATGCAATAAAGCTTACAATCAACACCCGAAGAAGCCAAAATCACCACACGAACACATGGAGATTAAACACACTCCTGAATGATGAATGGGTCAAAAGAGAAATTAAGAAAGAAACAAAAGTATTCCTGGAACTAAATGAAAAGGACAAAACAACACAACAAAATATCTGGGACATGCTGAAAGCTGTCCTTAGAGGGAAGTTTATAAGTCAAAGTGCCTACATCAAAAAATAGGAAAGAATACAAATAAATGACTTAACATTGCAACTCAAGACACTTGAGAAGGAACAACAAATGAAACCCACACCCAGCAGACAAGAAGAAATAACAAAAATCAGGGCAGAAATTAATGAAATCGAAACAAAGAAAAAAATACCAAGAATCAACAAATCCACGAACTGGTTCTTTGAAAAGATAAACAAGATTGACAGACCGCTAGAACCAAAAGAAAGAAAGAGCACCTCCAAATCAACAAAATCAGAGATGAAAGGGGAAACATCACAACAGACACCAGTTCCAGG
>NW_008360319.1:1440052-1440308 GCF_000622305.1 Nannospalax galili | reverse complement strand
TCTCTGCTGACTAGTTTTAGTTTAAAGAATATTTTGTCAGAAAGCTATAGACTCATATCCTTAATGAACATAGATGCAAAAATTCTCAACAAGATACTCACAAACCGTATACAGACATACATCAAAAAGATCGTCCACCATGACCAAGTTGGCTTTATTCCAGATATGCTGGGATGGTTCAATATATGTAAGCCAATAAATGTCATAAATCATATAAATGGGCTCAAAGACAAGAACCACATGGTCATCTCAACAG
>NW_008360319.1:1419610-1439870 GCF_000622305.1 Nannospalax galili | reverse complement strand
GCAACCTTATTTATAGTAAAACAAGAGTAAGAGAAATGTTCTTCTCAAGTCAAATTATTTCATTCTGACATTGCAGTACCTCCCTGACCTTTACAATATCTTCAAGTTCCCAGGGCTCAGCCCTTTTTTGGATCTTATCTATCTTTGTAGCTTTATTAAACAAGCTTACTTATGTACCTTTAATAGGGTTCAAGGAACAGTCAGTCTCATGATAAGAATAACTTCAGATCAAGATCATTCAGGTTCCCAGGGAACTGAGGCCTCCAATTCCAGCTTTGAGTTGATTTCAGATCAGAGCTCAGACCTTCACAGACTAAACCTGACCAAAGACATTAAAGAACTCTACAATGAAAATTTAAAATCTTTAAAGAAAGAGATTAAGGAAGACATCAGACAATGGAAGGAACTCCCTTACTCACAGATTGGAAGAATTAATGTTGTGGAAATGACCATCCTATCAAAAGCCGTTTATAGATTCAATGCAATGCCAATCAAAATCCCCATGACATTTTTCACAGAATTGGAGAAAACCATCCTAAAATTCATATGGAAGTACAAAAGACCTTGGATAGCTAAAGCAACGCTAAGCACTAAGAGCAATGGCGGGGGGATTACTATACCAGATTTTAAGCTGTATTACAGAGCTGTAGTCTTAAAAAAAAGATTGTATTGGCACAAAATAGACCCATAAATCCATAGAACAAAATTGAAGACCCAAATATGAGTAAATGCAATTTCAGCCACCTGATATTTGACAAAGGGCCCAAGAATATTAACTGGAGGAAAGACAGCATGTTCAACAAATGGTGCTGGCAAAACTGGATCTCCACCTGTAGAAGAATGAAACTAGATCCTTATCTTTCACCTTGCACAAAAGTCAATTCCAAATGGACCAAGGACCTCAATGTAAAGCCTGAAACTCTGAAACTGTTAGAAGAAAACTTTGGGAAAAACCTGCAAGATATAGGAAGGGATTTTCTAAACCGGACATCAATTGGTCAGGAAACAAGGTCAATAATTAACAAATGGGACCTCATTAAACTAAAAGCCTTCTGTACATCAAAGGAGGCAACCATGGAAGTGAACAGAAAATCCACAGAATGGGAGAAAATCTTCACCAGCGACGCATCTGACAGAGGTTTAATATCCAGAATATATAACGAACTCAAAAAACAGAGAATCAAGACAAGAAGCAACCCAATTAAAAGATGGGCTAAGGAGCTGAACAGAGAGTTCTCAAAAGAAGAAGTAAAGATGGCTATGAAACATCTTAAAAGATGTTCAACATCACTAATAATCAGGGAAATGCAAATTAAAACCACTTTAAGATTTCACCTTACCCCAGTCAGACTGGCTAAGATCAAGAGAACAAATGATACCAAATGTTGGAGGGGATGTGGGGAAAGGGGAACACTCATCCACTGCTGGTGGGGCTGCAAACTTGTTCAACCCCTATGGAAAGCAGTGTGGAGAACTCTTAAAAAACTACAAATGAACCTACCATTTGAGCCAGTTATACCACTCCTTGGCATATACCCAAAGAACTCATCCTATCACAGAGACACTTGTACATCCATGTTTGTTGCTGCTCTTTTCACAATAGCTAAGAGATGGAAGCAACCTAAGTGTCCCTCGGTTGACAAGTGGATAATGAAAATGTGGTTCATTTATACGATGAAGTTTTACCCAGCAATAAAGATGAAATCATCAAATTTGCAGGTAAATGGATGGAACTAGAAACTTTTACTAAGTGAAATAACAAAGACTCAAAAAAAATTGACATATGTTCTCCCTCATATGTGAATCCTAGAACCAAACCCTGATAAGTGAGTACGTATCCAGACATAACTACAGGAACGAGGATAATGTAAAGGAACCAGGGAGGTAAAGGAAAAGAAAGAACCTGATACAGAAGAACAGTAGGAAACAAGCTTTAATAAGGGAGATATGGATAAAAATTGGGTTAGTTTAAGTAAGGGGGGGAGGGAAGGCCATACAAGGAACCTAGAGGATAAAGGTAAAGAAGGAGCTCAAGAGAGGTAGGACTGTAGGAGAAGGGTATTATTAAGGGAGAAAGTGGAGAATGGGGGCACCTTAATTGGGGAAACCATGATGGAGGGATGAGTCAATGTTAGAGATAAATAATGCCTAGGTAGTTTTAAAAACTGGAGGGAACCATATTGCTCCAACAACCTACTGACAAATTATACATAGCAGATCAAGAAATATATGTTTAGGTAAGGGTTATCTGAGAACAATTGGTCTTTGCCCAAGATTTATCTACATGACACACAGTAATTAAAAGTGCCTGACTGGTGGAACTAACCTTCTTGGTTGTTTAACAGACATACTTTGAGGCCAATAATAATTTGGTCAGAGGGGACATAATGGACAGTTTTTGCTCCTTTCCCTCCTCAGTCGACTAGTTCCAGGGGACTATGAGTATCACTCAAAATGTCCTGTAATTGTGGTGGGTCACCTGTCCTCTTGATCAAGGAGTCCGAGAAGACCACACCAGATAGGCTTGAACCAGTCTACAAAGAGGAGGGTCAACACAGAGGAATCATTTCCTCTATGCTTCCAAGCAAAGCCAGCCATGGTAGAGCAGGACCTATGACTTATCTTCACATAGGTGGAACTGGTAAAAAGAAAGGAGCCAGGGCCTCCTCCCAAGCCCATGTGACTCCTGAGGAACAGATCCTCAAACGACCTTAAAAGTAAAAATAATCGGTTTATCGGGACCAATGGTATGGCCTTAAACACCCAAAAAGAAAGTATAACCAAAGATTAAAGGAGCCAATATAATTTTTTGAGTCCATATGTATAGCTAAATGCTACATAACAAGCAACAATGCCAGATAGGAGATACCTTCTTTTGAGTTGTTGGCCAGGGTGGTCTAAGAGACTCCCAGATAGTAACCCAGTATAGAACTGGGAAAATGAACAGCAGACCCCAATCTTATCTAAAGGAATATTGACAACTGATTGCTGCTAGATGAGGAACAGCTGACCCTCCTAAAACAAAGATCTCTAGATAGACTGACGAGATTTACCAGATGAACAAGTAGTGGGGAAGGGCTCGGGGTGCCAACAACACAGTAGACACTAGCAGGGATATCAGAGCATAAGGACTCTAGTAGGGGGAGGGAGGCTATGGGATGGTGCCATCTTGAAAGTGGGTATATACTTGAATAAGATGGTTTGTGATGTTCTGTATGATATACACACACATGCACAAAAATAATCAACAAATTTTTTAAAATGTATTATATTTGAGGAGGAATCATGGCAGTTCACATCATGCTAATTAGTAGAAGTGATAAACATTACCACTGAAGTCTATCTGATGACTTTATAGACATTGACAGTTACCAAGGATCCAAGTACAACCGATTATGACTATTAATAATCAGATACATACAGATTAGAGATGCATGTGCCAGCATCTCAATGTTAGTAGCAGAAAGAGCAAGTCTTTCTGCAAGGAGCAATATATTCTACAATGAAATGGAGATCTTTTTTAAAGGTTAAACCTCCTTCAATTTTATGTCTTTCAGGGCTTATACTGAGTTCAATATTGTATAACTGTATTAATTCAACTGTGAACCTAGAAACTTGTACCCACTTGTGAAAGAGATGTACTCTTGCTCTGGAGTGTGTTAATGAATATGTTAAAGCTGTAATGAAATGCTTCTTCTAATCCTATAGTTATTAAAAATTAAAAAAAAAGAAGGTCCCCAGTGCCGGGAGTGGTGGTACATGACTTTAATCCCAGCACTTCGGAGTCAGAGACAGGTTGATATCTGTGAGATTTAGGGCAACTTGTCTACATAGTGAATTGCCTGCCAGCTCCAGTTGGAGCTATAGGGAGACCCTGTCTCAAAAAGACCAAAAAAAAAAAAAGGTCAAATGTTCCCTGGTAATCTTGGGGACAGACCTGTCAACAGCATATTATAGGCACACACCTGTAGTCCCAGGTACTTTGTAGGCTCAGATGGAAGGGTCACTTGAGTCCAGGAGTTTTAGGCCAGCTGGGATGACATAACTAGGCTTCAACTCAAAGAAAAAAATTAAAATTAAGTCCCAGTATTTAAAACTAAGCCACTTATCACAACATTTCTGTTTCTGGTACATTGCAAAGATTGGGTAAAACCTGGGAGGCTCTTAAATCTGAAATACCAACCATTTCCAGTATACAACCAACTTCAGGGATTTAAGGTATTATTTGGCCTCTTCAGGAAACTCTTTCCCGCATTCTGGATAGATCTTTGTGACTGGCAATATCTAAAGCAGCAAACCAGATTTTTAAAAAATTTTTTTATTTTTGAAGTAGAGTACATTATACTCCGGAGGCAGAGGTAGGTGGAGCTCTGTGAGTTCAAGGCCAGCCTGGTCTACATAGTGTGTTCCAGGCCACCTGGGGCTACAAGGGGACCCTGTCGCAAAAAGACAAAAAACAAAACAAAATAAAATAAGCCCTTGCAAAATTCTGCATTAAAATATTATCTTTAAAAAAATCTTTAAAAAATATTTTTTATTATTTTTATTTTATGTGTACGAATGTATTGCCTGCATGTATGTGAGTGCACCCGTGTCGTGCAATGCCACGGAGGTCATAAGAGGGCTGCAGATTCCCTTGGAACTGGAGTTAAGGACCCACCATGTGGGTGCTGGGAATCGAACCCGAGTCCTCTGCAAGAGCAGTGTTCTAAACTGCTGAGCCATCTCTCCAGCCCCAAAATGTTATTTATCTTGTTCACTGCTTTTAGTGAGGCCCACTAGAGAGTTCCCCCTTAATTCCAGCCCTATTGTGCAAGACTTTGAATGATACGCTGAATAAGTTGGGTTAATTTATTACTTTTTGCTGTTTGAAGACAGGGTCTCTATAGGTAGTCTAAGTTGGCCTCTAACTTGTGACTCTCCTGCCTCAGTCTCCTGGGCAAACAGGTTGAATTTTATTCAAACTGTGCAGTGGCAAGCAGCCAGAGCCTTTTCTTCTAATTCCTTTTAGATCTTATGTATTTATTTTGTGTGTTCCTCTGTTTTGTTTTGTGTAGTTTGAGACAGCAGCTCTCTACACAACCCTGACTGGTCTCGAACTCGCTATGCAGACCAGGCTGGGCCTTGAGCTCACAGGGAGCTGCCTACTTCTGCCTCGGGAGTGCTGGGGTTAAAGGCGTGCACCACCATACCCGGTCTTACTTTATATTTTATTTTTATTATTTTATTTGGGTCTACGAAGACTGAGTCAAATCTGCGCTTGGGGAAGCATCTTAAATGGCTATGCCCGCAATCTGAGCCTTCGCCCTGCACACTCCGACGTCATCCTTCTCCGTTGCCGGGCGAGGAAGACTCCGGCACCTGTAGTCTGGGGAGGGGGCGGGGCGCATCCTCCACCTGCGCTCAGACTTTCGGTTTCCGGCCGACTTCCAGGCCCGAGAGTCGATCCCGAGCCCACAGCTCCGCTCCCACGGGGCGGAGCTTGCGCCTCGTCGCTCTCGGCCATCGGCTCGTGCTGCCTAGCCCCGGCGGCCGTCCAGCTGGAGGCGGAGCGAGCCCAAAATGGCGGCTCTCAGGCTGGCGCGCTCTGTGCTGCTGAGGCTTTGAGGTGGTCGCCCCGGGTCGCAAGGGGGACGATTTCCCCGCCGCGGGCCCCCCTAGAATGAATCGGGGGCTTTGCTGAGATCAGGCGGCGGGGCTGGAGAGCAGTGGCAGCAAAGGGCTGCGGTGGCGTCCACGCAGCGGGATGTGCGAGAGTTACTCCAGGTCGTTGTTGAGGGTCTCGGTGGCGCAGATCTGCCAGGCGCTGGGCTGGGACTCGGTGCAGCTCAGCGCCTGCCACCTCCTCACCGACGTGCTGCAGCGCTACCTGCAGCAGCTGGCCCGGGGCTGCCATCGGTACTCTGAACTCTGTGAGTACCCGGGCTGGGCGGAGGCAGGGCTGCCCCAAGCCGGTCACGAGTGACACTTCGGCCTCCCGGTCCCTCGGTCGGCGTCCCGTCCCGTGGTGGCGTTCCGAAGGCCGCCTCGCGGTGGGTGCTGGCCGGGATGCGCCGGCCCCGGGCTTCCAGCGTCCCCTGCCAACTCCACATCCCTTAGGTGCTCTTCCTCCTCCGCTAACTTCCCGCCAGCAGCCGGGGGGGGGGGGGGTCCCCGCGCCCGGCTCTAGCCGCCTCGCCTCTGGGCATCCCTGCGCGGGTGCCTGGCTCGCTCGCTCGCTCCGTCTCCCGCCGGCCAGAAGCATCCCCGAGGGCTCTCCCCGTCTCTCACCTTGGTCCTCGCCTCCCTCGCCCGCAAACTACTCCAACTAGTTGTCAGGCGCTCCGTCTACCGGCCGTTTCTCTCCAGGCTGGCCGTTCTTGAGCTCCTAACTGCACAGGCTCGTTGACAGCTCTGCTCTGTCGCCGCATCGCCCTTTTCTACTTCTAGGGGTCCATTGGTGTCGATTCCGCTGGTTAATCTTCACGAGCATTTCAGCTCCCGACTGACTTCCTCCTTGATGCTTTTATAGTCGGTGTTTATCGAAATGTGGTAGAGAAAACTATAGGGAATATGTAGGGTGGTCCGGGTAATCTGGGCTCCAGTATTTATTGACTTTTAAGTGCATGTTTCATAGTGTCTATAGCTGGTGGTGTTTAATAATTTGGAATGTTTCAGTTGAAGCCGCAGATCATTTTATTGCTGTGTGAAGCATGCATATGTGTATTTGTGTTGTGCTGAGGGTTATACCATTCATTTAAATTTCAGGAGATGACTTTTAAGTTAGTGGGCTGGAGAACTAAATGAAGTGTTTCAAATTTTGTTCTCTTAAGGTGGTTCCTACCTTTAAAAATTAAGACTCACTGTATTTCGTAGATTTAAGAAGAAAGCACAGCAGGAACATGCACAGGATTATGACAGCAATTAACGTGAGTTCCCTAGAGCAAGCGATAAGTAAATCTTAAAATCTAAGCAAGTCATAGATTCCAAATTCTGCTCCTGTCAAAATAATCTGACCATAGTACACATTAGATCCTGTCCATGGTATAAAGCTCATCCTGACAGTCATCTTTAAAAATTTTTCAATTGCGTTCCATTGGCAGCAGTTTAAAATTTAACCTTTTTTTTTTTTTTTAAAAAAAGATTTGTTTGTGTGTGTGTGTGTGTGTGTGTGCATGTGTGCATGTATGCCACATGCATGCCAGTGCCTGCAGAAGCCAGAAGAGAGTATCAGCCTGGAGCTAGAGTTACAGGCAGTTTGGAGCCTCCTGATGTTCTAGGAACTGAACTCAGGACCTCTGGAAGAGCAGGAAGTGCTTTTAAGCACTGAGCCATCTCTCCAGCCCCTAAAAATCTAAACTCTTAGCAGCACACAATTTATGAACTAGAATGAACTAGAGTTTTTCTTATCTTCTGCCAGCCTGCCATACTAATTTGCCACCACCCTGAGCTGCCTGCCTTTTCCAACTCCTTTGAAGGTATCTACTCCTATTTACACACTGTTTCACTGAGTATTCTTCTCTTCCTGATCCACCAGCAGTACAACTTACAGTTTAAGATTTACTTATTGCTTGCTGTAGGGAACTCATGTTATCTGCTATCATAATCCTGTGCACATTTCCGCTGTGCTCTTTATCATTTTGCTTTGTAATTGTATGTGTGTATCCTTTCCCAGGAGACAGATTGATTATATTCATATTTTGCACAGGTACCATGATCTAATTGTGACACAGGCGCACACCCTGGTTGTACTTGTATTATCCTAGTGTGGGGCCAAAATGTTATAGACATTGAAGAAATAGTTGTTCAATAAATGAATGAACTGATAGTCTACAACAGGATCTCTCTGTAGCCCCAGCTGTCCTGGAACTCACTATGTAGACCAGGCTGGCCTTGAACTCACAGAGATCCACCTGTCTCTGCCTCCCAAGTGCTGGAACTAAAGGTGTGTGCCACCACACCTGGCCTTTGACTGCGCTTTCTGAGTTCCTAAAATGTACTGTTTTACTTTTTCTTTGTTTTTGAGTGCTTGATTTTACTTTGAAGTTAGAAACTCCAAAGTGATATTCCTTCAGTGTCATTTTGAAAGTCTGCCAGCGGCAGAATATTCTCCTTTTGCTTCTTTTCCTTCAGGCCCCACCTCTGTTGTCTCTGAATATCCTGTTGCCATTATGGTTAGGACAGGTTGCTACCTAGTTCCCTAAGTAAAGACAGTACATCCTCTGGGTTCTCAAAATATCCCCTGAATACATAGTTACCTCCCTGCCTGGAAGTTCATGAAATTAGGCATTCCAAAGTGGTTAAGGGATCACTGTAGTGCTTAATTGAACCTTTTCCTGATTATCCAGTTTTTCTAATCAGTTTTCCCTTTTTAGTGAGTATGTGATTGTCACATTTATTACTCCTCATTTTGATTTGGTGACTGGTTAGCAATGTTCATTTAGACAGACATTTTTAGATTAGTTTTTTGTTCTCTCCATATTTTAAAATTGAATTTTGGAAACTCCGGTTATCATTATCCATCTTGTATCCACCCCTATAAATTCCCTTTGTATATATTTATTTTATTTATTATTTATTTATTTGTCTTTTTTGAGACATGGTTTCCCTGTAGCCCGGGCTAGCCTAGAACTCACAGAGATCCCCTGCCTCTGCCTCCCTAGTGCTGGGATTAAAGTCATCCTAGAATGTGCCACCACACCTGGCTTTATTTATTATTGTTATTTTGTGTGTTTGACTGTATTGCCTGCATGTATGTAAGTGCACCAGTGTTGTGCAGTGCCCACAGAAGTCAGAAGAGAGTATTGGATTCCTCTGGAACTGGAGTTACAGACGGTTGTTAGCAGCCATGTAGATGCTGGGAATCAAACCCGGGTCTTCTGCAAGAGCACCCAGTGCTCTTAACTGCTGAGCCATCTGTCCAGCCCTCTCTTTTATTTTTGACAAACATTTATTGAGCGCTACTTATAAGCCTTGTGCTGAGTGTTGTGAACATGAAGTTACCAAGATACAAATTGATGGCATGTGTTCCTTTTTCTAAAAACTCTCCTGAAGTTAAAGAGTTAGAAGTTATTATTAATTCAGCTAATAATGAATTTAAAAATTTTCCCCAGGTAGCAGTTTTTCTGTAGTATTCCAGAGCATTTCTTTCCTTCTTTCTTTCTTTCCTTCTTTCTTTCTTTCTTTCTTTCTGTTTTGTTTTCTTCCTTCCTTCCTTCCTTCCTTCCTTCCTTCCTTCCTTTCTTTCTTTCTTTCTTTCTTTCTTTCTTTCTTTCTTTCTTTCTTTCTTTCCGTCTTTTTGGTCTTTTTGAGACAAGGTCCCCCTGCAGCCCCAGCTGGCCTGGAACTCACTATGTAGACCAGGCAGGCCTTGAAATCACAGAGATCTGCCTGCCTCTGCCTCCCAAATGCTGGTACTACAGGTGTGTGCCACCACGCCCGGCCAGAGCATGTATTTCTTGATGTGTGTGTGTTATATATGAAGTATGTATGGAAACACTGAAAATGGGTAAATCTTTCAGAACGATTCTTGAAGACCAGCACTCTAAATTATTTCATGGTACCAACAGTAAATACAATATGTGTACAAAGGGGAGTGATTTTAGCTATGGATTCCAGGGTAGGATTGCTTTGAAGAAAAAAGGTAAGATTTGAGTTGAGCTGTGAGGTATGGTTGTATAAAAGTGGAGAGAATTCTGGGTCAGAAACAGCGTAAAATAAGATGTGAGAGCTAAAAGTGCCCAGTAAGAGTGATCAGCTTGCCACGTGTAGCTAGTTCATTGGAAGAATATTCGAGGATAATATTCAGGAGTGAAATCAGGTAATCGAGGGACACAAGGCTTTACAAAAGGAGGCTAATACAGGGGAATTGCTGAGGACTCAAGGCAGGCTTGGGCTCCCTAGTTAAGTTCCAGGCCAGCCTCTGCTATGTGATGAGACCTTGACTCAAAACAAAACAAAACGAAACAAAACAGCAACAACTTTACAAAAGAAATAAAGTATGGGCCAGTCATGGTGGCATACACCCTGTAATCCGAACATGGAGGAAGATTGCATGTTCAAGGCCAGCAATATAGAAGACAGGAGAGATATAGGAAGGGAAGAAATGTAATTTTTAAAAAAAGCAAAGAATATTTCATGCTCCTAAGTAGGGAAATATTCTGATAAAAGTGATATTTTAAGAGCTGGGCTTGGTGGCACCACACCTTTAGTCCCAGCACTCAGGAAGCAGAGGCAGCCGGATCTCTGTGAGTTCAAGGCCAGTCTGGTCTGCATAGTGTGTTCCAGGACAGCTGTGGCTGCAGGGAGACCTTGTCTCAAAAAGACAAAAACAAAACAAAACAAAACAAAAAAAAAAGTGATATTTTAAGAAAATTGTACCAACAGTGAAGTGTCAGATTCAAGTAGGTAGAACTTGAAGCTACAGTTGTGCCCACTTATCTCCACTTTTACCTCTAAAATTCCCCTGAGCTGGGCATAGTAGCTCACATCTGTGATCCCAGCATACAGAAGGCTGTTTGAGGATAGCCTGTGCTACATGATGAGTTCCATGTCTGTGAGAGCTATATTTCTAGACTCTGTCTCAACAAACTACCCAGCCAACCAAACAACAACAAAACTTTTAGCTAACCCAGTCATGGATAGACTATTATAAAAATAAACATTTCATAAATCTTGAATAACTTTATAGAGTATATTGTGATTTTTCTCTTTAAGTATTAGATGTAATGTCTTATATGCCCAATGTATAAATTATTGTAATTGTTATTTAAAGCAAAACTATAGTTTATATAGGGTTTGGAACTGTCCAGGTTTCTGGCATCCATGGGATGGGCGGGGGAATATACCCTCCATAGATAAAGGGGGAATCACTTTTTGCTGATTTAGTCATAGAAGGCGTGCAGACTCAGGAAAGAAAAAGGGGAGCGTCACAATGCCTCAGATTGAGACTGAAGCATGCAGAAGAGTTTAAGATGGTTCAGTTTTCTTTTTCTTTTGGTCTTTGAGACATGGTCTCCCTGTAGCTGTAGCTGGCCTAGAACTCTCAGAAGTCCACCTGCCTCTGCCTCCCAAGTGCTGGTATTAAAGTTGTGCTCAACCACGCCCGGCCAGATGGTTCGTTTTTTTACACTGAAAGTGATAAAGACTTTAATAAGAATTGAAATATGTATCTATCTTAAATAAGAAGAGGAATGACTATTATTCATCTTTTTTTGTGCATCACTGAAAAAGTGTTTGACCTGGTGAAATGGTTTAGTGGGTAAAGGTGCTGGCCGCCGAGTCTGATGACCTGAGTTCAATCCCTGGATCCACATGGTGGAGGGAGAATGGAGTCAGGCAGGTTGTCCTCTGACCTACACACACCCACACCCACACACACACACACACACCCACTAATGAATAAATTAATGAAAAAAGTGTTGGCAGTTAGTGAGCATCCTACGTTGACCGTGCTGTCCTCTCCTACTGCCTCTTTCATGTCTTTAAACTGTTAATCCTTCACTCTGTTTCCTTTCAGACTTGACTTTTTTTTTCTTTTTTCTTTCTTTTTTTTTTTTCAGTCTTTTTGAGACAGCGTCTTCCTGTAGCTCCAGCTGGCCTGGAACTCACAGAGATCCACCTGCCTCTGCCTCCCAACTGCTGGGATTAAGTCATGCACCACCAGGCCTGGGTCTCGGGCTTTTATTTTTTGAGACATTCTCATTATGTAGCCAAGACAGACCTTGAACCTACAGTCCTCCTGCCTCAGCCTCTGAAGTGTAGGGTTTAACAGGAGGGCATCAGCATGCCCAGCATTCTTCCTGACTTTTTTATGTCCCTGCAAACACATGCAATGTATATTTCTGGCAAATTTTGGTATTTCTTTTTCCATTTACAAAGTGACTTAATTTCAGGCATACTGAAAATAAATAGAAATACACAGTCCGGTTCTCCATCGCTGTGACATGTACCTGAGAAGAACAGTTTAAAGGAAGAAACATGGCTTTACAGGCATGTGGTGAGGCAGAACTTCATGATGGCAAGAACCTGTACCAGAGCAAAATTGTTCATAGAAGCCAGGGGACAGCAGGGACTAGGGACAAGCAAGCCCTCAGAGCCCCCCTCCCTTCAGGAATCCCAACACATTACAGATAGGTCAGTGGACTATACCACTGATGGAGGCAGAGCTCTCGTCATCCAGTCATGTCTCAGTCATGGAGCCACCAACTGGGGACCCCTCATATCCAGATGAGCACATCCTGAGTTTGAAGTGACCACGGACACACTGCTGAGACAGGAGAATTGCTGTGAGCTTGAGGCCAACCTGGGCTACATAGTTCAGGTCAGCTAGAGCTGCATAACAAGATCCTGTCTCAAAAAAACAATGAAAAAAAGGAGGGGGGCTGGGAAGGTGTTGGGGAGATGGTTCATCAAAGAAAGAGCACTAGCACCCATATGGTGGCTCACAACTTTCTGTAACTCCAGTTCTATGGAATCCAACTCTCTCTTCTGGCCTCTGTAGGCATGAGTGCACTTGCATACATGCACACAAAGCACTCATACGTATAAAATAAAGATAAACAGAAAACTTAAAAGAAGAGTTTTAACTATATCATAATTAGAATATTATAAAAACTAATTTGAAATAACTTTTTTAGAGTATAATGTGTTTTTCTGTTTTAATGTTGGTTATAATCTCTTACTATACCTAATTTATAAATCAGCAGTGACACAGCCCTGTAAGCCCAGCCCAGCACTAGGGAGGTTAAGGCAGGAGGATCATGTGTTCTAAAATAGCCTGGGCTTTGTAGTGAGAACTTGTCTCAAAGAAACAATAAAAACAAAACAAAACCCCTCAGGCTGTTTGGAAGGGAAGAACTAGAATTTTCATGGAAATTTTAAAAGATGCTAGAGCCTTAGGATGGGCATAGGCAAAAGTTGCTTTTGTAAAGAAAATCTCACTGTATCCAACTTATTGTCTTTTGGTTTTTATCCATTTTATAGAATTTTTTTCCAATATATATTTCTTTTTTCTTCTTCTTTATTTATTTATTTTTTTGGTCTTTTTGAGACAGGGTCTCCCTGTAGCCCCAGCTGGCTTGGAACTCACTGTGTAGACCAGGCTGGCCTCAAACAGAGATCTGTGTGCCTCTTCCTCTGAAGTGCAGGGATTAAAGGCATGTGCCACCATGCCCGGCTTCCAATATATATTTCTATAGAATTTTTGTGCATTTCATATAATACATCTTAATCATATTTAGACCTCCCCTATCTGCACCCCATAGTTCACCCCACTGGATTTCATGCATTCTGTCATATATGTTAAGGCCTATTGAATCAAGTTTGTGTCCCCAGATGTCCTTTAGTGTGAGTTCATCCACTGGAACCTATCTGGTCAGCCTATTTACTGTTACTCCCTTAAAGAAGACCAATTGTTCCTCACCCAGCAGTGATCAGCTGCCAATAGTTCCTTGGCTGAGGTTGGGGCTTCTTCCCATTCCCTAGTTCTAGGCTGGGTTTTTGTCTGGTTTGAGTTTGCATGGGTCTTGTGTGTGCTGTCACCATTGCTGTAAATTCGTATGAACAAGTTCCCAGAAGCCTGGAAAACTCTGTTTCCTTGTGGCCATCCACCATCCCTGTCTCTTACAGTCTTTCTGCCCCCTCTTCCACAATGGTCCCTGAACCCTGGATGGGTGAGTTTTAATATAGGAGTTCTATCCAGGGACACACACTCTGCAATCTCTTATTCTCTATGTTTTGGCCTGTTGTGGCTTTCTGTGTTCATCACCCTCTGTTGCATGAGGAAGCTTTGTTGGTGAGAGTTGAGAGATGCATTGTTGTTCTCTCTACCTCCTGTTCCACTGTGCTCCCTGAGCCTTAGGTATAGCAGTTCCATTGTAGATGTGTTACTTAGGGCTGGGCATCTCATAGACACTTGTTCTCTGTGTGTGACCAGTTGTGGAACTTTGTAATAATTTGATTTAATAATAATAATAATCTTTGTAATAATCTGTTGAAAGACGAAGCTTCTTTGATGAGTGGTGTGTAGTATACTTGCCTGTAAATATAAGGATCCATATTTAACATATAGTAAGAAATTACATTTGTCTAGGGTTGTAACAGATGCCAGGTTTTCTCAAGGATCTATGATCTCTCCAGCCAGGTGTATTTGGCTGTGTTTACAGTATCACACATGAACTCCCCTCCCATCGAGTGGGCTTTAAGTCCAATTAGATAACTGTTGATTACCTCCAAGATGAAAGTGTCACTACTGCACTGTGCTGGTCATTGTTGTGGTTATTGGCTTTAAAGCTGGGTTTGGACCATTGATTGATTGTCTCCCTTAACAGCTTCTGTACTGTCCTCTGAAACTGTGAGAGCCAGTCCTCAGGGAGGAGGCTTCCAGGTCAGTTCCAGCTCCATTGCTCCCAGTCCTATATCTGAAGTATATCCTGTCTTCAGCAACAGGGTCTTACCTTCAAGTTCTGGGAGGTAATCAAGGCCTGTGGCAATAGCCTGTGTTATTTTGGGAGTCTCTTGGACTGCCCTGACCAACTACTCAAAGGGAGTTTTCTGTCTGGCACTGTGTTTTTCCTTGTTATATAGCCTTCAGCTATACACATGCACTCATACATACAGATATTGTATGTGTATTTTTCAATAGATTTTTGAACTAATACTTTTCTTTCTGGTATTTCACATCGCATAAACAAACATTATTTATCTTTCTTGTTTCTTTCCCTGTCTAAGCCTCTCTTTTCTTTCCCCAGTTAAAGTACTCCCATTTCCTCCAAAACCTTTGATAAGACCTGTCTCCTGGAACTGGAGAGATGGCTCAGCGGTTAAGAGCACAGACTGCTCTTGCAGAGGACCTGGGTTCAATTCCCAGCATCCACATGGCGGCTAAGACGAATCATCCTTAACTCCAGTTCCAGGGCAATCCAATGCCCTCTTCTGACTCCGCAGCATTGCATGACATGGGTGCACTCACACACATTCAGGCAATATACTCATACACATAAAATAAAAATAATAAAATATTTAAAAAGACCTTTCTCCTATTATCACTCATCTCTTGAGCTCTTTCTTCACCTTTACACCCCCCTGTATAGCTCTCCTTCTTCCCTTCCCAGCTAAATATCCTCACTTTCCCCATGTCCTCTTGGTATCTATCACCTGTCTCCTACTGTCCTCCTCTTTTGGGTTCCTTCTTTCTCTTTACTTCCATGCTTCCTTTCCATTTTCCTAGCTCCTGCGGTTACATCAGGGTATATATCCGCATACAAAGATTTGGTGCTAGCATCCACAAATGAGAGAGAACATATGCTGCTTATTTTTCTGAATCTGTGTTACTTCACTTAGTGTAACAGTTTCTAGTTCTAGTTCCATCCATTTACCTACAAATTTCATCTCTCTCTCTCTCTTTAATCCTCTGTTTAGAACTCCATTGTGTAAATGTGTACCACATTTTCATTATTTGTCAGTCGAGGGGCATTTCGGTTTCTTTTTCTTAGCTATTGTGAAAAGAGCAGCAACAAACATGGATGCACAAGTATCTCTGCAGTAGGATGAGCCCTTTGGACATATGCCAAGGAGTGAGGGGTATAACCAGATCATATGGCAGATTTACTTTTAGTTTTTTTTTGGTCTTTTTGAGACAGGATCTCCCTATGGCCTCAGCTGGACTGGAACTCACGGTGTAGACTAGGCTAGCCTTGAACTCACAGAGATCTGCCTGCTTCTGTCTCCCCAGTGCTGGGATTAAAAGCGTGCACCACCACGCCCAGCTTATAATTTTATCTTTTTGACAGGCTCTCATTTTGTAACCCTGACTGGCCTGGAATTGTAGATCAGGCTGGCCTAGAACTCAAAGAGATCCACCTGCCTCTGCCTCCTGAGTACTAGCATTAAAGGCATGTGCCACCACACCCAGAAATCAGCTTGGTAATATTTAAGTGCTCTGATAATGCTGTTTAAAATCTAGAATCTTTTTCTAATAACTTTTAATAAATTTGTATTTATTTTTATTTCATGGATACGTCTGTTTTACCTGCATGTAAATACACCCTTGTCATGCAGTGCCCTCAGAGGCCAGAGGAGGGTGGAAGATCCCCTGGTACTGGAGTTACAGACAGTTGTTAGCCACCATATGGGTGCTGGGACCTGAACCAGGGTCCTGTGTAAGAACAGCCAGTGCTTTTAACTCCTGAGCAATCTCTGCAGCCCTAGTGACTATGTTTTGAATAGGTAGTATATTTGATTTTGAGCTGTATATTAACACATTTTTTTCTTAATACTTTGAAAATAATTGTGGGCTTTTCTTCAAGTGATATGATTTGCTTTGTTTCAGATGGCCGAACAGACCCCATTTTGGATGATGTTGGTGAAGCTTTCCAACTTATGGGGGTTAATCTGCATGAATTAGAAGACTATATTCATAATATTGAGCCTGTCACCTTCGCCCATCAGATTCCTTCATTTCCTGTTAGCAAGAACAATGTCCTTCAGTTCCCGCAGCCTGGGAGTAAAGGTGCCGAGGAGAGAAAAGCGCACGTTCCCGATTACCTGCCACCCATCGTGTCTTCTCAAGAAGGTTTGTCATTGCTTAATCCTCATGTGTTGGTGACTGCTTTGATGGAGTGCTCATCATTTTAGGTTTCCATGCTCTGCCAACATACACATTCTAGAAATACAGTCTCAGCATTTGCATGTTATTTACGACTTCTTCCAGCCTCTAAACAAATGTACTTGCAGCAGTGTTGTCAGACAGAACCGTGGTGTGATCAAGGCTCTCTGTGATGAGGCATTCATTTCCTTGTAAATCTTAGATAGGAGAGAACCAGAATGAGACCACCCAGAGTCCTTTCAATGCATGTATGATATGAGACTGGAATATTGAGTTAGAAGAGGATTGAAACAAAAAGAAAACTTGAGGTATCTCTTCTCCTCCCCAGTTCTTAGATTATTTTAGAGTTGAATGCCATCCCTGTGCCCTTGGGATAATGCGTGCATTGTGAGCACTCACTGATAGGCAGACTTGGATCTGTTTTTTAGGATGAGTAGAAATCATTTTCGTTCTGTTTAGAGCTTTTGATTTTAAAGCGGATGTGGATGTAGCCCAGTTAGAAGAGTGCTTGCCAGGCATGCAGGACCCCCCCGAGTTCAGCCCCAGCGGTGATAATGGCACATGCCTGTAATCCCAGCAGTCAGCAGGTTGAAACTGGAGTATCTGGAGTTGAAGGTCATCCTAGGCTATATGGTGAGTTATAAGCAGCCTGAGCTACATGGGACCTTGTCTGGGAAAAAAAAAAAAAAGAGAGAGAGAGATGAAGGTGAGCAAATGCATGCAGATAGATAATGAGTGGTGTTTGCCAAGACTAGGGTTTAAGGAATGCAGGTGTATGTTTAGTGAAGACAGAAACTTAAGTTTGGGAAGATAAGTTTTAGAAATGGATGGTGGTAATGCTAGTATAATAGTGTGAATATACTCAACAGCACAGGACTGTGCACCTGAAAATGGTGAACAGCCCCTGATAAGTGGACTCTCCAGTATTTGTCTCTTGCGGCTGACTTATTTCGCATACCATCGTGTGTTCAGGGTTTATCTATGGGGTACCATGTGTCGGGGTTGTCTTCCTTTTATGGCTAACGTTACATTATTTGTATATGCCACACCTATTTCGATAGACATTGGTTGTTTTCTGCCTTGTGAATAAGGCTGCTATGAATGTCGGAATATAAACTCCTGTCCGAGTCCTTGCTCTCACTTCTTTTGTGGGTACACCGGAAGAAACTTCTTTGGGGGGTACACTGGAAGTAAGCTTGCTATATTACACTGTACTACACAACATAGAGTTTTGTTAGTTTGGTGCTGGAGGTTGAACTCAGGGCCTTGCCATGCTAAGTACAAGCTCCGTCACTGGCATGGCGACTAATAGATCTAATTTTGTTTTCTAATTACATTTTATTTGTGTATGGATTTGTGGAGGTCAGAGCTGGTTCTCTCCTTCCACCATGTGGGTCCTGGGGCTCCAACTCAGGTCATCAGACTTGGTAACAAGGGCCCTTACCCACTGAGCCATCTTGCTCACCCCGGTGTCTGGCTGATTTCGGAGGAACCGTGCTTCTGTTTTCTACAGCAACTGCCGTCATTTCCCTCCAGCCGGCAGTGGCCAAAGGTTGCAGTTTGTTGCAGTTTGTTTTGTACAATCTTTTGTTCCACTTGCTAGTTTTTGAAGTATTACGCATTTGTTTCAAAAACTGGATAAATACTGGACCTGAGTTGTAGAGCGTTGTTGTGGATTATTGTGACTTACTGTGAGACCCTGGCTCCAGAATGCAGTGGGCTCTACTGAGCACCAGTGCTGTAATTCAGGGTGCTGAGAATGAAGCCCTGAATCATTCTGTCCATAGCCAGGGTAGATGTGGAAGGCACTTCCTGCAACCTTTCTTAATGTGTGTGTGTATGTGTGTGTGTGTGATGTGAGCATGTAGGGGGCTGTACATGTGTGTGGAAGCCAGAGGGGGATAGCAGGTGATCTGCTCTTTGCCCTGCCTTATTCACTTGAGACGTGGTTTCACACAGAATCTCCTGTTCAGCTATGCTGGTTGACTAGCAAACTCAGTGAACCTCCTGTCTCTACAGCCCTGGGGTTACAGGTATGCATGGCCACACTCAACTTTTTGCATGAGTGCTGGGACTACAAGTTCAGGTCCTCATGCTTGAGCAGCAAGTGCTTACCCACTGAACCATCTCCCCAGATTCCTTGCTTTAACCCTTTATTGATTTTTTTTTTGATTGATTGATTGTTTTGTCTGTATGTATGTAAGTACACCCATATCATGCAGTGCCTATGGTGGTCAGAACAGGGCTTCAGATCCCTCTGGAACTGGTTACCGTTGTTAGCTACCATGTGGGTGCTGGGAATCAAACTTGGATCCTCTGTAAGAGCAGACAGTATACCACCTCTCCAGCCCCTGCTGTAACCTTTTGAAAAGTTACCATGGTTTTCTGGTTTGAGCCCCTTATGAAACAGATACTACTCAATAGCTTAGCACCTTCCCCCTTAAGGTTGTGTGGATTAATACTGTCTGGAGCCAGGAATTAGAATTGACAGGGCCAAGGCTGGTGCTTCAACAAAGAACACCTTAGTAAATATTGAATAGCGTTAAACTGAATTTGTACAATATTGACAGTAGAAGCCCCTTGTTTCTCTTTCCTCTAGGTCTACTAGTGTCATCAACAGGCCTTGGCAGTCTGCAGGTGCTCCTCAGTCATTGTCACCTTTCTTGTAACTGCTGGGCCTGCTGCTCCTCACCACCTTGGTTTGTGAATTAATAACCTCCGTTACTGTTGGGAAAACTTCTCTTTAAACTCTTTGTTGCTTAATGTTAATGTTTTAATCTTAGAAGCCTACTTTTATTACATTTTCTTTAAACAGAAAGGCATTTACCTCAAAAGTGTAACAACTACATTTAAATAACAATATTAACAAAGGATTGGGGGTGGGTAGTAATTGGATTGAACAAAAGCCTATTTTCTCTTTTCATTGAGGCTGTGAATACCAGGTAGTCCCAGAAGTTTTTTCTTGTTATTGTCATTAAATATGATTGATTAAATATCCAAATCACTTCATGAAAGTATTGGTCTTTTGAGACAGGGTCTCCTTGTATCTAGCCCCAGATGGCCTGGGATTGGCTATGTAGACCAGGCTGGCCTTGAACTCAGAGAGATCTGCCTGCCTCTGCCTCCTGAGTACTGGAATTACAGGCATGAGCCAGAGAATTAATCTTTGTATATCTCTGAAATTCTTATCTTCAGTCTACTAGTGCACAAAATTCGTGATTGTGCTAAAACATAAATAAAAATGAAATGTTGGGGGCTGGAGAGTTGTCTTAGTGCTTAAGAGCACTGACTGATCTTGCAGAGGACCCAGGTTTGATTCCCAGCATCCATGTGACAGCTAACAACTGTCTTAAGTTTAGCTCCAGGGGATCCAATGCTCTCTTCTGACTGCTGAGGGCATTGCATGACACAGGTGCACCTACACACATGAATGCAACACATTCATACACATAAAATAAAAATAATAAATACAATATTTTAAAAAATGAAGTACTGGGAGGAAATGAATTAGAAGTTAAAGAAATGATATTATTGTTTGTAAGTAATTGGTACATTAATGACTTTCAAAATCATGCATTCATGAGTTTTTTTTTTTAATTTTTAAAAATGATTTATTTAATAACAACATACTTAGAAGAAGCATATCATTACAACACAATTGACATATTCAATAAT
>NW_008360319.1:1385289-1413574 GCF_000622305.1 Nannospalax galili | reverse complement strand
GATGAGGGCAGGGCCAGGACCAGAAGCGGTGCTCCTGGAGCCCAAGAAAGGGCCTGAGTTGCTCTGGGTGAGAAGGATCAGGAAACAGTATTGGTTCCCCAGGTGTCTGGGACCCCAACACTAGGAATGGCACAGGGTCCAAACTAGAGTATAGAACGGCGGGCGGGGTTGGGGGCAGGGGGGTGTTGGGTGGGGTGGAATGGTGAATGAGGCTTAGGGAGTCCCGGAGGAGAGTTAGCCGGTGGTGCAGGCCCAGGGAAGCAGAGCAAGGTGAGGGCAGGGCCAGGACCAGAAGTGGTGCTCCTGGAGCCCAAGAAAGGGACTGGGTTGCTCTGGGTGAGAACGGTCAGGAAGCAGTATTGGTTTCCCAGGAGTCTGGGGCCCCAAGACTAGGAGTGGCGCAGGGCTCAAACTAGGAGTATAGAACGCGAGGGGGGGGATGGAAGGGTGAATGTGGCTTATGGAGTCCCTGCGCGGAGAGCTGCGCTATAGACTTACCCCAAGAGGCCTGAGGATAGTAGTGCCGCATTCATGAGTTTTATATTAGTGAATTAGGTGGTTAGTGGCCATGGTTTAGTAGCCAGGACTTGGTGTGTTGTCAGATGGCACACGATGAGCCAGAATTGTCTTTTGTTTGTTTTCTTTGAGCCAGGGTTCTTATATTAAAGCCCAAACTCAAATGGAATTTTTTCTGTAGCGCAACTGGTTTCAGACTGATGACAGTCTCTTGATGCCACATTAGAGTTATCCGTGTTAAAAACTTTAGCTCACTTTTTCATGCCTTTTGGAGCTTTCTAAATTCAACTGCTTTGTGGTTTATTTTTTCTGCTACTTACTGTACTGCCTATTTAATAATTAAGTTGCCTAATGATTTGGCGAGGGGGAGGGTTCTTTTTAAAAACTTGGACTCATGAGGATGAGGGTGTAGCCTGAGTGGTTAGAACATTTCTTTGCATGTGTGAGACCTTAGGTTCAGTCCCCAGCATTGCAGGAAAAAATAAATAAAAGGCAAGAAATTTGGGCCCAGAAAATCTGGGATTTATCTAACTTTATTTTAATTTGTTGTTGCTGGGATTAAGTCCAGAGCCTCAGCCCTGCTGAGCACGTGCTCCGCCCTTCAGCTGCACCCCAGCCACTGGGCTGATCTTCTTCACCGAGTGATTCAGAGCTTTATTTATTTACTTAGAGAGTTCTGTAATTGTTTTACTAATTTATCCCTAATATCTGCTAACTATCTAAAATGGACGCTAACTCACGAACTCTTTGATAATAATAATCTAACTTTTAAAAAATATTCATTTATTTTATTCTTTTTTGGGGGGGGCATTCTTTTTGAGACAGGGTCTCCCTCTAGCCCCATCTGGACTGGAACTCAATATTTAGATGAAGCTGGCCTCGAACACTCAGAGATTCGCCTGCCTCTGCCTCCCCAGTGCCAGGATTAAAGGTGTGTGCCACCATGCCCGGCAACCCTTTTTTTTTTTTTTAATATAGCCACAGAAGTCAAGACCAGGCTGGCCTTGAACTCATAGAAATCCACCTACCTCTGCCTCCTGAGTGCTGGGATTAAAGGCATGTGCCACCATGCCTGGCAATACATGCACTTTTAAAATTAATTAATTTATTTTGTGGGGCGATGAGGAGGGTAGGACAGTTTTGGGGTGTTTCTATCATATGGTCTGCAGGGATCAAACTCTGATCATTAGGCTTGGCAGCAAGTGCTTTTACCTATTAAACCATTTCTGCAGCCTGGCATGCTTTTTTTTTTTTTGCTTGGACTGTGTTTTAGTTACTTTTCTGTTGCTGTGATAAAACACTTTGACAAGGCAACCTATAGAAGGAAGCATTTATTTGGGCTGATGGTTCCAGAGGGATAAGGGTCCATCATGGGAGGTAAGGCATGGAAGCTGCTGACCAGAGTGCACATCTTAGGCATGTACAGGAGGTAGAGAGAGTAAACTAGAAGTGGGGAGAGGCTATGAATGCTTTAAAGCCATTCCCCAGTGACTTGCTTCCTCTAGCTAGGTCATAGTTCCTAAAGGTGCCATGACTCTCCCCAAACAGTGCCAGCAACGGACCAAGTGCTCAAATACTTGCACGTATGGGGGACACTTCTCATTCAAACAGTCACATTCCATTCCCTGACTCTCATAGGCTCATGGGTGTATCATAATGTAAAATGCATTTAGTCCAACTTTCAAAGTACCCATATTCTTTACCAGTGTTAACACTGTTCGGTAGTCCAAAGTCTAGGGGCTAGAGAGCTGACTCAGTGGTTAAGAGCCCTGGTTGCTTTTGCAGAGGACCTGTGTTCAGTTCTCAGCACCCACGTGACAGCTAACAACTGTCCATAACTCTGATTGCAGGGAATCTGATACCCTCTTCTGGGTATTGCCTGCATGTGGTGCATTTATATACATGAAAAAAAAAAACATACACAGAAAAGAAAATAGTAAATTAATTTTTTGAAAAAGTTCAACATTCAAAGTCTCTTTCTTTTCTTTCTTCTTCTTCTTTTTTTTTTTTTTTTTGGTCTTTTGAGACAGGTTTTCCCTGGAACTCGCCCTGTAGACCAGGCTGGCCTCAAACTCAGCAGCATGTACCACCACATCCGGCTGGGAGCAATTTCTTAATTGTAACCCCTTATGCACAGAATATTAATTGCTGTTCTAAAAGGGAGGAATGGGAGCATAGTGAAGAAATACTGGGCCAAAACACGACTGGAATCCAGAAGCACAAACAGTAAATTCTGTAGCTCTATATTTGATGTCTGGGACTTTACTTCCAAAGGACTTAGATGGCTTACCCCTCCAGCTTTGCTGCCAGCAACATACATCTTTCTTGGGATCGTTCTACCCCCTGTATGCAGTTCTCCTTGGCAAATGACTCACAGCTCTGGCATCTCTACCATCTTGGGGTCTCCCTTCCAATCCAGGTATCATTTTCACAGCTTCACACATGGCCTCCCAGAGCCTTCTTCATGCATCCTTGCCAACACTTATGTTTGTCTTTCTGATAATAGTTCTTCTTAACAAGTATGAAGTAATACTATGGTTTTAATGTGCTTTTTTTTTCGGTCTTTTTGACACAGGGTCTCCCTGTAGCCTCAGCTGTCCTGGGACTCACTATGTAGACCAGGCTGGCCTTGAACTCACAGAGATCTGCCTGCCTCTGCCTCCGGAGTGCTGAGATTAAAGGCGTGTGCTACCACGCCTGGCTTTAATGTGCTTTTTTTTTTTTTTTTTGAAACAAGGTCTCCCTGTAGCCCCAGCTGGCCTGGAACTCATTATGTAGACCAGGCTGGCCTTGAACTCACAGAGATCCACCTGCCTCTGCTTCCCAAGTGCTGGGACTACAGGTGTGCGCCACCACGCCCGGCTTTTAATGTGCTTTTTAAAAAAAGATCTATTGATCTATTTTATCACTTTTAGTTAGATGTATGTATGTATATCTCTGTGTGGGTATGTGCATGTGAGTGCCAAGTGCCAACAGAGGCTTAGAAGAGGGTGTTGGATCCCTTGGAACTGCAGTTACAGGCAGTTGTGAGCTGCTTGATATGGGTGCTGGGAACTGAATTCTGGAAGAGCAGTATATGCTCTTAACCACTGAGTCATCACTCCAGCTCTGGGTGTTTTTTATACATGTATTAGCCATTCCTATGTCTTTTTAGAAATGCCTATTGTGGGAGCTGGAGAGATGGCACAGTAGTTAAGAGCAGTGACTGCTCTTGCAGAGGACCCGGGTTCGATTCCCAGTACTCACATGGTGGCTATGAACCGTCCTTAACTCCAGTTCCAGGGGAATCCGAAGCCCTCTTCTGACCTCTGCGGCATTGCACGACACGGGTGCACTCACGTACATGCAGGCAATACACTCATACACATAAAATAAAAATAATAAATAAAATATTTTAAAAAAGAGAGAAATCCCTATTGTGGTCATAGAGGTATCTCCGGTGCAAGATCAGGACTCTAGGGATTTTGCTTTTCATGTTTTATCAATAGGTATTTTATCTATATTAACAGTTTTGTTTCTCAGTGAAAAGGATCATAGCATTGGAATGCTCTATAATTACTCATTTCTTTCTCTCAGAGTGTACACAGTATTGATACTGCTACTGCCATTCATGTCTGCTAAAGTGGGGAAAATTTTTGTTTTTGATTTGTTTTGTTTTGTATTCCTTGTCTTAGTCCAGTTTGGGGGTAATTATAACATTTAAGTTGTCAGGTTGTACAGCTACTTTCTTGAGTTTTGCTACCTTGTTTCTGAGGTTTTCAGGTTCTGGTTTTGAGTCTTTGTCTTCAGTATTCATTGCAGGGATGTTATTTTGTTGTTTAATCACCTTTTTGTTAGAGAAATTGCATGTATACTTTAGATGCTTACCATGGAGTTACATCACAACAGAGTTTAACCAGAGCATATCATAAATTAACATGCATGTAATACACCCACCCTGCTAAACAGCCTCATTTAGCGATATAGCTCCTGGAGAGAATTCCTTGCTTACTTAGTGATCATGTGGCTGACCAGGGCTTGGGGCTTCTTGGCCCTGTCCAGCATCCAGAGAAAGTATTGAAAATTCACCAAAACTTGAAGTTCACTGTTAACCTTGCCATCATCAGAAGTTTGAAAATCGTAAGCTGGACCAAGTTGGAGATGATAGCTTTGCTGAATGTCTCTCTCGGAGGCTCAGGGTGGCTTCTCTAGCTTCACAGTGCGCCCTCTTCTGTTGCTTTTATGTCGTTCCTCAAAATATGGTAAGCTCCTTGAGATTTTTCTGTCCCTGTTTGCCACGCTGCTTTTCTCTGGATCCTTCTTTCCTTCATGTTAGCTTTCCTGCTGTTTACAAACTAGCTGAATGAAGTTTAGTGCTCATGTATTACTTTACATTATAATTTAGAATACTCGAGGGAAAGCAGAGTAGACAGTACCAGTGTTTTTTTTTTTGTTTTTTGTTTTCCTTTTGCTGTTGTTGAGACAGGGTTTCCCTGTAGCCCCAGCTGGCCTGGAATTCGCTATGTAGACCAGGCTGGCCTTGAACTCACAGAGATCCACCTGCCTCTGCCTCCCCAGTGTTTTTTGAAACCTAGTGTGCAATAAGGACTAATGAAAACCATCTTTTTTTTATGTTTTAGAAAATGTCATTTTTAAGGACTTTCAGATAATGTTGTGTTGCATTTACAATTAAAATTTTTTTGTTTTTCTTTTCACTGCTTACCTTTTTATTTTCTCAAAATACATAGTAAAATTCATTTTAATCTGACATCAATTTCAGAAAAAGCTTTAAATCCCAAACTCCTCTACAAGCTATTTCACTAAAGGGAAGCCTTACTGTTATTATCAAATTCTTCAAGGCTTATGTCAGTTTCCATTTTTTTTTTAAAATAACATGATTGAGTTCGTAAATCCTGGTATTAATGGGAAGGAAGGACTCCCAGGGAGGAGGCCCCAGTGGAGACCTGATAGACCTCAAAGTCATCCAGGAGAGGGATAATAAGAAGGAGTGCAGTTAGGACAGAATTCATGGATAAGACTTTGTTATAGAGATGTTCTGGAGAATTCAATACTGGGGTGAACCAAGGTTTCCCAGCTGGGAGACTGTGTGGGTAGTGAAATATGTAAATACCCAGGCCTCAAAGACATTGGTCAGAGGTTGAGGTGAAGTTGACAATGGACCTCATATCCCTCAGGGAGTGCTCTAATACTGTTTTTATTCTTCTTTATAAAACAAGAGTTAGGTGGAGGCTAAGATTGTGTAGTGTGCTGGGCATGGTGGCTCATGCCTTTAGTCCCAGCACTTGGGAGGCAGAGGCAAAAAAAAAAATTGTGTAATGTGCCCAGGGTAGATGGGTGCTTATTACAGGTAGCAGATGCTATACAAAGACGGGCAGTGGTCTGGGCTGCTGACTGGGTATCTTCCTTGTGCCAAACATGGATCCAGGCTGGGGACAGGTATTCTTACCTGTCCCTTGGTTTATTAGGAATATTTAAATATAGTCCTGTTTTTCATATTCATTCAATTCTATTTTTAATTAATTAATTAATTAATTAATTTATTATTTTTTGAGATCAGGTCTAGCTATGAAATTCAGGCTAGTCTGAACTGGAAATCAGTCTCCCCAGTGCTAGGGTTACAGGTGTAAGCTACTGTGCTTGATTCTTTCAGTTCTTAAGTAGAAGTTGTTGAAAACCTAAAATCAGTTCTATTGCAGAAGATTAAACATTAATCTTGAGGGTTTGGGTTAGGGCTTAGAGTTACATATCTAACCACATTTATACAGCCGTGGCAAAATATCCACTGTTGTCATATGATGTTTCACTATTATGATTTGTAGCTTGGTACTTTCTGGACAAGTCAAAGCCATTTTTTAAATTTTCTCCCAAATACGATGGAAATCATTAATGAAAATGGGAAACTTGGGGCTGGAGAGATGGCTCAGCGGTTGTAATAAATAAGCCAGGGGCTGGAGAGATAGCGAAGCAGTTAAGAACACTGACTGTTCTTGCAGAAAACCTGGGTTCAAATCCCAGCACCCACATGGCAGCTAACAACTGTCCGTAACTCCAGTTCCAGGGGATCCGACAGCCTCTTTTGACCTGCATGACATGGGTGCACTTACCTACATGCAGGCAATGCACACATACACGTAAAATAAAAATATATAGATTAAAAAAAACTGCTTTTCTAAAAAAAAAAAAAGAAAAAGAAAATGGGAAAATTATTTGATCTGGTAAATGGGAGACAATTACTTCATTGGGATTGTTATAGTTGAATGATATAAATATAAAGGTTATCTATTATAGGTCCTAGAGTCCTAGATAAGGTTTTCTGAAAACAAGCTCTGCAATTTTTTTTCCTGAAAATTTCTGTAGTAAGTATAATGGTTGTCGTAGCCTGCACCTTGAACAAACACAAAGCCAGGAGTGTATCTGTAATACTGTTTCCTCCTGAGTCTTTCAACCTGACAGTCACATACCATGTCACATGCTGTAGCACAGAGTAGGGCTTCTAACCTGGGAATTCTAGCATACTGTGTAATGTGCTGCAGCACATAGTAGGTTTTTGTTTGCTGCTGCTTAGGGGATTCTTGTGCATCCTGGCAGAGTGATGTATACGTCTGTGTACTGCACTGATGCAGACCAGAGCATGACTTGGTCTCAGAAAGAGACTGGAAAGAAATAAAACAAAGACGGGTGTGAATGTATTTTCAGTTTCTGCATTTGCTTTCCACTTAAAAAGATTATTATTTTTATTATATATGTATGAGTATTTTGCTCGCATATCTGTAAGTGTGCCATGTATGCAATGTATTCGGAGGCAAGAAGGGGGCATCAGATCCTCTGGAACCGGAGTACAGGCAGTTGTTAGCTGCCAGGTGGGTGTTGGGAACTGAATCTAGGTCCTCGGCAACAGCAGCCAGTGCTCATAATCTTGAGCCATCTCTCCAGCCCCCTTCCATTGGTTTTTTAGTAGACTTTAGTTCGTTTATGATTTTTACTTTTTCTTGAAAGTAAAGATTTAAAAAAATGTATTTTTTTTAGTTAAAAAATACCTAACTATAGTTGTTTGCATCGTATTTTACCACAGGAAAAGTAATAATGCTTTTCCCCGCCTATCTCTCAGCTTGGCCCTGCTGGTGCTCTCTAGCTCTCACTGGCACGCTCCCTTTGCTCCCCTCCCCCCCATGTTGCAGTACTGATTAACTCTTGATATTTTGTACATTATATATACACATTTTCCTCATAACATAACATATACACATTTTCCTCATTTCATCAGACTTGATTTCAGCTAACAGTTTATCAAATACCATATAGTCAAAATATAAAGCTTAAATATACTCTGCTATTGTTAGTGATAATAAAATCCATTTTACTCTTGGTGGAGACATAAAATCTGTATATAAGAAAATTGATCCTTTTCTGTGTGGAAATAATTACAGTTCAGTAGGTGGCACTCTTTCCTTTCGTGTTAGTATTAATGAATAGTCAATTAAATACCAAAATGTTGTCAAAATCTTGAGTAGAAACAACTTTAACTACTCTTGGCTCATTTTAGAAATTTTCATTTGCATTAGCTTCTGTGGGATTTTGTTAGAATGATTGTATATGGATATATTTAACATGCATAAATATCTCTATTTTTGCCTTGAGGAAACATCTGTATCTAGAATAGAATTCCTCTTAGCAAAGTCCTTATGTTGTCCTTTCTGATACCAGATTTTCTTCAAAACTTGAAATTATTATTTACTATTACTGACTTTTCCTTCTGTTTTGATTTTTAAACATTATCATAAAAGTTCCTTTACAAGATACTTCAGAAATTAACACAACTCTCTCATTCTAAAACAATAGTTTTCTTTATTTTTAGTGGGCTCCTCTCTTTTTACATTCTGAAAAGAGTATTTTGCTATCCTGTTCACATTGTATCTGTTCCCTTCTTAAGTATGATATTATTTGTTACAGTGTTTACTTGTGTCCTTGTGTCTTTTTTTATTTCCCAGTTTTGAAGAATGTACCTTCTTGCACTTAAGTATTTCTTATTGTTAGACATTTTTACTGCTTTAAAATAGTATAGTCTCATAGCAAATAACTCTGCATACATTTTTCTTTTATACTATTTCCTTAAGACAAATTCTCAGGAGTTTTTAAGTCAAAGGTATAAACACATTTATGGCTTCTGACACATATTACACATTGCTTTCCAAAGGAATTGTATCAGTTTACAATGCCATAATAAGTGTGTGATTATGCTTGAACCCCAGCAGTCCCACTGGAATTCAATTTCAAAGTATAATATTTTTGCTAGATTAGATTAAACAGTTTTGGAGGCAAGGTCACTTTGTTTCAGAATTTTTACTTAAAATGTGGGAACTGCAAAAACATTTTTAATCCCTCACACTAGAACGTAGCCACTGCTGTGATTTTGATGTTGTCTTGCGAGTCTCTGTGTACATGTATGTACAATGCCTATGTTAGCATAGCTTGTAGTGTATGATTTTATATGCTGCGTTTTTCATGTGACTTTGCCAGCCATTGACTGTTTTCTGTTCGCTGTGCAGTGCTAGGCCTCGGGGTAAATAAGAATGTATTAAGCAGACTGAAGTGATCGGGTTTGTCACGATAGACTGTGCAGAAATAAAGATCGTGTTTGAGATAGGTGGCATTACAGAATCATGTAAGCTTCTTAGGTATTTTTTATCTGAAATGCTTATTTAGTATTTTTTAGTATATGCTTATAGCAATTAGTTGTTCAGACTTAAAGTGAAGGTTGAGAGGTCTCCTGAGATAAAGATAAGCATCATTCCATGTTGATGTACAGTCTTTGCGTCCATCATTTCAAATGGCTGTGTGAGAAGCCATCCCTAAGTGTGAGCTAAGTTACAGTCCCCAAAATAATCTAGATTATTCATTTTATTCCATCCTACCACTTAAAATATGTTTTCTAATGTAATAGATATTTTATTTGCATTTTCTGCATTTGTATGAGTATTTGTATGTTGTATGCCTGCATGTGTGTAAATGCACCCATGTCATTTGCAATGCCTGTGGAGGCCAGAAGAGTGCATCAGATCTCCTGGAACTGGAGTTATGAACGGTTGTTTGTCACCTCTTAGGTGCTGGGAACCAAATGCAGGTCCTCTGCAAGAGCAGTGTGTGCTCTTAACCACTGAGCCATCTCTGAACTGGAGTCCAAGAACCCAAATAGTGTGCCAAAGGTTAAAAAACACTTTTACCCAAATTATGCTAAATGATAACAAAAGAACTAAAAATAGTTAGATGGGGTGGCTCATGTCTATAATCTCAGCACTTGGGTGGTGGAGGCAAGACTTCAGCATCATCCTTACCTAGACAGTGAGTTCAAGGCCAACCTGGGATATATGAGACATTGTCTCAAAAATTAATAATAGAAAGAGAAGGGGCTGGAGAGATGGCTCAGTGGTTAAGTGCCTTAGGAATGTAAAATACTAGTAAAATGGAAAAAGTGATTAAATTGCCTAAAGAAAGATGAACCAATAATGAAATAAATTCTTCATTTTTCTTATTTTGTGACCAATATATTATCTTTCTTTTGGGGGGGGGGGCTTTTTGAGACAGGGTCTCCTTGCAGCCCCAGTTGGCCTGGAATTTACTATATAGACTAGGCTGGCCTTGAAGTCACAGAGATCCTCCTGCCTCTGCCTCCTGAGTGCTGTGATTATAGGCATGCCCGGCTGGTGGGCATATTTTACAGGCCAGTCGTTATTATAGTACACAGGATTCACAACTGGGTAAGGTTGATAATAACTTTTTCCTTCTAGTAGCAAGCATAGTACCTTCCAGCACTAGGAACCCTAGCCAGGAGAGATTAGAATAAAAGAGTAAAAGAAGGGTTGGCATGGTAGTGCATGCTTTTAATCCCAGCACTGGGAGGCAGAGGCAGAGACAGAGGCAGATGGATCTCTGTGAGTTTAAGGCCAGCCTGGTATACATAGTGAGTTCCAGGACAGCTGGGGCTACAGGAGACCCTGTCTCAAAAAGATTAAAAAAAAAAAGAATCTGATAAATGGATTATGGAAATGACATTGCAGACTCTGGGTCTGTCTGCAAATGACAGCATTCTAGATGAATTGTTTCAGTGCAAGAAGTAACATTATCTGTTAGAACAAACAAATATAGCCTCTCATGTCCTTTCAATAGAAAGAACTTCATCGTGCCGTTAAAAACTTTGGGTCAAAAACTTAAATTATCTTGCTGTGAAAAGATACATAACAGTATTTTTTTTTAAAAAATCACAGTCTTATACATAAGGATTTGCATGATATAATGAGTTTGAGATATTTGTAGTAAAATTTATTATTTTGTTGGTTTTGAAACAGTATCTCACTCTGTAGTCCAGGCTGTTCTAGAGCTTACAATGTAGCCCAGGCTGGCTTCATGCCACAATCTCTCAAATGCTGAAATTGCACATGTGAGCCATTACACCCAACTTGTAAAATTTCTATTATTTATTTTATTTTTTTGTCTTTTTGAGACAGGGTCTCCTTGTAGCCCCAGCTGTCCTGGAACTCACTATGTAGACCAGGCTGGCCTTGAACTCACAGAGATCCGCCTGCCTTTGCCTCCCAAGTGCTGGAACTATAGGAGTGCGCCACCACGCCTGGCTAAAAATTTCTATTGTTTTAAAAAAATTAATTTGTATGTGTCTCTGTTTGAATATGTGCACGTGAATGCAGGTATCTAAGGAGACCAGAGACATCAGATTCCCCTGGAGCTGGAGTTACAGGCAGTTGTGAGCCATCCAACATGGGTGGGAATCAAATTCTAGTCCTCTTCGAGAGCACTGAGCTATCTCTCCAGCCCCTGTAGTAAAATTTCTAAGAAAATTGTCCTTATTAGCCAGGTGTATTTAATCCTAGTACCTGGGAGGCAGAGACAGGCGAATCTCTGTGAGTTCAAGGCCAACCTGGTCTACATAGTGAGTTCCAGGCCAGCTGGAGTTACAGGGAGACACTGTCTCAAAAAAAAAAAAAAAAAAAAAAATTATCCTCATTATCCTTTATACATTTCTATATATTACATATAATATGGCTTAAAAACACAAAAATTTCATTGGATCCATTTGTTAAATGGTAAAGTCTGTTCTTCCTGACATTCTGAGGGTTAAAGTAAGAAAAGTACTTGCCCGATCTAATGGTATTATTACATTTTAACACCTTTCTTTAGTGTACAGCCCTAATCATAGCTGACAGACACAATTGGGAATAGTTAGAAGGAAATCATAGCTCTGGACCAATCATCAATGAAATGAAAAACTCAGGAAGTCCCAGCACCGTGGTGAAGGAGAAAAACTCATTTCTCATTTCCTTTCATGTGCAGTGTGTTCAGATTAACTTTAAAGGAGCATGAGAGGTAGGTCAGAAGATTTTGTCCACAATTGAGCATTACCTGTATGTGGATCCCATCTCAGCAGGCATCCAGTCATCAGCTAACAAGCCTTGCCTGGCCCCTTGACAGCTGCCAGATATCCTGTTGCAAATTAAATATGAAACAGGGATGGACTTAGTTTTGCATTTAAAGGATTTCTTAAAGTTCAGCTTCAAATAGAGTTGTTGGTGCATGCATTTTTATTAAAGAAGGCTTTGTTGAGAAGGAAAGGCTAGCTTGGCGGTCTCTGTGGTATTATGGAAAAATCTGTGGGAAAATGAATGACATAGAATTCTGTGCCTTTCCATATCTATATGGTACATGTAGTAACTCTCCTTGTAAATACCACAGAGTTGGCACAGCCTTCTAGTAAACTGAAGTGTGTAGTTTAGAAATGTTAAGTGTTTTAACAAATGTTTCGTGGCAGGATTCTTTTGATGGTTTCCATTTTCAAGTTTGTCTTTCTAAATTTTAATAATTTAAGAAAAACATGGTGAATTAGACCATTTCTTGAAGGAAAAGAGGCTGGATTCCGGATTTGAAGAAATGTTAACTGCAAAAATAGAATCTGTGTGTCCCTTATCGAAGTGCTACTCACCCAAGGACTTCTACACACCAACCATTCATTTACTTTTTTTTTTTTTTTTTGCATTTCTTTTTTCTCCATTTAAAAATTAAGTAAAATTCATCCTTCTTAAATATAGTTCTGGGAGTCTTTGTCTACTACTTTGATTGAGAGAGTTCTATTACCACTCAACAGCTTCACTATGAATTTAGTTTGTTTGGTTTTATTTTATGTTATTTTATAACACTGGGGCTTGAACACAAGATGTCTTGAGTGTAGGGTCTTGCTGTATTGCTGAATTATTATCCCCAGACCTCTTTTTATTTTTATTTTTCAAATCTGTGTGTGTGTGTGTGTGTGTGTGTTTGCGCTTCTATGTCAGTGAGGTTGCACTTGTGTCAAAGGGCAGTTATGAAAATCAGAGGACAGTGTCAGTCCTCACTTTCCACCTTGTTTGAGGCAGGGTCTCTTCTTGTTCACTGCTGGGTATGACAGACAGACCTCCAGGGAGTCTCCTGTCTGCCTCTCATCGTCCTGTAGGAGTCCTTAGCTGAGATACAGGCTACCATATCCAGCTTTCCATGGGTTCCCAGGTCCTCACACTTGAATGGCAAGCTCTTTGCCCCCAACTACTTTTTATTTTTATTTTGAGAGCTTTTAAGATTTTGAGATCTTGTTAAGGTACTAAGACTGCCTTGAACTCACTCTGTAGCTCAGGCAGACCTTGAATTTGTAATCCTTCTGCCTCAGTCTCCTGAGTAGCTAGGATAATTGACCTGTGTCACCAGGCCTGGCTCATACAGACGCATATATCTTTAATAATAACCACATGAAAGTAAATATTATCGTGTTTGATGCTAGAATTGCCTGAGCAATAAACCTTTGGGCATAAACCTGTGGGAGATTATTTCTTTTTTAAAATTTATTTACTTTTATTTTATGTGTATGTGTATCTTGCCTACATGTATGTAAATGTGTGTGTGTCATGCAATTCCCATGGAGGCCAGTGGAGGGTGTTGGATCCTGTGGAACTGGAGTTACAGATGGTGGGTGCTAGGTACCAAACCCGGGTTCTCTGCAAGAACAGCCGCTGAGCCATCTCTCTAGCCTCAAGAGTATCTTGGTTACATTAACTTATGTGGGAATATCCATCTTAATTGTAGGTGGGACTGTCTCTGGCCTGGGTCCTGGGCTGATTGAAATAGAGAGAGGGAGCTAAGCAAGCACTCCTCCTTCTTTGCTTCTTGCCTATGGATGTAGTGCGGCCAGTTCCCTGAGACTTCTGCCACTGTGACTCCCAGCCATGGTGGATTATACCTTGAACTGTGAGCTAAAAATAAACCCTTTCTCCCTTAAGTTGCTTATGTTAGAGTACTTTATCACAGCAACAGGAAAAGCAACTAAGACATTTTTCCTTTGTAGAAGAGCAAAATGAGCTAAAGGGGTGGTAGTGACTTTGACAATCACACCTTAGTAACGGGGGGTTGGACCTGAGGCACTTTAAAGAAAACTCTTTCTTTCATTACTGGCCTATTTTTGTACTTAAAATCTAGTCCTATCAGTGATATTCAATGAATAAAGCATATGGGATGGACCAAGGTCTTTAGGGGAGAGGCAAGAAGCATTGAGGGGCCAATACAGGTTTTACTTCAAATGTGGATCCCCATCTCCTGACAGTTCTCTCCAGTTATTTGGGGGTAAATTGCTCAGTCAACAGTGACACTTGGTGTTATCTTCTGTTCTCTGAGATATGCACATAGGTTAAAGATCCAAACTAGACAGTACTCTTTTCATTTATCTGCCCTTATTAAGTGAGAAAGTGCTGCACTAGTATTTTGGTGGGGGGGGTGGTTATTATTGATAGCATGTAGCACTTGTCAATTTGGAGAAATCGTACGTGGGGACAAAATCCACAGCCTACATAAAGCTAAACATCTTGCAGTATATGTTGTAGCATTTAGGGATCAAAGCTTAGCTTTGAGGTTTTAATCTCTAGCCCCCTCAGACTTCTGCATCAACAGTACTAGACTCTGTTCTTATGGTGGTTCATATGTATTCATCCTGTGATGTTCTAGGATTTGGATATGGTTTGGATGTGCCCCACCTCCAAAGACTTATGTGTTGAAAGCTTATTTCCCGGTGTGATGATGTGAGATCTTAAGAGACGGGGCCCAGAGAGAGGTCTTCGTTCATTTAGGGCACTGCCCTCAGAAGGGATTAAGTTAGCTCTCATGGGAACTTGATCTCTTTTGAGTATGAGCTATTAGGAATGAGCCTGGCTTCTGAAGCTAACTCTGGCTTCACATTTCAAGAGATAGCTCATTGCTAGGCTTGGTGGTACATATCTGTATCTCATTACTCAGGAAGCTGAGGCAGAAGAATTGTGCTTTTTTTTAGAAAAATAATTTTGTTGCAAGGATGTGTTCCTTTGAAATGTGCTGAAAATAACCTAAAATAAGACTAAAAATAAAAGCCCATCAATTTTTCTTTTTTGAGACAGGGTCTCTCTGAAGCCCCAGCTGACCTGGAACTCACTATGTAGACCAGGCTGGCCTCAAACTCAGAGATCCACCTGTCTCTGCCTCCCGAGTGCTGGGATTAAAGGCGTGCGTCACCATGCCAGTTTAAGAATTGTGATTTTGAGGTCAGCCTGGGGCTGTATAGCAAGATGCTATCCCATAACACAAATAAGCAATGATAGAATTGCTTCTCTCACATGTGCACCTGCCAGTGTGATACCAGCTGCTTTTAGGACCCTTACCAGATCAGAACCAGTATCCTTCAGCCACTTCCAGGACCAGTAGTCTGCTGGAGCTGGCTCATACTCATTTGCAAGATTTCTAGAATCTGTGGGCTGGTCATCAAACACTGTCTTTATTAAAAATTAAAGTATATTAAGTAGCTTATACTCAAACAAAGATACTCAAAACCCATTATGTCTCATGTTGTGGCTGTTTTAGTCTTAAGCCTACATTTGTTGTACCGTGTGATGAGAATGCACCATAACTGTCTTCTCTCAGCTGCACACTCAGAGACTACGCTGGTAGGTTGAAATTGGCCACTGTGGGAGGATTTACATCATAGAAGTTGGCAACTGCTACACATTTGTCTAGATTTGAGAATGTGATGCTGAAAATGTTGAAAATATATATTGAGTCACAAAATGTGTCCTATTGGTAACTCTGCCATTATAAGTAGAAGCCAAATTGATGAAATACTCTTCTGGTATTCTACAGCTGTTACATGGTCAAAAAAAGAAGCTGCTCCCATTGTTGGCCTCCAGTGGGATTCTGACATACACCATCCTTGTTTTGCTTTAGATTCAACCAGAGGTCAGCAGAGTGTGCCTGGCTGGCAATGTGGTTCTATAGAGTAAATCTGATTGGAGCATAGCTGTGTCTATTTATTTTCATCTTGTCTGTGGCAGTCTTGATGCTGCCCTGTCAGATGGTAAAGCTATGGCAGATACTCTGTATCCCACAGACCTAAACTGTATACCATCTGGCCCTTTGAGTATAAGTTTATTGTCCTCCATTCCCAACTGACACTCATACCAGAACTACATTTATTCATCAGTTGAAGTCAACCATGGGTTGACTGCTGATACATAATTTTGGCAAATATTAACAAAAACATTTTGCAAAAATCAATTAATTATGTGGAATTTATGACAAATACTACTATGCTTTTATTATTTTTAAATTATATGCAGTAAAGTCTTTATATCAGTAAAACTTAAACATGACATACTTGTATAGTGCCATGTTCCAAAGCAATTGCTAAACATTTACCAGCACACCACTCAATCCACTTGAACTGTCATCTAGCAAATGGACCCAGTGACTGATTTCATTGCTGAAATGACTACCCTCTGAATGGGGATTTGTAAGAAGAAAGAAAGACCAGGTTTACAAGGAACATATATATGAGACTCTGCAGGGGCAGCTAAGAGTGCACAGAAATTCTTGTCAGCCAGCGTATCTTTGCAAACACTCATAATTTGTATTTTAAGTTTGCTGTTGATTTCTAAAAGCAGTGGACCCTAAACTACGTCCAATAGATAATTAGGAAGGAACATTTGCCAGCAAACACTTCCTGTGTGCCCACTGTTATACTAGACATAGGATGACGTACAAATTCAAGCAGTCTCAAAGAATGCTTTTATTATTTTTATGGAGCTCTCATTCAGTAACCGCATCTGTTAGCACTGATAGGTTTGTATAGTTCCAATGTGAATGTTGCTCTGTATCTTCTTTTATGTTAACGAGGAAGACAAAGTGGGAGAACAAATCCATGTGTCAAAACTTCACTCATTTGTTAATGATGTGAATGACTTTTCTAAGTTGCATTCTAGTCTCTGAACCCCAGAGAAGTGTTTCCTCAGGTTTTTGTGTTATTCACAGCAGAATGGCTATAGTCACACAGCACACTTCAATTTAATCTACATTTTTAATGCGTCCTCCATGACTGTCTTACAGCTTGATGATCAACGTAATAGTCTTTCTGTGTTTTGTAGTATTTGTTGATGTCCGTGGTGCAAAGCCGTGGCAGTTTCGAGCCCCCAGTGGAATGCTGTTGACTGTGGAAGAGCAGTACAGCCTCCACTGTGGCAGAGCTCCCTGAAGAGTCGATGGTATGAACAACTGCAAGAGCAGCATCATTAAAGGCTCTTTGCTGTACTGTTGGTGTAACTGAATTATAAGCTTGAACGGTTGAACTTTGTGTCGTGTGATCCCAGCACATCACTAGGTGACCTCACTTTTTGCAATAGACATACTTCTGAGAAAAGTTTCTTTTTCTCAGTTTTTTAAAAATGGAATTTGAAATGAAGACAAAATACTCTCCACTAGAGGAAACATGCCTTGAGTCCTTTGTGATGACAAATCTCTCCAGAAACCATGAAATCATCTTTAGTTTCAAACTCATTTTTTTCCTTTCAACAATTTTTTTTATTTGTGTGTATGTGTATGCTTGTACTTAGTATGCACATGTGTGTGTGGGGTGTTCTTGGAGTACAGAAGAGAGCTATGGATCCCCTGAAACTGGAGTTACAGGCATTGTAAGCCACCTGATGTGGGTGCTGGTACCCAAACTTGGGTACTCCACAAGAGTAAGCCAGGTGTGGTGGTACTTTTAATCTCAGCACCCGGGAGGCAGAGGCAGGTGGATCTCTTTGGACAGCCTGGACTGCGTAGTGAGTTCCAGGCCAATTGGAGCTACAGGGAGACCCTGTCTCAATAAAATGAAACAAAACAAAACAAAAACAAGCAGTACACACTTTTTTTTTAGTCTTCTTGAGACAGGGTCTCCCTGTAGCCCCAGCTATTCTGGAACTCACTGTGTAGACCAGGCTGGCCTCAATATCACAGAGATTCATATGCCTCAGCTTCCCCAGTGCTGGGATCAAAGGCATGCGCCACCATGCCCGGCTGCAGTACACACTCTTAATCAGTGAGCCATCTTTCCAGACCCTTTAATAATGTTTTTAATGGGCGTGCATTCATTGTACATGATGCTGTGCTTCATAGGGTCATTTTCATGCATAAATATAATGCACTTTGAACATGCTCTCCTATACCCTTTCCCTTTCTCCCCCTTCCCATAAGTCCCCTTTGTTCCCTCAGACAGCTTTGCACCTACTTCCATGTCATACCTAAACTATGTCATTTTAGTTTTTTGAGGACCACCTATATTCATTAAGTTAAGACTGAAGCACCAAGGAACTACTTTGAACTGTTCTGTCACTAGAGGGAGGATAGATGGTTCTCTGTATGTAAAATATTATGGTGACAATATTATAATTCCTCCCAAAAGAATCCTTTGAGGACAATAAATTCCCCAATGTTCTGAAATGTCTTTTGAAATTACTTTTTAATTGAAATTACATCTTTCCTTTGTTAGAATAGCAATTAGTGCAAGGAAGCACTGTGTTTCTATGGTGATAAAATTTGAGTCATCATATTGGTGCCCAGATGAATGACTTTGAAGGAAGAGGAAGTCAAAACCCAAAATTACCTAAGTTAAAATGCAGGATCTTCTGCAAACTATTCCCTCACTTCTCAGACTTTGTCTTTCCTTCACAGGTCTGTGCTTTATCCCGTTAGCAAGCTAGAATTGCTTCTTACCTCTGTCTGTAGGTGATGCGTCCAGGAGCCAGCTCTTTGGAATTGGAGGAGGACTTGGCAGAGTGCTTGTGGGTAGCAGTGGTACTCCCGAAGAGTAGGAGACTTGGTCCCGGCAAGTCTTTGGACCATTAGAGTGGACACTGGATAGTGTATTATTTGGTGGACTGTCACAGGACTCTACTCAGACTTGTTCCTAAAGTTTTAAAAGGCATTTTGATTTTCCATAGCTGAGTTCCTCATCCTATTTGTGAGTTCTTTCATGAAAGGGTAATTGTATTTTGATTTGAGGGAATGATGACTTTTTGCTTTCACACGGTTATAAATATCTAAGCAAAGCTCTTAGCTTTCTCTTAGCTTTTTAAATGTGATTATTTACCTCAGTATATTTAAGTGATGTTTTTGTTATGGTCAACAAAGAAAAAGATAGGAGCGTGTTGGAGAAATTAGGGACCCATTATTAGCTTTCTGTATTCATTGGGAAACTGATTTCTAGCTACATCATACCCCAAGATACTTTTCAACATTTCTGAACTATTTTTTTTCTCTACTAACCCTAGGGATTTCTCAGAAACCTTATCCGTCAGTTGAATTATTTGAGGGAGGCATGAGTAGGGACGAGTGGGATTTGAGGATTTACGGGTTGGCAGGTTACAAATAGGGTTGAATGACTTTAGTAACATATTGGCTCCTGAGTGCGGCTTTATAACAAATTGGAACATGGAATCATTATTTCCTTATATGCCATAGTAAAAGAATTATGCTTTCAAAATAGTGATTGGCCTAGTAGTCAAGGGCTACTTGCATTTTCTAAAGAATTTTGATAGTAACATAATCAAATCCTTATCTTTAGTCTGTGGCTACTTATTTACAAACCATCAGAGGAATGGGGTACATTTTAGCAGTTTTAAAAAATATTTTATTTATTATTTTTGTTTATGTGTATGAATGTATTGCCTGCATGTATATAAGTGCACTGTGTCATGCAATTGCCCACGGACGTCAGAGCCTGTGGAACTGGAGTTATAGATGGTTGTTAGCTGCCATCTAAGTGCTGGGAATTGAACCCAGGTCCTCCTTAAGAGCAGCCAGTACTCTTAACTGCTGAGCCATCTCTCCAGCCCCCATTTCAGCAGTTTTGTGTCATTTGGACTTGGATTGGTTGAGGGACTGTTGCATTTTATTTTCTTTCTAGCATTTGATGTGTTGGAACTTCCTGATGATATAATCACTCCTGCTAGTGAGGCTACAATTATCATTGCAGGGGTTGCTTTTTCTTGTACTCTGAGTGTTTTATTAGCTCCTGTAGATTGACTGATCAGTTAGATTAACTAATCACCTGGAGCCTCTAGGCTTTCTTATTCCACTGAATTGTGGGGAGAAACACCTAACATTGACTCCTAAAGTCCTAGCTGTGTCATGGTGAACATGACACAAATGAGAACTTACTTTTGAGTGAGTTTAATATATATAAAATACTGAGAACAGTACCTGGAATGTAACTTCCAGAATCATCTGATGTGGGCTTTTTCTTCAGCCCGTTTCAGATTGGCCTGGGAGAATTCCAAAGAACTGCATTCCAGCATCCCTGGCTCCTGAGATTGTGGCTGAGCTGAGCTTGCTCACGTTGACTGGTCTGGTCTCACTTTTTTCACCCCTCCTTCCGTGTCTTTGTGCTTGATAAAGAAAATAGCTTTAGGGGTTGGAGAGACGGTTAAGAGCACTGACTGCTCTTGCAGAGGACCCGGGTTCAATTCCCAGCACCCACATGGCGGTTACGAATCGTCCTTAACTCCAGTTCCAGGGGTGGCATTGCATGACATGGGTGCACGCACTTACATGCAGGCAATACACTCATACACAGAAAATAAAAATAATAAATTAAAAAATATATTTAAAAAAAGAAAATAACTTTAGACCATCTTCATTTGAGAATGGGGCAGGGAATTAGGAGAAGATTCATTTGCTACCTACTATGTTCTGAGCCCCATGCCCTTCCGATGATGAGGGTTGCACTTTATTTTGTTCATTTAGTGTTCTTTCCCCCTCAACCAGAATGTGTTCCATGAGAAAGTCTTTTTGTCCATTTTATTGACTGCTTCATTCCTAGGACTTACAGCATAATGCTTAATAATACAAAATGGTTTTTGAACAAATGACTCTTCTGTAGAGATTTTACTATTTCATGATAATTATTATGGGTAATGCATTCTTTTATGCCTTCCAATGCACCTCATACTATGTGATTACTAATAGCAGCTATGTAGACTGAAATTCACTCTAAGAAATTTTGTTTAAAAAATGATTCTTAGGGTTTTAAATCCTTTCATTTGGTCTATGGTACAGTAAAGTATTGCTAATGTTCATAGCACCAACTGATACCCTAAGATCAAGTGCACAGTGGTCTAGTCATATACCCAAGCTCTGTGTTGGTGCTCTCCAAGGTGACAGGCACAGTGACTGGAAAAGGTTGCCACAGAAATTTTTAAATTTTCAAGGGAAAATGCATAAACTTAACATCTGTCAGACACTTGCATACTGCTAGCTCAAGGTAGTTTACAGTTGTAGTCACTCTGAATTCCTTTGGATGATGTTGTATCTTTGAAAGACTAGATTTTTAGTGGTTGTTGTGATTAAAAATTAAAAATCCTGTATAAAAACCACTGCAGCTGGTCGTGGTGGTGTGCACCTTTAATCCCAGCACTCAGGAGGCAGAGGCAGGCAGATCTCTGTGAGTTCAAGGCCAGCCTGGTCTACATAGTGAGTTCCAGGACATCTGGGGCTACAGGGAGACCCTGTCTCCACAAGAACTAAAAAAAAAAACAACAACAACAACAAAAAAACAAACCCATTGCAGGAAACAAATGTAGCTGTGTCCAGTCTGAATACAAGATTGGAGTCTTTTGGTGCTGGCATACACCAGATCCAATTAGGAATTGGGTTATTTTATAATGAAATAAAATTTTTTTTTTTGCCTTTTGGAGACAGGGTCTCCCTATAGTCCCAGATGGCCTGGAACTCACCGCAGACCAGGTTGGCCTTGAACTCACAGAGTCTCTGCCTCCCGAGTGCTGGGATTAAAGGCGCCCACCATAACTGGTGAAATTAAGTTTTTAAAAATTCATGAATACTATTTTATTTATTTAAAATTTTTATCTGTTTTTATTTTATGTGTGTGGGTGTTTTTGCCTGCATGTACATAAGTGCCCATGTGTGTGCAATGTCTGTGGAGACCAGAAGAGGGCATCAGAACCCCTGGAACTGGAGTTAGAGCCAGTTGTCAGCAGCCATGTGGGTACTGGGAACCAAACCTCGGTCCTCTGTAAGAGCATCAGTGCTCTTAATCCATGAGCCACCTCTCAAGCCCCATATTATTTTATTTGAACAGTTTCTAAATCATTATATATAGTGAGTTGTTAGGCTGTAACTGCTTAACCACTAGAATTATTTTGTGCCTGACAGGCAATGAAAATATTCTTGAGACACTAAGGGCACTGTCACCTAAGAAAGCTTGGTTACTACTTGGTTAGTCTAATAAGAGATAATAGCACCTTCAACAGTAACATTTGGGAGTGGGGGAATAGTCAAAGTCCACCTTATATACCAAACTCAAGGGGTTTAACCTGTGCTCTCTATTAGCCCTAGCTTGCATAATTCGTCTAACCTTGAATATAGGAATTTATTGAGCTTTGCTTTAAAGTCTGTGTTGCTTAGTGAGCTGTTTTCAAAAAGTACTACTTAGAACTGTTCTAAAGTGGTTTATAGTTAGCAAGCATGGAAGCCATTTAATTTTTAGATCAGTATTGGACTCTCAGCTTTGTCTTTTGGAAAGTGCCCCCAGGCCCCCATTGAACACTCAGTTTCTCTGTCCCAGATAAGGCAATACAAGATTCAGTATTTTTACAATTGAAGGTCCTACTTACCTATTTAGTAAACAGCATTAGAGCTTTGGAACTGAGAGAGTGAAAGTATTGTTTAGGTTATTTTGCCCTTTCTGAATCATAACCACTTCCTTCTTCCAAAATAACCCCTATACTTTTGATTTCAACATTGGGAGTATTTATTTATTTATTTATTTATTTATTTATTTATTTAGTCTTTTTGAGATCCTGTTTTCAAAAATACCAAAAAAAATTCAAGATAAATATTTGGTTATTTTATGTATTCAGATATGTTGAGATTAAAAGAATGATTAAACTTTTTTCATGATTTTTCTTTCTCCTTTTGATTTAGTGCTGGTCATCTTGGTATAGATCTCTTGCTGTTTATGTCAAGACAGTACAGGCTCATCTTGTATGCTTTCTGACTTCAAAAAGATGTCTTGGCTTAAAAACAGTCTTATGTCAGGAGGCAGAGACAGTTAGATCTCTGAGATTGAGGCCTGCCTGATCTGCATAGTGACTTGTAGGCCAGCTGGAGCTACAGGGAGACACTGTCTCAAAACACAAAAAACAAACAAACAGTCTTGTGGATATAGATGTCTTGTGTTCATGGGCCGATTTTTTTCTTGCAGCACTTTACAACTATCCTACAGTCTGATGATGTCTGTTGCTTCTATAAGAAATCAGATGTCATCTGTATTACTATATTACTATCTCTAAGTGTTATTGACCACCCCCAACTGCCCCAGGTCAGAAAAGGATGTTGGATCCCCTGGAACTGGAGTTATGGTTGGTTATTAATCTCCGTGTGGGTGCTGGTCCTTTGCAAGAGCAGACAGTGCTCTCAACCACTGAGCTGTCTCTCCAGCCCCCTTGTTTTGTTTTCTTGAGACAGGGTCTCACTGTGTCTCACTACATAGCCTTGGCTGGCCTGGAACTCGCTATGTAGACCAGGCCAGCTCTATCTCCCATAGATTTGCCTGCCCCAGGTCAGAAAAGGATGTTGGATCCCCTGGAACTGGAGTTATGGTTGGTTATTAATCTCCGTGTGGGTGCTGGTCCTTTGCAAGAGCAGACAGTGCTCTCAACCACTGAGCTGTCTCTCCAGCCCCCTTGTTTTGTTTTCTTGAGACAGGGTCTCACTGTGTCTCACTACATAGCCTTGGCTGGCCTGGAACTCGCTATGTAGACCAGGCCAGCTCTATCTCCCATAGATTTGCCTGCCTCTGCCTCCCTAGTGCTGAGATTAAAGGTGTACAGCACTGTGCTCAGCTCTCATTTTCAGTTTTGAGATTGGCCTTCAGACCATGATTCTCCTGCCCTGACCTCCTGAGTCTGGCCAGTGGCACACCTGGGGTTTAGTTATTCTGGAACTCTTTATTAAGTCTTGGTTGACATAATTGATGTATAGTAAACTCCACAGGTTTAAACTACACATCTTCTAAGTTTTGAGATGTGCATGTGCTTCTAAAACCATTGTCACGTGTGTGGTGGTGCACGCCTTTAGTTGCAGCACTCGGGAGACAGAGGCAGGTGGATCTCTGAGTTCAAGGCCAACCTGGTCTACATAGCAAGTTCCAGGCCAGCTGGGGCTATAAGGAGACCCTGTCTCAAGAAGACCAGCAAACAGACAAACAAACAGCACTGTCACAGTCACAATAAGGAATGCCCACTACCCCACAGGCTTCCTTGCTCCTGCTTTCTTCTCCAGCTCTGCGCCAGGGAATTGTTGGCCTGTTTTCTGTCACTATGGCTAACCTCCTTTTTTCCACTCACATAATTATTTTGAGATTCATCCATGTTGTTGCTGCAAATTTGTATGCTGTATTCTTTATTGGTAAGTAGTAACTTAATGTGTGTATGCCACGGTTTATTCACCCATTCTCCTGATGGACATTTGGGTTGTGTCTTGTTTTACATTGTTGCAGATAGAGTCACATGATGATGCTTTCGGTTATCACAGATAAATCCCTAGGAGTGGGGAGGCAAAAAGTAATAAGCTTTTTTTACCTCTGCTCTTAGAGTCAGATATCACTATGGAAATTTGTAAAACTGGGGCTGGAGAGATGGCTCAGTGGTTAAGAACATTGAATGTTCTTGCAGAAGATCCGGGTTCAAATCCTAGCACCCACATGGCAGCTAACAACTGTCTGTAACTCCAGTTCCAGGGGATCCAGTGCCCTCTTCTGACCTTTGCAGGCATTGCACGACACGGGTGCACTTACACACGTGCAGGCAATACACACGATACACATAAAATAAAAAATAATAAATAAAATTAAAAAAAAAAAAGAAAATTGGTAAAACTGGTAGACGAACTATTAAACTTGCACGTAGGCTAGCATTTAGACCCTCCTAATTCTCGCCATGGGATCCTTTGCCTTTCTGTATAAAATTTGAATCAGCACGTTGATTTCTGCAGGGCAGACTGCAGGGATTTTTATTGGGACTGCATGGAATCTATAGGCCAATTTGGAGAAAATTTCTTTCCTAACAATATTGAGTCTTCTGATGAATGAACATGGTCTGTTTCTCACTCCTTATTTTCTGGATTTTTTCTCAGCAATCTGTAGTAGTTTTCAGTGTGTACCTTGTACATAATCTATCAACTTACCCACAAATATTTTATATTTAATAATATTTTACTTGATATAGGTTTTGTTTTATTTTATTACATACTTCATCTTAAGAGCAATTTCAGGTTCATCTGGCATACCCTCTATACCCACAGCCTCTGCCACTGTCCACACCCTAAATGAGAGAGGAAACTTGAGTGCTCCACACCGGCACATTGTTACTACTCCACATCTGTTGTTTACTAAGGTCCACTCTTAGAGTTCATTTTTTCAGTTTTGATAAAATGTAATGACATAATAGTATCAGACAGAATAAAAATTCTGCCCTCCCCCCACGGTAACATCCTTCCCTCCAGATCCCTGGCAAACACCGATCCTTTCACTGTCTCCATAGTTAGTGTTTAGGGTTCCTCCATGACGTCCTGTTGCTGGAGAACCCATTTCTTTTTAGCATTGGATAATGTTCCATTGTCCGGTGTAGCACACATTATCCGCGTACCCGCTGAAGAGGATCTAGCTGCTTCCATGTTCTGAATAACGCTGCTGTAAATACCTGCGAACAGAGTTTTACGTACACTTGTTTTCAGCTTGTTTGGGCATTTGGGCAACTCTTGAGTTTTTTTTTTTTTTTTTAACATTGCTACTTGAGCTTCAGTCTGCCCTCTGCATACATAGTTTAGAGGTCATTCAGAGATTTGGGTAGAACTTAATAGGTAGAAGCCCTGACTCCTCTCTAGATCTCTCTTCTTTGTAGGACTGGATTGGATTGGATTGTCCATCTACTGCTTCTAGATTCCACAAACCAGTAAAATTGCAGACTCCTATTTACGTCCCAGGGATTTCACAAAGCACAGGCCAGTGTTTCCCTCAGACAGAAGGGAGACTTCCCAGTGTCACCCTTATCCAAGAATGGCTCCCTCTCAGTTGTACGTGATTTTCCTGGCTTTCTAGTATCTTCAAGTACTTGTTCTTAGCGTTTTACCCAAATAGGCTTGCTCTGCTCTGAAACTGTTCGCTAGTTCTAGAAACTGAACTCTGATGCACGAGTCTCAGCTTAGTGTTTCAAGGACCCCAGTCTGGGTGCTGGTACACTCATGGGCAGTGGTTTGAACTGTGCTCTCTAGGCCTTCTTTTCCCTTCTAGGTAACTTACTCTTTTTGCTTTTTAACTACTCAAACGAGTTTGTTGTTAGAACATCTTGGTATTGGTTGTGCTGAGTTGCATTTTCAGGTTCATGGTGTCCTTTTTGAATAATTAGTTCAAAATCTTAGGGAAAACTCCCTGGAAGTCTTGCCTTAGTATTGATTTATTCTTTGCCTTGGCCTTCTTTTTGGGGACTTCTGCTGACCTGCAGAGATATCTTCGGTTTTCATCAATATTTGCCATTTCATTTGGATTCTCTTAACCACAGTGAGTTTTAGAATTTTCCTTTTTTTAACCTTCTGTATCAAAGATAGTATGTTTATGTGCTATTTTGTTTTTTAATTTCAGTCTTTGTTTCTGATTTTTAAACTTCTACTTATTACCATATATTGATTATACAAAATAATGGACTTCATTATGAAACTACTAACATTTTGTAAATTTTAAAAATGACTCCAGTTCTCGCTTCTTTTACCTTGATTTTGAAGTTTTTATGTTTTTTATACTTTGCCTGCCTGCCTGCCTCCCTCCCTCCCTCCCTCCCTCCCATTTTTGAGACAGCGTCTTCCTATAGCCCCAGCTGGCCTGGAATTTCCTATGTCAACCAGGATGGCCTTGAACTCAGATTCACCCCCTCTGCTGGAATCAAAGGCCTGTGCCACCACGCCCAGTTGGTTTATTTATTTATTTCAGACTAGGTCTCATTGTGTAGCCCTGGCTGGCCTCAAATTCACAGAGATCCTCCTGCCTCTGCCTTCCAAGTGCTGGGATTAAAGGTGTGGGCAGAACCCCAGGTGCCAGTTTTGTAGCCATTCCTTACCTGGCTATAGAATTGCCTGCTTCAGTGTGGCTGTGTGTTCAGTCTCTGTCTGGTGGATTTCATATCTGTGGGATTTGATCTTGCTTCTTTTCTAGTGCTCATATCGTTGAACCTAGTTTTCTCGGTTCTTCAGAAGGCTTGGTTTAGATAGAGTTTCTAACCTTCTAGGACTCCCTTTTGGTATTTGTGTAGTGCTAAAAAAATATATGTAGCTGTTGCTACTGTTTCTTCAGAACCTAACAATTTTTTTTTTCTAAGATTAACTTTGGAAGAGACAACAAAGACAAACATCTAGGCAAGTTGTTCTGAGATGCAGCTGCAAAAGAGTGAGCCTGGAGTAGCTGGATTGGAGCAGCCAGGAGAAGAGCTTAGATTTTTTTAAGAGCACTGAATGCTATTTGAAATGCTGATGGGATGGATCTGGGTTGGTCTGTAAGGCAACAGCATTTGGAACACCTATGGAGAGGTTGTCTATTTGTTGGTTTGTTTGTCTTTTTTGAGACAGGGTCTCCCAGTAGCCTCAGCTGGCCTGGAACTCCCTATGTACACCAGGCTGGCCTCGAACTCACAGATATCTGCCTGCCTCTAACTCCTGAGTGCTGGGATTAAAGGTGAACGCCACCACGCCCAGCTCGGTTTGTTTTTATTTTTTAATATATTTATTTTATTTTATTTTATTTTATTTTATTTTATTTTATTTTATTTTATTTTATTTTATTTTGTGTATGAGTGTATTGCCTGCACATATATGAGTGCACCCATGTCATGCAGTGCCGCGGAGGTCAGAAGATGGCTTTGGATTCCCTGGAACTGGAATTAAGGCCAGTTCATAGCCGCCAGTGTGGATGCTGGGAATCGAACCTGGGTCCTCTGCAAGAGCGGTCAGTGCTCTTAACCACTAAGCCATCTTTCCAGCCCCCATTTGTTTGTTTGTTTGTTTTACAGAAAAATTCATTTTTAATGCAATTGACATGAAGATGTTTGCATATGCGTTTCTAATCTCTATATATCTGATAATTTCTAGTCACAGTTGGTTACTTTCTGAGCTCCTTGGCATCTGAGCGTGGATATAAAGTCGTCACGTAGATTTCAGTGGTAATGTTTTTCACATCTACTAATTATTAAGGAGCAAATTTTTATGCTTTGAAGAATTATTATTTTTTTAATCATTTTTAAAATTTTTTAATAACTACATGGTTAGAAGAAGCATTTCACTACAGCTTTAACATATTCAGTAACACACTCCAGAGCAAGAGTACATCTCTTTCACA
>NW_008360319.1:1384915-1385184 GCF_000622305.1 Nannospalax galili | reverse complement strand
GCTACTAACACTGAGATGTTGGCGCATGCATCTCTAATCTGTATGTATCTGATTATTATTAGTCATAATCAGTTGCACTTGGATCCTTGGCACCTGTGTATGTCTATAAAGTCATCAGGTAGATTTCAATGGTAATGTTTATCACATCTACTAATTAGCAGGACATAAATTTCAGGCTTCCTCCTCAAATATGATACACTTTTTAAAATTTGTTGATTTGTTTGTGTGTGTGTGTGTGTGTGTGTGTGTGTGTGTGTTCTGATTTCACT
>NW_008360319.1:1382205-1383814 GCF_000622305.1 Nannospalax galili | reverse complement strand
TCCTACAGTCCTACCTCTCTTGAGCTCCTTCTTTACCTTTATCCTCTAGATTCCTTGTATACCCTTCCTTCCCCCCTCCTTTAAACTAACCCATTTTTTTATCCATATCTCCCTTATTAAGGCCTGTTTCCTACTGTTCTTCTCTTTCATGTTCTTTCTTTTCCTTTACCTCCCTGTTTCCTTTCCATTATCCTGGAAGCAGAAAGGTCAGCCCCCAAGTCCAGGAAAGAAGCTGGCGGGCTGTGCAGCCCAGGGAAGCAGAGAGAGGTGAAGGTGGGACCAGGCCCAGAGGACTTCAGGGTGAAAGGCTGGTGGGTTGTGCAGACCAGGCAAATTTACCTGCAAATTTCATGATTTCATCTTTCTTTACTACTGAGTAAAACCTCATCTTATAAATGAACCACATTTTCATTATCCACCTGTCAACCAAGGGACACTTAGGTTGCTTCCATCTCTTAGCTATTGTGAAAAGAGCAGCAACAAACATGGATGTACAAGTGTCTCTGCAATAGGATGAGTTTTTAGGGTTTATGCCAAGGAGTGGTATAAATGGGTTAAATGCTAGGTTCATTTGTAGTTTTTAGAGTTCTCCACACTGCTTTCCATAGGAGTTGAACAAGTTTGCAGCCCCACCAGCAGTGGATGAGTGTTCCCCTTTCCCCATATCCTCTCCAACATTTGGTATCATTTGTTATCTTGATCTTAGCCAGTCTGACTGGGGTAAGATGAAATTTTAAAGTGGTTTTAATTTGCATTTCCCTAATTATTAGTGATGTTGAACATCTTTTAAGATGTTTCATAGCCATCTTTACTTCTTCGAACTCTCTGTTCAGCTCCTTAGCCCATCTTTTAATTGGGTTGCTTCTTATCTTGATTCTCTGTTTTTTGAGTTCATTATATATTCTGGTTATTAAACCTCTGTCGGATGTGTCGCTGGTGAAGATTTTCTCCCATTTTGTGGATTTTCTGTTCACATTCCTGGTTGCCTCCTTTGATGTACAGAAGGTTTTTAGTTTAATGAGGTCCCATTTGTTAATTCTTGACCCTTGTTTCCTGAGCCAATGATGTCCAGTTTAGAACATCCTTTCCTACACCTATATCTTGTAGGTTTTTCCCAATGTTTTCTTCTAACAGTTTCAGAGTTTCAGGTTTTACATTGAGGTCTTTGATCCATTTGGTATTGACTTTGTGCAGGATAAAAGATAGGGGTTTAGTTTCATTCTTCTACAGGTAGAGATCTAGTTTTGCCAGCACCATGTGCTGAACATGCTGTTTTTCCTCCAGTGAATATTCTTAGCCCCTTTGTCAAATATCAGGTAGCTGAAATTGCATTTACTCATATTTGGGTCTTCAGTTTTGTTCCATAGATCTATGGGTCTATTTTTGTGCCAGTACCATGTTGTTTCTTTGACTATAGCTCTGTAATACAGCTTAAAATCTGGTATAGCAATCCCCCCTGGCATTGCTCTTAGTGCTCAGGGTTGTTTTGGCTAGCCCAGGTCTTTTGTGCTTCCATATGAATCTTAGGATGGTTTTTTCCAATTCTGTGAAAAATGTCATGGGGATTTTGATTGGCATTGCATTGAATCTATAAATGGCTTCTGGTGGG
>NW_008360319.1:1380387-1381774 GCF_000622305.1 Nannospalax galili | reverse complement strand
AAGTACTATGTTGAAGAGAAGTGGGGATAGTGAACAGCCTTGTCTGGTTCCTGATTTCAATGGGAATGCTTCCAGTTTTTTTCCATTTAGAATGATGTTGGCTGTGGGTTTGTTATATATGGCTTTAAATATGTTGAGGTATGTTCCCTCTAGTCCAGTTTGCTCTAGTACTGAACATAAATGCATTTTGAATTTTGTCAAAGACCTTCTCTGCATCTGTTGAGATTACCATGTGGTTCTTGTCTTTGAGCCCATTTATATGATTTATGACGTTTATTGACTTACGTATATTGAATCATCTCTGCGTCTCTGGGATAATGCCGACTTGATCATGGTGGATGATATTTTTGATGTGTGTCTGTATGTGGCTTGAAGTATTTTGTTGAGAATTTTTGCATCTATGTTCATTAAGGATATGGGTCTATAGTTTTCTTTTTTGGTTGTATCCTTACCAGGCTTTGGTATGAGAGTGATGCTGGCTTCATAGAAGGAATTTGGAAATTTTCCCTCCATTTCTATTTTTAGAAGTGGTAGTGGATGCAGATCTTCTTTAAATGTCTGATAGAATTCTGCTGTAAATCCATCTGGTCCTGGGCTTTTTTTAGTCGGGAAGTTTTGTATTACTGTTTCAATTTCTTTTTCTCTTATGGGTCTGTTTAAGCTGTTAAGCTCTTCTGGGTTTAGTTTCGGTGGTTCCCATGTCTTTAAGATATCCATCCACTTCTTTTAGGTTTTCTAATTTAGTAGCATATATGTTTTTAAAGTATTCCCTTATAATGTTCTGTATCTTTCTGGTGTCTGTTGTGATGTTTCCCCTTTCATCTCTGATTTTGTTGATTTGGAGGTGATCTTTCCTTCTTTTGGGATAAACTGGTCTAGCGGTCTGTTAATCTTGGTTATCTTTTCAAAGAACCAGCTCTTGGATTCGTTGATTCTTGGTATTGTTTTCCTTGTTTCAATTTAATTAATTTCTGCCCTGATTTTTGTTATTTCTTCTTTTCTGCTGGGTTTGGGTTTCGTTTACTGTTGCTTTTCAAGTGTCTTGAGTTGTATCGTTAAGTCATTTATTTGTGTTCTTTCTGATTTTTTGATAATAGGCACTGAAAGCTATAAACATCTCTCTAAGGATAGCTTTCAGCCTGTCCCAGAGGTTTTTGTTGTGTTGTATTGTCATTTTCATTTAGTTCCAGGAATACTTTTATTTCTTTCTTAATTTCTCTTTTGACCCATTCATCATTCATGAGTATGTTGTTTAATCTCTGTGTGTTCATGTAGTGATAAGGGCTTCTTCTGGTGTTGATTGTAAGCTTTATTGCATTGTGGTCTAATAGAATGCATGGAATTATTTCAGTCTTTTTGTATTTGCTGAGGTTTGTTTTGTGCCGCA
>NW_008360319.1:1347641-1379972 GCF_000622305.1 Nannospalax galili | reverse complement strand
TAGTACCATTCACTTGGTATATTTTTTTCCATCCTTTCACTATAAGATAGTGTCTATCCTTGAAAGTGAGATGAGTTTCTTGAAGACAACAAAAAGATGGGTTTTGTTCTTGAATCCATTCACCTAGTCTGTGTCTTTTGACTGTGGAGTTAATCCATTAATATTCAAAGTTGTTTATGGAGGATGGGTATTGAATCCTGTCATTTTTATTTCTGTTTACATTCATGATATTGGTGTACTTTTCCACAGTTATACCTTCATTGAATTTCTTTCCTCAACCCCTTAGGTATATTCATTCCTTTCTTCAGCTCTTTTTATTGCTTCCAGAACTCTCTGAAGGGCTGGTTTCGTGGACATGAATTCCTTCAGCCTATTTATGTCATGGAAGAATTTTCTTTACTCTTCAACTATAATAGACATTTTGGCTGGGTATAGTAATCTGGGTTGGCATCTGTGATCATTTAAAACTGGGAATGCTTTGGTGTTTCATAGTTTGCATTGAAAAGTCAGCTGTGATCCTAATGGGTTTTCCTTTATATGTGACTTGTTGTTTCTCTTTCGCAGCTTTCAGAATTGTCTCTTTGTTTTGTACGTGTATTGTTTTTACTACAATGTGCCGAGGAGAGTTTCTTTTCTGATACTGTCTGTTTGGTGTTCTGTATGCTTCTTGTATTTGTATGGGCATGTCTTTCTTTAATTTTGGGAAATTTTCTTCCATGATTCTGTTGAAGATGTGATCCATGCCATTATCTTGGGATTCTTCTCCTTCCTGTACACCTATGATTTGTAAGTTTGGTCTTTTTATGGTGTCACACAATTCCTGCATATTCCATTCTTGTGCTTTCTTAACTTTTTCATAATCTTTTCTTGAGTTGTCTAGTTCATCCACTTTATCTTCCAGTCTTGATACTCTGTTTTCCATTTCATTCATTGTATTAGTGAGGCTTTTTCCTTCATTTCTAATTGGCTTACTGAGTATTTTACTTCTTCTTAATTTCAGCCTGAGTATTCTTCAATATTTCTAGCTCTTTTCTGAATTCATTCAGAAGCTTATCCCTATCTTCCTTCAGTTCTTTGATTTCTTTGTGTGTTCTTTAAATTCACTGAATTCTTTTATCATGTTTATAATTGCTCTTTTGAGTTCCATGTCCTGCATTATCTCTAGTGGGCTCTCTTTGTACTCCTCTAGAGGACTATTGGTATTTGGTGCGGTTATATTATTTTGGTTTTTCATGTTATTATTTTTTCTCTATGATTTTTGTCATGTGAATTTCTTTTGTAGTTTGTGATTCTTGTGTGAGACTCAAGCCTTCAAGTTTAGGTCTGCTTCTTTTTGTGAACTTTATGTGTCTTTGTGGTTTACTTTTTGGGCATGAAAAGCTGGTTCCTCTAAGCTTCTGGTTCTCTGTTTTGATTTTATATTGAAGTGGCCAGATTGCTTTTGTCTTCAGGAGTTCCCCCAGAGGCCCAAGTCAAATGAGGATCAGATGCTCTCAGGGTTTCTCCTAGGGTCGGATTCCTACTGTGGATTTTGGCCTGAGGAATTTGGGGGTTGGACTGGCCTGGAGCGTGGCCCAGGAAAGATGCTGGCCTGGGGCAGCTGGTGGCCATGCCACCCAGAGATGCAAAGGACGATGAGGGTGGGAAGCAGCCCCAAGGACTCTTGGGGACTGCACTGAGGAGCTGGGTTGGTTTGGATGCAAAGGATCAGGAAGAGGAATGGTCAGCTCTGGCCGGCGTCCAGGAAAGAGAGTGGTAGGTCTTGCAGGCCCAAGGAAGTAGAGGGTGGTGAGGGCAGGGCCAGGCCCAGTGTGCTCCTGGGGACCCGAGAAGGAACTGAGTTGGTCTGTTTGCAAAGGACCAGGACCCTAAGTCTGTATTTCTTAAGTTTGGTTCATTGAGTTGAAATTTGTATATGATAAAATTTAATCCTATGGATACAGTTCAGGACATAGAATATTTCTTTCACCCCAGTGAGTTCTCTCATGCAGTTTAAAAAAATATTTATTATTTTTATATTATGTGCGTGAGTGTATTACCTGCATGTATGTGAGTCCATCCGTGTCATGCAATGCCTCTGAAGGTCAGAAGAGGGCGTCACATCCCCTGGAACTGGTATTAGGACGGTTGTTAGCTGTCATGTGGGTGCCGGGGATCAAACCAGAATCTTCTGTGAGAGCAGTCAGTGCTCTTAGCTGTGGAGCCATCTCTCTAGCCCCCTCTCATGCTGTTTTATAATCAGCCCAACATCCCTTTACCATCTCCAGGCAACCCTGTTTTGTGTTCTGTTCCTGTTATGTGCTGTTTCTAGAACATCATATAGATGGAGTAGTCCAGAATAGGGCCAAACTCTCTTCACATAGGAAGGCACTTCGGAGGATCTTCAACTTTGTGTGTCCATTTACCAGTTAAGAGACACTATTCACGTTTTTGACTTTTGGAAGTAGAGCTGCCACGAACATTTATGCACAGGTTTTTGTATAGATTTGTGTTTTCATTTTTGGAGTAAGTAAATGCAGAAGAATGCTGGTATTCCCCTGAGCTGTGGGATTTCCTTTATATATTTTGATCACCAGACTTTGAATTTTGTTTTTCTTCCAACTTTTGGTTTTTCTTTTTATTAACAAGAACAATTTTTTTTTTTTAGTTTTAATGAAATCCAATTTGTTCTGTTCTTTTACTTTTTTTGAGACAGGGTCTCCCTGTAGCCCCAGCTGGCTTAGAACTCAATATATAGACCAGGCTGGCTTTGAACTCACAGAGATCCACCTGCCTCTGCCTCCCGAGTGCTGGAATTAAAGGCATGTGCCACCATGCCCAGATATTTTTTTTTCTTTTTAATTTGTATTTTTGTGCTCCGAGAAATATTTGCCTAATCCAAGACCCAAAGATTTTTTTTTTTCTTTTTTTTTCTAGAGGGTTCATAATTTTAGATGTTACACTTTGGGTTATGATCCATTTTGAGTTAATTTTTTTGTATGGTGTCAGAATATATTGACTTTTTTTTTTTTTTTTAATGTGGACATCAAATAATTCTTGTACCATTTGTTGAAAAGCAAGCTTCCCTTTATTGACCTGTCTTGGGTCCTCTGTTGACAATTAACTGACCATGTATGTGTGGAGACATGATCTTTGATAAGACATTTCTCCTTAGTTCTGAGAACATCTCTGTGTTGGTCAGGGATTCCAAGTTTAGTGATGTGTTTAGGAAGTTCCCAAACTGCTTCTGCATGGAAATACTGAGGGATGCGCCAAGTGGGCAGCTAGCAGGGAGGGGGGTCAGAAGTTTGGAAAGAGTGAAGGTAAAAGCCAGTGCCTCAGAGAGTAGGGAAGCAAGCAAGCCAGGCATTTGTGTACGCTTGCACAGAGCTGTGCTGAGGCCTCTGTGGCCAGTGAGTAGAGTAGGCCTGGTGTTTTTTTAGCCTTGGGAATGCCTGGCAGTTTGCATACAGGCACGTGGGCAGGTGGCTGGGTTCATCTTTTGGAAAGTGCCCTGTGTAAACAATGGGAATCGGGCTCTGGAAAGTTTCTGCCCACCCGTGGAATGTTGGGTAAGTCTCTGCAAAAAGGGAGCCCTTAAGCTGAGGTATCAGTGACGTAGAGCCAGTCATGAAGATCAAGGGAGCGTGCAGGAGACAACAGAAGAGCCTCTGCAGAAGCACCGAAGTTGAGGTTAAACTCGTAGTCAGCAGACTGACCAATGTATTGAGTCTGCTGCAAGGGACTGAGGCTCAAGACCAAGCAGGGCTCATTTCTCATCTGGCCAATCAGCAGAGGGATGGGCATTTGATTTGATGTGAGGTGGAAACCACTGAAGAGTGTTAAGTTACTGGGAAGAAGACTGGGGGTTGGGATGGGGCAGACAAAAAGGTTGTCACAGGGACAGAAGATAGAAAGCCTAGTTTGAAGCAGTTCCAAGAAAACCCTGCCATGTCGAGTGCATTCAGTTGGCGCTCAGTTTGAGGACTAAAGGAAGTTTACTCATTTGTGTTTATAACTGCCCTCTGAAATGGAATTTAACTGAAGCATAACATCAAGACTTAAGACTGGAGCGGTAACCCAGTAGTGGAGTGCATACTTTCTATGTGTTAGACCCTGGGTTTGGTCTCCAGCATCACCAAAGTCAATTAATTAAACTTCACATTACAATATATGGTTTACACTTTAAACTGGAAAAATAAAAGTGCCTTTAAAAAAATTTTTTTTGGTCTTTCTGAGACAGGGTCACACTGTAACCCCAGCTGGCCTGGAACTCACTATGTAGACCACACTGGCCTTGAACTCAGAGATCTGCCTGCCTCTGCCTCCAAGTGCTGGGATTAAAGGCATGCACTACCATGCTAAAAGCCCAATTTTTAAAGATGAGATTTCAGTTGTGCATTTAAAAACTTTTGTGGGCCAGGTATGCTGTCACACACCTTTAATTCTACCACTTTGAGGCAAAGGCAGGTGAATTTTTTTGAGTTTTGCTCTACATAGTTCCAGACTAGCCTTGTGCTACATGGGGATCATGTAGCCTGCCTCAAAATCAAATGAAAAACTGTTTTGTGGGCCAGCAAGCTGCCTCAGCAGGTCGAGGCACTTGCCAACATGCCTTACCACTGAGTTCCATTCCCAGAACCCCCATGGTGGAAGGAGGGAGGAAATTTCTGTAAGTTGTCCTTTAACCTCCTCATTCTCACTGTGGTACAAGTGCACCTGTGTCATGCAATGCCCACAGAGGACAGAAGAGGGCGTTGGATCCCCTGGAACTGGAGTTACAGTTGTTAGCCACGTATGGGGGCTAGGATTTGAACCTGGATCCTCTGCAATAACAGCCAGTGCTCTTAACTGCTGAACTCTCTCTCCAGCCCCCAAATGAAATATTCTTACCTGTGGGTGATAGAAAGCCATCCAACAATAGTAATAATGACAAAACAAACCAGAGGGTCAACTCCTTGATTGTGGAGGAGTAGAGATGGCATAGCACAGCATTTAGAGGCTCTGCAACCTCTATCCATGTGTTTTGCTATCTAGAGTCAAACAGTAACAACAGTAGATTAGATCATTATTATAGTTCTGTCTATTTTATTCAGAACACCAAAGGCATCTTTAAGGCTTAATTTTTCAAATGAAAAATATAATTAGAAAATTTTAAGTTGCCTTAGGTTATATAGCTCTGAAATACAGATGTGGGATTTAAACTTAAGATCTTGGCTCGGTCAGTAAAGGGTTTGCTGCATAAACATGAGGGCTAGTGTTCAGTTCCTCAGAACCCACATTAAAAAGTGAGGCGTGATTGTGCACATCTGTAATCTCAGGGCTGGGTCGGCAGAAGCAGGAGGATCCCTGGGGCTTGCTGGTCAGCCAGTCTGGCTGTGCCAGTGATCTCTAGATTCAATGAGGAAGAACCTATCTCAAAAATTAAGGTGACCTGTGATTGAGGAAAATACCAGAAGTCAGTTCCAGCCTCCAAATGCACACCCACTCATCCATGTGCAGATGTACACACATGAACACATATATACACAAAGATTAATCAATTATTTTTTAAAATGAAGTAAACTTAAGGTCTGACTCCAGAACTCAAATGTTTACCATCATAACTCCACATTGTCTTCTAAAAGGGTCTTGCAGGATTGGATTTACATCACTAGGTTAAGAGTTCTGTAGATAAACCCAGACAGCTTAGAACAATTCCACTTTATTTTCCTTCCTCCCTTCCTTCTCTCCTCTCCAGCTCCTCCCATATCTCCCCATCACTTTTTTTCTGAAACTTCGTGTAATTTTTCTCTCTTTTTGGGCAGCTGCTTTTTGCTACTCTAACATCCCCCCTTAATTGATTGATTGATGGATTGATTGTTTTTTTGAGGCAGGGTCTCGCTATGTAGACCACACTGGCCTTGAACTCACAGAGATCTACCTGCTTCCCCAGTGTGGGATTAAAAGCTTGGGCCACCACTTCCAGCTGCTGCAGCCCCCTCCCCCTCCCCCTTCACTTTTGTAATCTGAAGATTTTACACTCTTATTCTCACAACCTACTTGTATTTTAAAACTAAATATTCATTATATAAGAAAGATACTAATTTTAGTGTTGAAAATACAAATAAAGGAAACACAGACATCATTGTGATCTCACGGCCTCATGGAGTACTCTGCCAGGTGCACGTCTGTCTGTCTGTCTGTCTGTCTCTCCCTCCCCCTTTCTTGTGTGTATGTGCATATACATACACAGATTTCTTTTTTCCAAAAGAGACCATCCTATGCATCCTGTGTTCTGGGTTGGTCTGCTTCCCTGTTATTTTACTGTAAATGTTGCACTCAGTTTACCCTAGAGCAAGGCAGTATCGCATTGTATAGCTGTACCATCATTCATTTACCTAGTTTCCTTTTCTGACATTTGGCTTGTTTAGATTTTTCACTGTCTTGCAATGCTTTCCTTAACATCCTGTTTTGAAAAATTCTATTTATTATTAGTGTGTGTGTGTGTGTGTGTGTGTGTGTGTGTGTGTGTGTCTGCATGTGGTGGTCAGAGGACAATTTGCAGTGGTTATTTTTTTCTTTCTACAGTGTGGGTTCTGCGTGAATCAAATTCAGGTCCTCAGATGTGTGGTAGATGCCTTTACCCGCTGAGCCTTTTTACAGGTCCTCATTAATATTCTTTTTTTTTTTTTTTGAGACAAGGTCTCCCTGTAGCCCCAGCTGGCCTGGAACTCACTAGATAGACCAGACTGGCCTTGAACTAACAGAGATCTGCCTGCCTCTACCTCTGCCTCTGCTTCTGCTGGGATTAAAGGCATGAACCATGACACCTGGCACTCATTAGTATTCTTAACCACTCATTTGTTTATTCTAATGACTTCTGTGGAGAAATTTCTAGGGTAGGGTTGCCCCATTTTTAAGTTATTTACCCAGTTCTATCATACTGGACTCTGGAATTTTGGTTGATCCAGAGAAGAAACAGTTTCCAGAGATTTATTTTATTTTATTTTATATTTTTGAGACTCACTATGTAGCCATATCTGGCCTGGAACCTGCTGTGTAGACCACGCTGGCCTCGAACTCACAGAGATCCACCAGCTTTTTCCTCCCAAGTGCTGGAATTAAAGGCCATTGTGTCTGGTTTCTTTGTGAGTTTTTTTGTTTCCTTTCTTACATGTTTAAATTTAGAGATTTTTTAAAAAGTACATAATAAGGAGAAAACACATGGTAATGAAAGTATCAGACCTTAGATACATGCATACACACATATACACATAAACATGAACACATAGGCACACACATAGATACAAACACATGAACATGCACATGTACATACACACACACGTACACAGATGTGCACTCTGAGAACTTGTCTTTCCCATGGCATTAAACTTAGCTTTATTTCTTCTGTTTTTTTCTTTCTATTGGTAATGTAGAATATAATTTCTTTATACTGGCACTCCCTCCAAATGGAAGGTACTTTGAGTAGTTCTAAAATTTTAGATGTGAGTTTCATTTTCCTCTTGATTTCCCTTATAAAATTGGAAATCTTACCATGGTAGGAAATGGAGATCTTCTTTTGAGGACTCAGGGCGGTAACTTGTTAACCTATCTACTGACTCTTTTCACTTGGAAGTTTCTGCCCTCACCAGCTGGGAGATGCTGAACTTGACACACTTAAATGCTCTGACTTCTGCCTCCTCCCATTTTTCTCAAACCCAACAATCCCTTGCTCCAGGACTTTAAACGCCTGCCTGACATTTCCTGCTATGCCCGCTTTGTTCTTGAGAGAATGTGTTATAGAAAGCTCAGATTCAGTTTGTATTACTTTTAAAATAAAATGTCAAAACTTGAGATTGCATGCATCTCTAATATAATTAACCTATTTATATGTAAAGAAAGACAACAGAAAGTTTTCTGGTTTTTGGTCCGTGAAATAGCAATAACGGGGTCAGTTTAATATGCTTGTTCATAAATGATATTTTTAATGCCCTGTCTTACAGTTTTAAGATTGAAAGCCTTCAGTGTGCTTCTCATTTAAAGTCTTGTATTGTGATATCTTACAAATAGGTGGCAAAGTTTTTATTTCAGCAAGTGAAATCTATTAGTAATTAGTTTTGCTATTGACATCTGTGTGTTAAGCATGCATTGCTAACTGTAACTAAAACCAGGGATGTTCTTATGGAACTATTTATTTAAAGTAATACTTGCTAGTTAAAAGAAATAAGTAGCTGTGTATTGTGGCGCACGCCTTTAATCCCAGCACTCGGGAGGCAGAGGCAGGCGGATCTCTGTGAGTTCAAGGCCAGCCTGGTCTACATAGTGAGTTCCAGTCCAGCTGGGGCTACAGGGAGACCCTGTCTCAAAAAAAGTAAAGAAGTATATTGTCTCCAAATTTAAATTAATTTCAAATAACTATTGCTATTTCAACAGTGACATATATGACAGAGTAAGAAATAAAATTCATACATTTAATGAGTGATATTTTAGTTTCTTTTGTTATCTGAATTTTTTAGTAAGAAATATTGAGTTATCCAGGTATTTCCAGTATATAATTAGAAACATTTCTTGAATTCAGTTATTTCAAAGCTCTAAATTTTGTCAGAGAGCTTTTCAAACGTCAGGTTAAATATTGATTTATGTTAAAGTGACACAAGTTGGATTTCATCATTTACATTAAAGAAAGGCAGCGAAATTTCCATAATTAAAGTTTGTTCTTGGCTTTTTAACTGCAGTAAAATGTCCTGTTTTATGTGCAGAGTTCTATACCTACCAGTAGAGGGCACTGTTGTAACACGCTAGAAGTGTTTTATTGATTCGCCAACTCCCCCTTGTCTGCCTTTGCAATTTGGAAAGTGTTTTTAAAAGCAATATTCTCTGTGTAATTAAAATCAGTTCCCTGTATAATTAGCAATAGAGCCTTAGTCTTTGTGGCAGAGTTTGTGGATGACATTACTTTTTTAAGTCTGTTCATCTATAGCCAATGCCCATACTGTCACCTATTAAAATACGGAACATTGTGGTGCTGTTTATCTGTGCTAAGCAATACTGTAGATGGAAATATATAAAAATTATGGTATGTTTCATTGGGACGCTCTGAACAAGTTATTCAATGGGGAACGATTAAAATTCTTGGTTCTAGTTTGAGAAATAGCAGAGTTAATGTGCCATAGTAGTGATATCTAGTGCTCAGGTGCCCTGAATAATAATGGAGGACAGCCAATTCTGCATTAGCGCTCTGCTCAAGAAAATCACTGATCTACTTAGCAAATTCTCTAGTAATTTCCTTTTCCTTTCCTTAAAGTCATACACCGTTGATATAGCTATCAAACTGCTAAAGTAGTATTAAAGCACAGTTAAAGTTACACCTCTCTTGCTTGAAAGAACATAAATGTTATATGAAGTGATTTTAAATGTGCATTCATTGCCTGGCCACCATCAGAGACGTTGGAAGGCAGTGATGTTAGAGAGAATCCCAGCCTGAATTTTAAGTTTTCAAAGGTATAATTCATGAAGTTATGATTTATCCATCAACACCATAAGTCTCCGTAAGTTGTTTAAAAGCAAAGAAAAGTCTTATTTCAAAACCAAGTTGTAAATGCTTTTCTGTGTGATTTTTGAAACTGAAACTTTGAATGATTAATGTTTTGAAAGTAATTTCATTTTATATTTTAAGATTTGTAAAGAAAAAATTATTTAAGAACCAGAAGTTTCAGTGATTAATCTTAATTGGTAGCCATATAGAATTAAGGAATTCACACTCTTCTTCAGGAAGCTTTAACCTCTGTGAAGTACCTTAGGTCAAACTGACTGAGTTGGTAACTGTGTGTCTTGACAAGGACTCCCCAAAGGTGGACTAGGCTTCATCAGTTCCCTCTGCGTGTTACAGGCTCAGGAAAGCACATAGGTCTTTTCACTTTCATTGGGCTGCTTACTTTGACAATAAAAATGGGAGGAGCTGGAGGAGAGGGAGTGGATGTGGATGTGATCAAAGCACCTTATATGCATGTATGAAATTCTCAATAAATAAAGCTTAAAAAATATGGTCATAAATTTGAGAGAGGAGTGAGACTGTTTAAGGGTGATATCATGTAACTCAAGGAAAACACTTAGAAATACCTTTTAGGCATTAATTTTAGAATTAGGCATGTAATTTTAGAATATTTTGCTGAAATTAAAGTGTGAACTGAAACTTTTAAGTGCATGTTAAGAAAGGGTTCTCTTGTTTTTCTCTGAGTTTTCCTAATGTTGCTGTCCCCGACAGGAAGGCATTCCTCTCTCTCTTCCCTCTATCATCTTGGCCCCATACTCCTTTGTGCTTTGTGATGCATTATAACAGGTGGGGCCGGGTGTTTTGAAGACCCAGGCAAATAACAGAATGCTACAGAGGTTCTACTGATTTCTTGATTAAAATATGTTAAGTGGATTAGAGAAAATAACTGAGTGCTGTTTCTCTGTAGATACAAAACTGCTGCTTTCCCATTTGTTATTACCAAAAGGAGACTAAAGCAAAATTTCATTTGTTGAAGCACTTTATAGTGGGCACTGGAGTTCCTGTATCATCTTGGTAATGATTATCGCAGTGTTTTCTCCCACAGAGGCTATCACAGGTTTTAGTCTAGACTATTTGTATTCAGCAAGGTCAAGATAAGTTTTATCTCTATAGATAAGTCAAGTGCCTTAGGATCAATAGGTAATAGTAAAATGCACTGAACATGTTATTGCCAAGCTCTTAATGAATTTTTAAAGCTGTGAGCTTGTCATATGGGATATTTATTTTTATTTATTGGAATGGTGCTAAGGAGTGTAATTAATTTTGCATACATTTAATAAAAACATTGGAAACCATTAATTGTTCTTGTACTGATGAAAGTCTTAAAGGGTGTTTGTTTTTCTTTTTAAAGGTATGGTGGTGCATGCCTTTAGTCTCAGCACTTGGGAGGCAGAGGCAGGCAATTCGCTGTGAGTTCAAAGCCAGCTTGGTCTACATAGTGAGTTCCAGGCCAGCTGGGGCTACAGGGAGACCCTGTCTCAAAAAAGCCCCCCCCCCAAAGAATACAGAAAACGCAAGAGAAGTGGTATTATAATGTATTTATAAATTAAAACGTAACTTGTGTTTCCTTGTTAAAGTAATCATTTTTGACATTGTGTAGATACCTATCTTACACAGAGGCTTTGCTACATAAACCAGATTTTTCCTTCCTTAGCTGAGGAATTTGGTGGGAAAAGAGACATCTCAGAGTTAGGAATGGTGAGGAGTGGTCTGTCTTTAAGAATGGCCGCCTGAGAGTGTCAGGGCAAGGGCACAAGGAATTCACAACATTCCCATTGACCTTTGTAAACTCAGAGGGACACTTTTATGCTTAATTTATGCTCACAGATATATTAAAAAGTATTTGGTCTTTTTATGTTTGTTGTAACTTTCTGTAGGTGGGGTGAGCACCACATTAGGACAAATGTAGATTGAATTTATTTTCTTTCTAGGTACAAATTGCACAGAGAACTTTTGTCACAGATTCATGTTAAAGAAATCACAGAACTATGTAGGAAACCGCATGAAACTAGAGAAGTTATGTATTGCACTCAAGTCATTCTTTCTTTTTCAGGTTTAAAAAGAAAACCTAAAATTTTAGGCTTAAGTTTTGGGATTTTTCTGTGACTGCTTGAGTTTGTACCTTTTAAAGTTCTGAAGAATGCGCTCTCATTCTTTCTAGTCATTTAGAGATCCGCTCTGTGGGTTTTCCGTTTTAAAGGAAGCTTTGTCTTGCTTGATAATTGAAATAAGGAGGCCAATCTTGATGCTGATTTTAGGGCTTTATTATTTATATGACAGCAAAGGACTCACTGGCCTTGTCACTGTCACAATTGTTGTTTCTCTTTTCTCCCTCAGTACTTCATACACTTATTTAAACATTTAAATGGAAGGGAACACAAATACTTGACACACCACTTCTGGAGATTGTAAGCTTTTTCTTAAAAGTTCCTATAAAAGATGGTTTTTGGGTCCTACAATTGTTGATCTTTATGCCATGAGTCCACATAGCCACCAGTGTGACCATTTCTTTTTCTGACTGAAGAATGTCAGTGTTTCCACAACACTAAGTGGATTTTTTTTATTACTGGCTCCTCCAGCTTGTGCTGTAAGAAAGAGAAAACCCAGAGGTAACAGGACGTGGGCAGCGCGGGCTGAAGTGGCTGCTGTTCTGGAGCGGGCAGGCATGAAGGGTGTGTGGCCTCCAGCTGAAAGTAGCGTGAAAGAGAGCTTGGCTGTCTCTTTTCAAAAGTTATCTTTGTGTGGCAGGCCTAATGCAATATTAAGAAAAGTAGAGCTTTAAAAATAGAACAATGGTCCCTTTAAAATATATTTAGTTTAGTGAATTACCCCCAAAACTCTCTGGTGTCTCCTTACTCAGAAAAAGAAAGAAAGAGGAGACATCTTTCTGCGGTGAAACAGTGCAGTGGGAAATGGCAAGTTTTCACCAAGAACTTTTAATCCTACTTTAATCAGACAGCAATAAAAGAAGGAAGCTTGTAAAACTCAGTTTCTTCTCATACAGTTAATCGCAAGCTTGTGCTGCTACTGAACTTCTACATTTATATTTGTGGAAACGAAGTTTGCTTTTCCTTCTTGCTTATGATTTTACCTAATGACCAAAAGGAAATAATTTTTTACATGTGATAAATTGCTTTGAGCAGTTTGTATAATATTTTTTCTTTGTTCCTACTCGTTAAGTAAAAATTTTAATAAGATCAGAGTATCTCTTAAGATAGTTTCCTAAAACAATCTGGTGTGTTTTTAATTTAAAAAGATTATTGCAAAAAAAAAAAAGATTAATTGTTGCTTGAAAACAACTCTTTAGCTTCATGTTGGGGGTCTACTATATTTTAAACTATGAACCTGACTTTTTTCTTTTCTTTTTTTTTTTTTGGTCTTTTTGAGACAGGGTCTCCCTGCTGGCCTTAAATTCAGATCTGCCTGCCTCTGCTGAGTGCTGGCATTAAAAGTGTGCACCACCATGTTTGAATCTGACTTTTTTCTAAATTTAATTAGGAACTCTGTATGAAGGTATTTGATCTTGGACAACAGGGCCTGGGTGCAGATATTTTAAAGAACATATTGCTTTCTAAACATTTTCCTGTTGGATTTATAAGAATTAAAAGACACTTTCTTTACTGGATAGCTAGTGCGATGGCATTCTTTTGAGTGGGCGAAAGGCAGGAAGAACATTCCTAGAAATGCACATGCCTCATAGCTGTGTACAGAGCTAGGTGTAGATTGCTACATCGCTTTTTGATGTATTTAATCAGTATATTTGAAAATACATGTATTGTTCCAAAAGTTGTGAAAGCTCTTTCGTTTAATTACCCTTATCTTAGGAGTATAGCCAAAATCATCATTTCTACTGAAATCTTCATCTGTGCTTTAAGTTTTTTTCTACCTTGTAAAACTCTTCTCCCCTCCCTGAATAGAAAGCTAGGACACTGTGAAGCGCATGTCTTCCTGCTTCTTTCTCCTACTGGAAATAGGATAGTGTCATCACTTTAACCTTGATTTACCTCCTTTATCCTTAGCAGATCTAAATAAAACTGTCATCCTGACTTTCAAATCTGTCTTTGAGCTTTCTTTTGCCCACTTCCATTTGCCCACTTTTCTGCCTGCTCACTCTTTTTTAGTGGAGATCCCACATCTGACATTTATTTTTGGCTCTGTTTCGGTCATTTCTTGGGCTGTTAAAATATTTTTACTTTATAATGTACCTGTTGCTTCTGTCTTGTAACCATAAATGTAGTTGGAAGCCTTGTAGAATGCATGAGACAGTTGCTCTACTCTGAGTGCTTAGCAGTAATTAATACTGGTTTCATAAGTTTCCTAAATGATAACTTAGATGTGAAGCTTTGGGAGTGATCACTGGGGATCAGCGGGAGCTGGGTATAGGTACCTGGGCGTACTCATATTCCTTTTATATGTGAATGTGCTTTAAATGATTAATTAATCAATCTACTCAGTGTTTTGAAAACGTGGTAAAATAAGTAGCTACATTTCTTGGTCCTAAATTGTGTGCACATGTTAAAGGGGAAACAAAGGCAATTTCTTGCTCAGTTTTTTTTTTTGTTGTTGTTGTTGTTGTTTTTTTTTGGTCTTTTTGAGACAGGGGTCTCCCTGTAGCCCCAGCTGTCCTAGAACTCACTGTGTAGACCAGGCTGGCCTTGAACTCACAGAGATCCACCTGCCTCTGCCTCCTGAGTGCTGGGACTAAGGGCATGCGCCACCAGGCCCTGCTCTTCTTGCTCAGTTTTTAAAGGCACAAAGGGAAACAAATATAATATTTTGGTACCTATTTATGGAATTTCTAAATATTTGGGCCATGAATGAGACTGTAACATCATATATTATTAGGATTTTCATAACAATGCAAATGTTTTTCCTTTAGTGATCTGTTGCAGTAGAGGGATATGGCTGTGAGATTGAGACCCTTGGCTCAGCTGAGGCCCTTGGTGAGGAAGGCACCTGACCAAGAGCTCCAAAGCTAGTTCATGGCAGAAACAGAATATAGTTTGTAATCATGTAGCACACACCCCCTCTCTTGAGTCTCCCTTTTATGGCATTTGTGTTATTTTGAGAAAGGCCTTCCTGGGCTGTTGCTCCTCTCTGTGGTGGCAGTTCAAATCCAAAATACAATGGAGCTGGCATTTCTGTCAGCTTCCATGCATGGGGTCCCGAGGTAGGCAGGATAGTACTTTACAGTGGTCATCGTCTTTCAGTGTCGGTGCACCAGAGCATACTGCATGCCGTGGGTTTGCACAATGAAAGCCACAAATACCTTACTTCAGGCTTTCTTTTGCTGCAAGTCATTCTAAAACAGGATTTCAGAAGGAATGCACAATGTGGTTGGCCTTACATAATGAAATGACTTGACTAAGGTCTTCAGACCTACTTATAGGTGTGGCATAACCAGAATAAGTTTTTTGGGGTCTTTTTTTGAGACAAGGTCTCCCTGTAGCCCCAGCTGCTAGCCTGGAACTCACTACCTAGACTAGGCTGACCTTGAACTCACAGAGTTCCTGCCTCTGCTGGGACTAAAGGCTGTGCCACCACTCCCTTACATGCCCGCAGTCCTAGCACTTCAGAGGCTGAGACAGGAGACTTGTGAGTTCAAGTCCAGGCTGGGCTACATTGCAAGACCCTCCAAAAAATTATATTTAATCAATTTGGAGAGACTTTTTAAAGAACATAATATAAAATTGCAAATACAAAAGCAGATTCTTGGGACTGGAGAGATGGCCCAGTGGTTAAGAGCACTGACTGTTCTTGTAGAAGACCTGGGTTTGATTCCCAGCACCCACATGGCTGCTACGAACCGTCCTTAACTCCAGTTCCAGGGGAATCTGAAACCCTCTTCTGACCTCTGAGGCACTGCACGACATGGGTGCACTCACATACATGCAGGCAATACACTCGTACACATAAAATAAAAAATAAATAAAAGCAGATTCAAAGACCTATCAACAGTATAATGGATAAAGGTTGTGAAATGTTATAGAGCAATGAAAAAGGATCTTCAAGAGCACACAATGTGGGACAGTCCCTCAAACATCAAATTGAATAGAATAATTCAGGCGCAAGCAGCACCTGTGCCTGTGATAAATTGGTGATTGATTGGGGACTCTGGTGTGAATGTGTTCAACTTTTGTGAAAAGTCACTGAGCCACACCTATAGGATGCATGTTCTTTGCAGATTTTTATTATATTTTAAGAAAAAGCATTTTAAAATCCAGTCTGTAGTCTAAATGAAGAACTCTAAGGCTTGTAGCTTATGGATCACACCTCTCTTAGTAGGCTAAAATTCAGCTGATTTATCCTCATGAAGACGTTTGGGTTGTTTCAATGGTATACAGAAATCTTTCTGATATGAAAGTTTTAAAAATTGACAATTCAGTAACAAGCCTGATGTGTGTAGTTCGAGGGTTTTTTGTTTCTTTGTTTTGTTTTGTAGTTTACTGTATTTTGAAACAAGATCATGCTATGTAGTCCAGGCTGGCTGGGAATTCCCCTCAGTCCTCCCTGAGTTTCCCAGTGTTGAAATCACAGTTCTGTGCTCCCATGCTGATTCCTGGTGTTCTTAAATATTGTTTGCAAATAGAGTAATAAGAATTTTAATTTTCTTTTTCTGTCTTTTTTTAAGAGAGTATATCTTTGGTATGAAAGCATATTTCCAATTATGATAACAAAACTATATAGATGACTAATTACAAGCATATGTAAAAGATTTTTGGAATTCCACATTATTGATAGGCTACAACCTTGGAATTCAGTTACTCTTACAAACAATTTCCTACATGTTTTATCTTGTATAGTTTTGAATGAGAACTACTTTTGGTACATATGAAATGAAAGAGTGATACTTAGCTTCATCTTTGTCATAAAATTTAAATAAAGAATAGCAGAGAACTATTTTATTTTGAAAATGACATTATTTTAGAAAGCCTAGAAATTTATTGCATTAGTAAGGCTAAAATAGACTCTATTGGGGGGGGGGCTTTTTGAGACAGGGTCTCCCTGTAGCCCCAGCTGCTGGCCTGGAACTCACTATGTAGACCAGGCTGGCCTCGAACTCACAGAGATTTGCCTGCCTCTGCCTCTTGAGTGCTGGTACTAAAAAAGGCGTGTGCCACCATGCCCAGTGGCTAAAATAGACTCATAATTAGAAAGAGTCACTACAGGCTCTTTTAGTAAGATAATTCAAGCAGCCTTAGAAGCAGTGTCAAGTGTTTTTCAATGTTTAGCTTCTATTTTGTTTAGTGGATAGCCTTCTGTCCTTCTGCTAGACCATGGTATCTACCTTTACATTCATGTGAGGCTTTTTAAATGTTCTTTTGGTTTTTAACCCTTTTTTCAAGTTCTGCTCTTACTAGTTTGTGTCGTTAATGTCCTAACACATGTGCTGGAGTACATATTTAGGTGTTTGAGGTTAATTTTTAAAAGTCCAATTTGTATATTTTTTCTTAGACTTTGGAGTGAATAAATCTTAATAAAATGGAACTCAGGCAATCCGTCCCTTAGACACCTGAGGGCATGAGGGTCAAGAGCGATAAAACCTTGCTTTACAGTTGTGCCTTCGTTTCCTACATTTTTGCACATTCTGCACGTTTCTAATGCATGTAATCATCTGTCATGAAGTTCAAGAGGTTAGGTGATGGTCTGCAGTGGGTCAGTGGATGAGGAGTAAAAACTGCACAGGTACCTGACCAGTATCACTGGGGCTCTACGCGGTGGGCTAGAGTATTGAAGATGCGACCACAGTAGGTGGTGACAGTAGTTGGTCATTTTCTTGTGCTGCTCCTGACTCTGTCAGGTTATAGGATAGGTGTCATCTTGTCACCATTGATCCTTCAAGGACAGATTCTTAACCATGCACTCATTTTCCTAGGTTAGGCCACTTTACTTAGAAAGGGGGTACTTTCCAAACCGCCAACACCCTGCACACTGCATTTACTTAATTAATAGTCTTTCTATTCTGACCATCTAGGTATCAGAATTAACTCCTTACTATTCACCTCTAAGCTGTTTATATTGTAATTTGGCAAACATTAGTTTTGAAGCTGGATACCCATAGAATGTGTAATGTTTAAAAGATGTAACCTATTAATATTAGCATATCTGATTTTCTGCAAATCCAACAGATCACTTGTCAGAGGAACAAAGAGATAACTTAGGAATTATCCATATTACCAGAAACTCCCTTAAAGATGAGCTTTATAGATGTACTTCTTCCCACTGCCTGCTCTTCTCAGTGTCCTCAGTCCCAGCACTCAGAGACACCTTCAGTTAATACTTCAAGTTAACAGTAATTCAAAATTCTGTAATGCTCTGCAAAAGAACCATGTTATAATATAGGGTGATCTAATTAAATTAAGAAAGAGATAAACAACAGATATTTCTCTCTCAAACACCCAAAATAGACAGCAAGTTTTGATAAAAATTTAGCAATAAAGCATGAACTTGACAAATTTTTTTAGTACCAAGTAGATATTTATATATGTTTTACAAATGGAGAGAACAAGACATCTTCAACTTCCAGAGGCCCCTCAAGAGACTAACAGTTGTGCATTTAAAACATAATGAAGAACATTCTAGAAGAATACTTAATAGCATATTGGCAGAGTGGTGGAGCCATGACAAAGGAGCCCTATGGCTTGAGTTTACTTCACCTTTATGGTTTGCACATGCTGAAGCCTGTCACTGCCATCCACCACTGAGCTACGTTGCCAGCGCCATCCAGCTGGTTCTGCTGATGATTTGCTTTCCTTCTCTGTGCTCTATTTGACTCACCCAATAGAAATAGAAGCAGAACCGCACATGGTGATTCCTGAGTGATTATCACTTGAGACTGTTGATATCAGAAGCTGGTCAGCATCTGTGCTGCCTGTTCCTGTAAATTTACAGGTGTGTCCCAGAGGAAGGAAATTGAGTCAGACCAGCATTGATTGGGCACCTACCTGGACGCAGACCTGTAAACCAAGTAGGTTTACCTTATCTGCAAGTTCTCACAAACATGGCCGTTTCCTAGCATGATCTATTTTATTAGATTACAGGAAAACAGAAGTATAAAGGTGTGTCATATAGATTTTAGGAGGTATTTTAGTCTGTGGTGGTGCTTTCTATCACAGAAACACTGATCTCACCATGTTAGATATGGCAGTTTGGTCGGCCCAACACCCTTATTCTTCATGTGTATCCTTTAGTGCTGGATAGACGTTGCTCCTCAAACAGTCATTGCCTCTGAGAATCTCAGTTTCTTGATAGGACCTTATGGGGGTCTTCTGACCCAGACACCTCATGGTGTCACCTCATTCATTCATTCATTCATTCATTCATTATTTTTTATGTGTCTGTGTCTTGCCTACATGTATGTAAGTGCACCCATATCATGCAGTGCCAAAAGAGGGTATTGGATCCCATGGAACTGGAAGTGTTGATGGCTGTTAGCGACTATGTGGGTGCTGGGAATCAAAACCAGGTCCTTTGGGAGAGCAACCTGTACTCTTAACCACTGAGCCATCTATCCCGCCCCTGTGGTGTGTTCTTGAGCTCATTATTCTAGAGCAGTTCCTTGGTTGTCCTTCCTTTCTCTGGTGACCTTGACACTTTTTTTTTTTTTGGTCTTTTTGAGACAGGGTCTCTCTGTAGTCCCAACTGGCCTGGAACTCACTATGTAGACCAGTAGACCAGGTTGGTCTCAAACTCACAGAGATCCACCTGCCTCTGCCTCCCAAGTGCTGGGACTAAAGGCATGTGCCACCACGCCCGGCTGACCCTGACACTTTTAAAGAGAATTCAAATTTTGAGGAATATTTTTGTCATAAATGCTGTGGAAGTGGTGGAGTGCACCCTATCACCAGCCCCTGGGTGTGGCCGTTTATCATTTTTATTTTATGTATATGAGTGTATCTCCTACATGTGTGTAAGTGCACCCATGTCATGCAGTAGAAAGTGTTTGGTACCCTGGAACTGGAGTTCTGGATGGTTGTTAGCCGCCATGTAGGTGCTGGGAATTGAACCTGGATTCTATGGAAGAGCAGTCAGTACTCTTAACAGCTGAGCCATCTCTCCATCCCCCCTTAATGATAATTTTTACCTGGCCACAGTGATATCAGCCACATTGTTAGCAAGTTAATTGTTTTCCTTTTGTCATCTATAGTCATCTGATTGGGAGATGTTTTGAGACTGTAAATATCCTGTTTCTTACCAGATTTGTGCATGCATGTGGTGTGCCTATGTGTAGGTCGGGACAACCTCAGGTGTTACTCTCCAGGTGCCGACCGTTTGAGACAGGGTCTCCCATTGCCCTGGAATTTTTCCAAGGAAGCCAGGCTAGCCGGTCTGCGAGCTCCAAGGATCTGTCTGTCTCTCTTCTCCCCATCTTGCCAGTAACTCACTACTGCTTCTGGCTTTTTACATGGATTCTGGGGATCAATCCCAAGTCCTCATGTTTATGATGCGAACACTTTACCCACTGAGCTCTCTCTTCATCCCTCTCACCAGACTTTTACCTACTAGTTTTGGCATTCATGGATGATTTTTTTTTTTTTTTTTTTTTCTTCGGTAAGTTTTTGTTTAAAGTTGCTAGATGGTCAGTTTCTTACTTACTTACTTACTTACTTACTTACTTACTTACTTACTTACTTACTTACTTACTTACTTACTTACTTACTTACTTACTTACTTACTTACTTACTTACTTACTTACTTACTTACTTACTTACTTACTTACTTACTTACTTACTTACTTACTTACTTACTTACTTACTTACTTACTTACTTACTTACTTACCTACTTACTTACTTACTTACTTACTTACTTACTTACAGTGTACCAGGGATTGACCTGGTGCCTTCATCATTTGAGGCATGCCCTCTCTCACTGAGCTGCAGTGAGATGGCAGATTTCTAATTCCATCCCTCCGTCTATGTGTATTAGTTGGAATGCTGCTGTAAGAGAAATATTCCCTTCTGTGGCTTGGGTTTGTTGTCTGAGTGTCCCCCAGGAGTGCAATGTGATTAAAGTCTTGGTCTCCAATGGGTGGTGTTGGAAGGCGGTGGAACCTTTGTGAAGTGGGTCCTAGTGGGAGGCTCTTAGTTCATGTGTATGACCTCTTGAATTCTTGCTGAAGGATTGTTGTAAAAAGAGCAAGCCTGGCCCTGTCGGATGTCCTTCTCTGTGTTCCTGTTTAAGATGTGACAGCTTGCTCCTACAGACTTCCACCATGGTGTGGTACCAGCCTCCACCTTTGCTTAGAGCTCAAACCAATAACATTTCTACCTGGTCTTTGACTTTGGCCCTCCAAAGGTGTGTCCTAAATAAACCTCCCTTTATGAGTTTGCTGCCTCAAGTATTTAGTTATAGTAATGAAAAATTGGCTAAAGATACAGCTTCTTCAATAAGTTTTACACATACACTGTTACAGTATACACTTGAGGATTCTTGTTTTATTTGGTGTGTTATACTCCATTACTGTCATTATTTATCTTGGTGTTTAAGTTGCTCCTAATTTCACCCACAGCTTAGCTCTCTGCTGTGTCTTTGACTTTTTCCTATTATTTGAGCACTCCCTTACAAACAAGGTTATCCAGGCTCCTCTTGTATTACCCAGCCATAGTCTGCAGGTTCTCCAAAGAACGAACCCTGGCTCTTATTTTTCAAGAACAGAATTTAGAACTTCAAAATCAGGATAGTAGGTATAGTTGTTGTTGCTACAGTGTCATTGCTTTAGCTTCTCGCCACAGAGCCAGGAAGTGTATTTATGCATACACCTGTTTCTTAATTATCTCTACATAAGCATGAGCTCATACTGATAATTCCAGTTCTAACTTAATACCATAGAGTTGTTTGTCATTGCTTAACTTTAGAATATACAGATAGCAGTTTTACAATCACTAACTTACACCAACATATCTAGAATTCGGTTTTGATTTGCTACTCTTTGGTTTGAAGATATACAGTAGTGTCCCTGTATCTACAGTGGTTATGTTACAAGACCTTTAATGGATGCCTGAAACTGAGAATGTTATTGAGCCCTGTGTTTGGTGGACTTTTCATTTTACCAAATGACTTATCACACACTGAGGCTGTTTGAGATATGCTGGCAAAATAGCACATCCTTCTTCCTTCTCTGCAGTTTCCTGGGTAGAAGGTCTGTCTTACCATAGATATTAGCAACCTCAGCATATGGTGTTTTTTCCTTAAGTGAAGAGCTTTCAGCTTTTCATTTTTTCATTTGACGGCCCCTCTGCAGCTCCCACTGCGTGTCTGAGTCGCAGCATCTCTGCTGTTGCTCTTTGGGTCACTTGATCGCAGGCTATGTGATAGCTCTGCAGCAGATCTGATAACTGACAGGGCTACTCAGTGACTAATGGGCATAAGTACCAGCTACTCAAGGACTACCCGGCCAGTGTGTACAGTGAGCTGTGCCAGACAAAGGGCTGATTTAAGTCCTGGGCTGCATGGAACGGGATGACAAGATTCTAGCACCTCACTCAGAGTGGTGTACAATTTCAAATACACATATTGTTTATCTGTAGAGGGATCTAGCTCTGTGATCGCATGAGCGAGGCCCTGCATTGGATCTCTAGCACAGAGAGAACAAAAGAGAAGGGAAAAGTCATTCTAGTTTTGTCACATCATGGCTCTTACCCTTTCAGCTAGTTTTCCTTCTTAGCAAAATGAGAGCAGGATTAGTTCATGGGGTTATTGTAAGAATTAGATGAGAGACATGTATACATTGTAGCACACAGCAAATGATCACTTCTTTCCTGTTTCTCTGTCTGAATACTAATATTCATTTTAACTTTAACACATGACATCTGCCTTCAAATACCTCTATGAGTCTTATGCAGGAAGTAAAACTTATTAAATGAATAAAAAGTACTATACATTAACTTTGTATTGAAACTATATAAAATACCTTCTCAGAGAGAGGTGAGACAGGGTCTTACTACATAACCCAGGCAGGCCTCTAATGGCAATCCTCCTGCCTCAGCCTCTTACTCAGCCTGCTCAGCTACCATTCTCAGCTAAATGACTTCTTTTATATATGGAATACAAGCCTGTTAAGAAAGTCAGTAGAGGGGCTGGAGAGATGCCCAGCAGTTAAGAGAACTGGCTGCTCTTACAGAGGACCCAGGTTTGTTTCCCAGCACCCACATGGTGGCTCCCAATCCATCTGTAACTCCAGTTCCATGGGATCCAGTGCCCTCTTTTGGCCTTTTCTGGCATTGTATGCATGGGTACACTTACATACATGCAGGCAAAACACTCATAAATATAAAACAAAAATAAATACAACTTTTTAAAAGGTAATTAGAGGCCTAGAGGGATGGCTCAGTGAGTGAGTGCTTGCTCTGCAAGCATGAGAACCTGAGTTTGAATCCCTCAACACCCATGTAAAAAGCCTGCCATGGCCAGTGTGGGTGGCTGAATCCAGCTCTGTGTAGGGCAGAGACAGAAGGACCACTGGAGCTTGCTGGCTGTTGGCCTAACTCCAGGTTCAGTGAGGAACCCTGTCTCAGAGGAGAAAGGTGAAAAGTGATAAAACAGGAAATGTAACATCCTGTTCTGGCCTCTGCAAGTATTTATACAAATGTGCATATGGAAATGGAGGGGGTTACTAGGAAAATTGAGTCTAAAGCAACTTATGAACTAACCGTGCTTTTGGTCAGGAAGACTAAGTGACACCAGGCCTTTACATTTTATGGAAAATAGTTTAGCCTTGACCCCAGCTTGACACTCTTCTTACAACAGTTTTGCTGGTATGGAAGAGAATTTTTGTGTTCATAAAGAATTGAGAAAGGTTTTATCTCCACAGCAACGAGAGCATCTTAGGAGCTCTTTGTCCTCCTTTTTCCTCAATTTCTCATCTTTTTCTTTCGGTGCTTCTGCAGTTTATAGGAAAGGAAACTGGAGAGCTGATGAGGATGCAAGCCCAGACTCTCCCGTGGTAACCAGAACTGTTTAGGCAGGGTGAATTGACTGCCTGGAACTGAAACAGGTATGAGCCCCAGAGTGTTGAGGTCTGAATCATCTGAAGGCTGAAGCACACCCCAGGAAAGGGCTTTTCAATCCATGCTAAAATTGGGGCTGATAAAGGAAAAGTTGAGGATTAGAGGGGAGATACCTGACTGTCCTGTTAGGTGATTAAGATTCTTTTTAATTTTAATTGGACACTTAGAAAAGAATGCCAAAGTACATTTTAGGGTTGAAAAATGGAGCATTTCCACAGGGCTATCTGAGCTACAGGCCAGGGACTCCAGCTCCAGCCCAAGGACCAGCAATGCCAGAATAACTCAGGAACTACTTTTTAAGATGCTCTGGTCACCTTGCCATCACTGGGAACTTGACAGCCGGCCTGCTTCAGGGTCCTTTGCTCCACATCCTGTCACTTCTCAGCCCTAAGCCTTTCTCTGCATTGGCTTGTTCTTTCCTAAACACATGTGCTTAGTTCTCTCTCATTGCCAGAAAAATGTTGAAAACCTGTCCTTACTTCTTCCTCTGTGTCCAGGTCTGTGTCCTTTCTGCCTTTTACAGCCATGCTTCCTGAAACCACCCCCACCACAGTGTTTACACTTTCTTTTTGTCTTTTTGAGACAGGGCCCCAACTGGTCTGGAACTGGCTATGTAGACCAGGCTGACCAGGTGGCGTGTGTCACCACCCCTGGCTGTGTTTATACTTTTTTAAAAACTTCATTCATTTGGACATAGGAGAAAGTATTTAACTTTTTAAAATTTTTTTGTCCAAATGCATTTAAAAATCTTATTAATATGAGATACATTTAATTTATTCATATTTAATACATTTAAGCTTCAATGTCAGTATTAGACACAGATTACATAACATGCATACAGTCTTTTAAAGAAGACTGGGCAGGGCTGGAGAGATGGCTCAGTAGTTAACAACACTGACTGCTCTTGCAGAGGACCTGGATTCAATTCCCAGCACCCACATGGTAGCTACGAACTGTCCTTAACTCCAGTTCCAGGGGAATCCGACGTCCTCTTCTGACCTCTGCAGCATTGCACGACATGGGTGCACTCACATACATGCAGGCAATATACTCATACACATAAAATAAAAATATCTTTTAAAAAAACTTTAAAAGGAAGACTGGGCAGCCTGATGTATGGGGTAACAGTGTCATTTACTTGCTTGCAGTCTATATATAGCAATGTGTGTGTGAGTTTGTCAGTACATTTATGGATTTGGTTGGTACACTCATGAAATAGGAAAATGTAAAAACAAAAAACACCATCCTAAATGCCTTTAATGATTATGCTTTTCTTTCTTTCTTTCTTTCTTTCTTTCTTTCTTTCTTTCTTTCTTTCTTTCTTTCTTTCTCTCTCTCTCTCTTTCTTTCTCTCTCTCTCTCTCCCTCTCTCTCTCTCTCTCTCTCTCTCCCTCCCTCCCTCCCTCCCTCCCCCCTCCTTTCCTTCCATCCTTTTTTTTTTAAGACAGGATCTTATTATGTAGCTCTGGCCAGCTTGGAACTTGTTATGTAGGCCAAGCTGGCCTTGAATTCACAGAGAGCCACATGTTGAACTCACAGAGATCTGCCTACCTCTGCCTCCCGAGTGCTAGGATTAACTGTGTAGGCCTTATGGACCGCTTGATTATGCCATCTTAATTGTAATTAAACACTTTGAACATGTCTTTACAGGTTTACTCCTGGTCAAAGTTTGCTGTCACCACATTGTGCTTTTAAAGCAGATCTATTAAGAAACTAGCCCCTAAATTAAATTCATGCCTGGTGTGGTATGCACGCCTTTAATCCCAGCACTAGGGAGACAGGCGGATCTCTTGTGTGACTGAAGTCAGCCTGGTTTACATAGCGAGTTCCAGACCAGCTGTGGCTATAGGGAGACCTATCTCAAAAAGATTAAAAAAGAAAAAATGAATGGAAATTAGCTCCTAAATTAGAATTCTTTTTTAAAATTTTATGTGTATGAGTATATTACCTGCCTGTAGGTAGATGTACCCGTGTGGTGCCATGCACGTGGCGGTCCGAAGAGGGTTTTGGATACCCTGGAACTGGAGTTATGGACAGTTGTTAGCCACCATGTGGGTGGCTGGGAATTGAGCCAAGGTCCTCTGCAAGACCAACCAGTGTTCTTAACCGTTGAGCCATCTCTCCAGCCCCCCAAATTAGAATTCTTTTTTTTTTTTTTAATTTTATATGTATGAGTGTATTGCAAATTATTTTTATTTTATGTGTATGCATGTATTATCTGCATGTAGGTAAGTGCACCTGTGTTGTGCAATGCCCGCGGAGGACAGAGAGGCTGTCGGATCCGTTACGGACAGTTGTTAGCCGCCATGTGGGTGCTGGGATTCAAACCTGGGTCTTCTGCGAGAACAGTCAGTGTTCTTAACCGCTGAGCCATCTCTCCAGCCCCCTGAATTAAAATTCCTAATAAACTATTTGAATTTCAGCCAGGTGTATGGTTTTAAAGGTGCACAGGTAGGATAGGTGAGGTTCGTGTTTATTTTTGCATTCATAAAGGATGCAGTTAGTTAGTCTGCAGAGACTGCCCTTGCTGAAACACCCAGTGACTTGATGCACACTTTCAGAGCTCTACTCACTTTTCTTGGTGATCTTTAACATTCCTGACTCCTCCTCTTCTGGACTGGACTTGCTTGGCTTTTGGGATATCACTGTTCCTACCTCTGTTCCTTCTGCTTCTTAAATCTTGGTATCTCTGGAGTCCGTCTTTGGTTCTCTTCTCACTGTTCTATAATCAGAATGCTTTCGGCTGCATAAAACACTTTGGTTACAGTCATAACATTAGCTGATCCACAGCAGCTCCCACTGAACTCTAGACACTATTTCAGACACATCACTGCACTTACTTAACCCTCACTGTAGCCCTGGGAGGATAAGGATTATTCTTACCCTTTGTTACAGGTTGAGGAAGCAGCAGCAGGGAGAGGTTAAGTAACTTGCCCGCAGTCACAGAGCTAGTACGTGACAGAGACTGGATTTACAATCAGCCTTGCTCTGGGGGACATACGTGTAATCATTCTTGTGTAAGGTTCTCATATATCTGCCATCTCTTTCTTAAGCCTTGGCCTCTTTGGAGACGTCCAGACTCCCATTTCAGTGGCTTAGTGGACAAACTCCACCTTAGTCATTGTTTCCTGACAGAATTCATTATTTCTTACACTGGTGCACTTTTTAAGTTCATTATCAGTACGCTAAATTGAACAGTGGTACAAACTAACAAGTTTTGTATGTGTGTCAAAAGTCATGGGTGTTTCCTGTGGTGGGCTACTTACCAAAGACGCATAAAACCTCTTTTTTCCTAAAAATAATAGTAAACTTTTTTATATCTCTTTTCTCTCTTCACTACCTTCTCCATGTTTTTCGTAGGAACTTTTTTTCCCTTAAGATATTTGATTAAGAAAGCTAATTTAACCATCTGTTTATCACTGCCTGGCTAGACTGAATATGAAATTTCAATTGAATTATATCCCAAGAGAGCTTTGAGCTCTTAGGGTAAAACAAATCATTTTCTCTTCTCTCTCTGGGAATTGTGAGCAGAAAGAATTCATCTAAATAGTTTACATGCATTTTGAAAATGTTGTATCTACTGTGCTTAGCTTAGTTGTTTGTGGAACACTGCCAACATAAAGGGAATGTCTATCTACTGTGTTTGTTAGCGCTAGTGCAATAGTGTTTCATGGTCTAACGATGTGTATATAAATTGAAATAGTGAATGGCTTTTGCTTATGGTTGACTTATAACCAATTTTCATATTAACAAATAGTTTACTTTCCTCTTTTAAAAATTTAATACCTAGAGCTGGAGAGATGGCATAGCCGTTAAGAGTGCTGGTTGCTCCTGCAGAGGATCTGGGTTCAGTTCCCAGCACACTCATGGCAGCTTACAACCATCTGTAACTCCAGTTCCAAGGGTTCTGATGCCGTTCTGACCTCCACGGGCACTGTGCACACATGGCACACAAACATGTAGGCAAACTATCCATACTTTGGAAGTTCCCAGAAAGAACTCCAGCATCCTGAGCTGAATTTCCTGCAGGACTGACCAACTGATAAACACTTCAGTGACTGTGGAGAGTTTGGAATGTTGCAGATCCAGAGCCTATTCACAGAAGATCTGAGGACATCTTTAACCTCATAAATAGCCACACCTTACCTACCTCTGTTTCTGAATTAACATTCTTGTGACTAATAAAATGTATTAACTTAGCAGACCACCAGATCCCACCAATCAAAAAGCTAAGAATGTCATCAGATAGTATCTGAACCCTATAGTAGAAACCCACCCTCTTTGCTATGACCTGACTACTGAATGTATCCACCAATGTATTTGAAAAGTGTCTTGATTTATGACTTTTGTTTGTTCTGTTACTATAAAAACATAACATTACTGTTACCAAACTGGAACATGGAATTTGGGGTAACCTGAATCTGTGTTCCTGGGCCATGGTCATCATATTTGGCTCCAGAATAAACTGTCTCTTATCCCCTTTGAGGTGAGAGTTATGCTTTTGTGTCAATAATACATATAAAATAAATAAGTTAATTCCCAAACCTAGGTATTTAATCTCTTGATCATTAAATATTCAGCAAAACTACACATAAAACTTTATATATTATACAATTCAGATATACATTGTGAATACTTACTTCTTTGCTCTGAAAGAATTTTTGAGTTCCTGTGTGATTTTACCTATTTTATGAGGACTTAGTGGAGAAATAAATTATTAAACTGACTAAAAATATCAATAAGTAAATTCAGAACATTCTCTATACCAGATACTGGAGGATGTAGAGGGGTATCTGAGGACCTTCCAATTTTGTGTAGATTTCTGCTTTTAATATATATATGTGTGTGTATGTGTGTGTGTGTGTGTGTGTGTGTGTGTGTGTGTATTTTAATAGATTTTATTATTTTTACTTTATGTGTATGCATGTATTGCCTGCATGTAGGTAAGTGCACCCGTGTCGTGCAGTGCCCGCAGAGGACAGAAGAGGCTCTTGGATCTCCTGGGACTGGAGTTACGGATAATTGTTAGCTGCCATGTGGGTGCTGGGATTTGAACCCGGGTCTTCTGCAAGAACAACCAGTGTTCTTAACTCCTGAGCCATCTCTCCAGCCCTTTATTTATTATTTTTATGTGTATGAGTGTATTGCCAGCATGTATATAAGTGCACCCTTGTCATGCAGTGCCTGAGGAGTTAAGAAGAAGGCATTGAATTCCCCTGGAACTGGAGTTATAGATAATTGTTAGCCACCATGTGGGTGCTGAGAATCAGACCTGGGTCCTTTGCAAGAGTAGCTAGTGCTCTTTACCACTGAGCCATTTCTCCAGTCTCCATAGATTCTTGTTTTTAAGTTCAGGTTTCATAAGAAAGCACCATAATTTATTTTTCTTTGTTCTACCTAATTATAGAAATTATGAAAATTGAATAAAAATTTGAATAAACAGTGGAAAACTTGATTGATTGCACCTATTACAATTTTAAAAAGTAGCATATGGTATTTTGTAATTTTTTAATATAACATTTTAACCTGGCAAAATACATTATCAGATTATTAAAATTAAAATATTGGGCCAGCAAGGTGGCTCAGTGGGTAAAGGTACTTGCTGTACAACATTTGTTTGATCCCTGGAACCTATGTAAAGGCAGAAGAGAACTGACTCCACACAGTTGTCCTCTGACCTCCACACATACATGTGTATACCCCCACACACCATGTGCATGTACAGACATACTAAGGAAAACTCTCCTAAAATGAAAATGTTCATTATGTCTAATTATCAGTTCTGACATAAATTTAGTTTTTTTGCACTTTATATTATTATACATATTAATTATACTATATTATAGTTTTTATAAAGGAACAGTGGGGGAGAAAGAGAGAGAAGCAGTGTAGGGTGTGTGTATGTGTGCACGCACATGCATATAATAGGAAGGGGATACAGTTTGTAAATTTCTGCAATGTTTCCTGTGTTGTGACCTGTCAGACTCCCATCTGAGCCTGGATTTCCTGCCATTGTACAGACCTGGTGTTCTCAAGCACTTTCTTCTCTGTTTTGTCTGTCTCTGGCTTTTATTGTTCGAGCTCCTCTCTTCGTATTATTGATTGGTTTTGTCACTGCTATTTCTCTCCTGTGGCTGACCTGTCGTGGTCGCCTCTGCTGTGACTGTTGCCACTTCCTTCCCATTGATCCCTTTGCATCCAGCCTTGTCTGGGTCTGTCTGACGGGGGCTCACCAAGGTCATTTCTGTCTCTTTCTTCCACCTGCAGCTTTTTCTGTTTTCTCATAGCAACATTTTGTCAGACATTTTCAGTTCTTATGAGAATACTATTCACAAAAAATGATCCTCATAATTAAAATGCCTCTTTTAAAAATATTTCTATATGCTCCATATCTGTTTAGCCAATCTTCCCAAAAGAACTTTAAAAGGCAGACAGGGGTAGAAGTAGTCTCTAATTTCTCTCTCTTCTGTGTTTGACTTAATGCTTTCACTAGCATAGTAGGTACACAATGCAAATTATCTCAATGGTGATTTTCTACTTCATATCACCAAAGAGATTACACATTTTATTTTGTTAGTACTGAAGTAGCCTTCCTCCAACACATACATTTTTGTGTTGTGTTATGGTTTATTGAAATTTGAGAATTAGGTTGCACATGGTGGCTCATGTCTTTAGTCCTAACTCTGGAGGAGGGAGAGGCAGGCTCATTTCTGTGAGTTCAAGACCAGCCTGATCTACGTAGTGAGTTCCAGGCCAGCCAGGGCTACATAGTAAGACCTTGTCTCAAAAAAAATTTTTTTGATGGTTAGTCATTTTAATAGAAGTGCTGGTATGTAGTCCAGAGTTACAGGTACTCTGTATTTATGTAGTCCAGAGTTACAGGTACTCTGTATTTATGTGATCCAGAGTTACAGGTACTCTGCATTTTCATGGTCCAGAGTTACAGGTACTCTGTATTTTCGTGGTCCAGAGTTATAGGTACTCTGTATTTATGTAGTCCAGGATACAGGTACTCTGGATTTATGTAGTCCAGAGTTACAGGTACTCTGTATTTCTGTGATCCAGAGTTACAGGTACTCTGTATATATGTGATCCAGAGTTACAGGTACTCTGTATTTATGTGATCCAGAGTTACAGGTACTCTGCATTTTCATGGTCCAGAGTTACAGGTACTCTGTATTTTCGTGGTCCAGAGTTATAGGTACTCTGTATTTATGTAGTCCAGGATACAGGTACTCTGGATTTATGTAGTCCAGAGTTACAGGTACTCTGTATTTCTGTGATCCAGAGTTACAGGTACTCTGTATATATGTGATCTAGAGTTACAGGTACTCTGTATTTATGTGATCCAGAGTTACAGGTACTCTGCATTTTCATGGTCCAGAGTTACAGGTACTCTGTATTTTCGTGGTCCAGAGTTATAGGTACTCTGTATTTATGTAGTCCAGGATACAGGTACTCTGGATTTATGTAGTCCAGAGTTACAGGTACTCTGTATTTCTGTGATCCAGAGTTACAGGTACTCTGTATATATGTGATCTAGAGTTACAGGTACTCTGTATTTATGTGATCCAGAGTTACAGGTACTCTGCATTTTCATGGTCCAGAGTTACAGGTACTCTGTATTTTCGTGGTCCAGAGTTATAGGTACTCTGTATTTATGTAGTCCAGGATACAGGTACTCTGGATTTATGTAGTCCAGAGTTACAGGTACTCTGTATTTCTGTGATCCAGAGTTACAGGTACTCTGTATATATGTGATCTAGAGTTACAGGTACTCTGTATTTATGTGATCCAGAGTTACAGGTACTCTGCATTTTCATGGTCCAGAGTTACAGGTACTCTGTATTTTCGTGGTCCAGAGTTATAGGTACTCTGTATTTATGTAGTCCAGGATACAGGTACTCTGGATTTATGTAGTCCAGAGTTACAGGTACTCTGTATTTCTGTGATCCAGAGTTACAGGTACTCTGTATATATGTGATCTAGAGTTACAGGTACTCTGTATTTATGTGATCCAGAGTTACAGGTACTCTGCATTTTCATGGTCCAGAGTTACAGGTACTCTGTATTTTCGTGGTCCAGAGTTATAGGTACTCTGTATTTATGTAGTCCAGGATACAGGTACTCTGGATTTATGTAGTCCAGAGTTACAGGTACTCTGTATTTCTGTGATCCAGAGTTACAGGTACTCTGTATATATGTGATCTAGAGTTACAGGTACTCTGTATTTATGTGATCCAGAGTTACAGGTACTCTGCATTTTCATGGTCCAGAGTTACAGGTACTCTGTATTTTCGTGGTCCAGAGTTATAGGTACTCTGTATTTATGTAGTCCAGGATACAGGTACTCTGGATTTATGTAGTCCAGAGTTACAGGTACTCTGTATTTCTGTGATCCAGAGTTACAGGTACTCTGTATATATGTGATCTAGAGTTACAGGTACTCTGTATTTATGTGATCCAGAGTTACAGGTACTCTGCATTTTCATGGTCCAGAGTTACAGGTACTCTGTATTTTCGTGGTCCAGAGTTATAGGTACTCTGTATTTATGTAGTCCAGGATACAGGTACTCTGGATTTATGTAGTCCAGAGTTACAGGTACTCTGTATTTCTGTGATCCAGAGTTACAGGTACTCTGTATATATGTGATCTAGAGTTACAGGTACTCTGTATTTATGTGGTCCAGAGTTACAGGTACTCTGTATTTTCGTGGTCCAGAGTTATAGGTACTCTGTATTTATGTAGTCCAGGTTACAGGTACTCTGTATTTATGTAGTCCAGAGTTACAGGTACTCTGTATTTATGT
>NW_008360319.1:1320073-1347622 GCF_000622305.1 Nannospalax galili | reverse complement strand
AGGTACTCTGTATATATGTGATCCAGAGTTACAGGTACTCTGTATTTATGTGGTCCAGAGTTACAGGTACTCTGTATTTTCGTGGTCCAGAGTTACAGGTACTCTGTATTTATGTAGTCCAGAGTTACAGGTACTCTGTATTTCCATGGTCCACAGTTACAGGCACTTTGGAATGTGGCACGTGTTTCCAACTTTTCCCTTAATCAATACACGTTTTTCAGTGACTTTATTATTGTCTTCAGAGAGAGCCATCTCTCAGGGAGCATTTTTGGTCAAAGAGCAAATGAAAAATAAATTTCACAAGGTAGAAAATATTGTACGGAAAGAACATCAAACCACTCAAATAGCAGTTGCCTGGAGTATATATCAGTGCCGTATGTTTTCTCCGCTCAGGTTTTTGGTGATTGGGTCTCTAAAGTAGAGAGGTGGTATCCATCTGTGTTAACAAGTACAGCGCAGGGGTGGTGTGGTGTGGTGTGCTGTGGTGTGGTGTACTAATGTGTAGTAAAATGTGGTGTAGGGTCCCGAAGTATAGTATAGTGTGGTATGGTGTAGGGCAATATAATATTATGTGTAGTATGATGTGGGATGCTGTGCTGATTCTTAATGACTGGATGTTGAACTATTGAAAGTGGAGCAGTGATTTTTCTGTTGGCTGTTGTTTTAAGCTGGAGCTCATTTCTTGGAAACTTATGCACATCTCATTTTTTCAATTAATATTCACTGAACAACTAGTACAAATGCCAAAACTATCTGAAAAATTTCATGCATTTATTGATAATACAAAATGCAATACTTATTTAATTTAGTATTGTGTGTGTATGACAGAGAGACAGAGAGAGAGAAAGAGAGAGAGAGAGAGAGGGGAGAGAGGTAGGGGGATTCCATGATATACCTGTGGAAGTCAGAGGATGACTTTGTGGAGTTGGTTTTCTCCTTCTTCCTTTACATGGGCTCCAGGGATCAAATTGAAGTCATTGGGCTTACCTGGCAAGAGCTTTACCTACTGAGCCATCTTGCCAACCCCAAAATGCAACAGTTGATGATGAAATTATCTTAGTAGGTTTTTTTCCTCTAAGTTACTTTCTTTGATATGCTTGAGTCTAGGCTAAGAGTAAACTTGAGGTGGGGTGGTTTAACTGGAGCTGTCTTTTGCTTTTTCTTTCTAGCAAGTCTTTCTTGCTCCAAAACCTTCCAACTGCAACCAGCTTAGTCTTTTACTCAGGAAACATTATGGTTTATTTGACATGCTTTCAAGCCTCTGCCTTTCTTGGAACAGTAAATACTAAATAATGGATTGTTGCTGTTGTGACTGCTTGAGGAAGCCTCGCCCTGTGTCATTGGCCCCATCAAACACTGAATTAGGACTAGTGTACCTGCCTTGGCAAGGATTTCAACTTTAGTGGAAAATTCTTAGATATGTCTAGAACAGTTCTTACTTCTTTCCCAAGAAAGAAGTCTAGCAGCTCTGATCCTAAGGATTCTGAAGAGAGTATTATTTTTGAAATCAGTATATCACATTTTATAATTGACCTCCCTGTCCCAGCACCAGTCAGTGTGTCCATGTACATCTAAGTATCTAGGGAATTGTAAGTAAGACTGGCTATGAGTCCAGGGGTCTTATTTGTAGTACAAAGGGAGGAGGCAGTAAAAATAGAGGGGTCTGGGTTGTCTTCATAAATTCATGATTCTAATGGGAAGGTCATGGGCTTTGGAGTAGAGTTTCTCATTGCACCTGTTTTCCCACCTATTCTGTGGCCTCCATAATTTCAGAGCCTGTGATTTTGCAAAGTCAAGAGGGGAGACTCTGCTTCATCCCACCAAGCTGAGTTGAGCTGAGCTAAGCGTTCTGGCATGCAGCGGGCATTCCCACGTTAGTGCTGCCTCTTCCTCCTGCTCTCATCATCACTTGACCGCCATACCTTGTCCTCTATGAATACCATAGCAAAACATGCAGTGGACTGGAGTAGAAATCCAGGTTGGGCCCTTAGCCAAGTTTCAGTTAGGTGAGAGGGTTGGCATAAAGTGAATATTCATCCCCCCCCCCCCGTACTGAACTTTTAGCAAAATATAACAGTGAAATAAATAGTTATGTAGTAGTTCTCTATTGCTGCATATCGTTACCACGAATTTAGCAGTTTAATATATCATTGATTTCTTATCTCACAGTGTGTATAGGCTATAATTTCAGTGTGGCTCAGCTGGATATATCTTTAAAGTCTCAGAATCCAAAAATCAGAGTGTCAGCCAAGCTGAGTTTGTATCTTTTTCTAAGCCCCACCTCCATCCACCCTACCCTAATTGTTAGATTTCACTCCCTTGCCTCTGATTACACAGGTTCCTGTTCCCAGAAGGCTCTCAGTTCTGATTGGCTACTCACATTCCTTACTGCATGATCCGTTCCATTCTAATTCCAATAGCCCTTCTTCATGTGTTGAATCTCCAGCTCCTTTTTTTCTGCTATCAGCTGGAGAAAATTCTTTAAAAAAAATTAAATAAATAAATATATTTTATTGAATTTGTTCTTGTTATCTCCGCCCCCCCCACCTCCCTCAAGTTGAAGACTGAACCCAAGGCCTTGTGCTTGCTAGGCAAGCACTGTACCACTGAGCTAAAGCCCCAAACCCTATTTTATTGAATTTTTGCATTTCATGAAACACATCTTAATAATATTTAGACCCCTCCCCTATCTGCAACCCCCCAAGCCTCCCTCCCACTGGATTTCATGCATTCTGTCATATATATTAAGGCCTATCAAGTCATGTTTGTGTCCCCAGATGTCTCTCGGTGTGAGGTCTTCATTCACTGGAACCTGGTCAGCCTATCTTGCATCACTCCTTTGAAGAAGACCCACTCTCCCTCACCCAGCAGTGATCAGTTGCCAATAGTTCCTCGACTAAAGCTGGGGCTTCTTCCCATTCCCTAGTTCTACGTTGGGCTTTTGTCTGGTTTGAGTTTGCATGGGTCTTGGGTGTACTGTCACCATTGTTGTAAATTCATATGAGCAAGTTCTTAGAAGCCTGGAAAACTGTTTCCTTGTGGTCATCCACCACCCCTGGCTATTACAAGCTTTCTGCCCCCTATTCCACAATAGTCCCCTGAGCCCTGGGTGGGTGAAGTTTAATACAGGAGTCCTATCCAGGGACACGCATGCTGTAGTCTCTTACTCTCTACATTTTGGCCAGTTGTGACTGTCTATATTAATCATCCTCTGTTGCTAAAGACACAGGCCTTCAAGCAACAGAGCTGGAACTGACCTGGAAACATTTTTTCCTGAAGACTAGCTCTCGTAGTCCTAGAGGACACTATGCAAGCTGTTAAGGAGAAAACCAGTCAGTGGTCCAACCCCAGCTTCAAATCCTGGTAATGACAGCAATGGCCGGCGCAGCAAAATAGCTCTAAAACTCTGCTTTTAAAGCATTTGCGTCTGCAGAACAGAACTGGAAGTAATGCCTTCCCATCTTCCCATGGTCTTTTCACAGTTAAGGGGGCAGGGGTGTAATACAAAAGCCAGGGTCAGCAGGGGTTATTCATAGAATTTCTTCTGTCTCTGAACAGTTAATTGAAGGACGAAATCTCAGTTACTCCCCTGCCAGAGTTGATACTGTCCTGAGCTGCTCTGCTATCTTAGTATTTCACGACACAGTTGAGAAATGCTGTACTGTCCTGAGTCCCTGTTATACATGTGTCAGTGTTTTCTGTGGAGCAGGTTTAGGTTGTCTGTCACTGTGCTGTAGTTTTGCTCAGTTGCTGCTGGGTGTTTCCTTTTTCGGCTCTCCACCAGCCATCGGTGAGCTCTTCATCTGGCCATTCCTGCTCTTTGGCTCCTAGGAAGTTTTCTTGTTTAATTTTTCACTTCTTATGTACTGTTTTCTCTTTTGGAGTTGTCATTGATTAAACATTAAATGTATTGAATTTATCTTCTAATATTATTCTCTTTGACCTTATTTTTCTTCCTAAAAGCTTTTCTTGGTTTCATTCTTTGACCTTTCTGTATGCTTTCACTTCCAAATAATAGAATGCTTAACTAAAAATGGCTTCAGTGTGTGCCGGAGAGACGGTTCAACACTTACTGCTTTTGCAGAAGACCCAGTTTGATTCCCAGCACCCACATCCAGCAGCTCAGAACCACCTTTAACTCTAGCTCTGGGGGATCCAACACTTCTGGGCCTAATAGTGTCATCACAAATCCAGACTCCCCTTCCATGTTCTTTGTTTTTCTAGGTGTTGTGAGGACACCCTTTTCCTCTGTCTCCCTCTCCACCCATCTCTAAATTGACTCTAGAGCACTGGGTTCTTACTGTATGAAAATAGACCAAAGCAGAGAGAGAGAGAAGACCGTCTTCAGTGTCACTTCCCTCTCCTTAGGAAGAAAAACTTTTCCAGAATCTCACTAGTGGAGTTACCCTGAAGTTTCATCAGGCAGAATTGGTCATTTAGACACTCCCAGCTGCAAAGAGTAGTTCCAGGTGTACACCAGCCCTTGAGTACCGCTCTTAGATTCTTCTTGCAATTTGGTAGGTTTAGCATGACTCCAGATGGGCCTTGATAGACAGCGCATGCTACTGTCTCACTATCATATGCCAATGGACCCAGTGTTGTAACAAGGACCCACTTTGAGAACTTTCAGAACTAGGTGCTATAGTTTCGGGTGGAATGAATACACTAGGTATGGTTGGGTGCAAGAGGCTGGGTAAACCCTTGCATGACTTCACCCTAGGCTCATTCCCAGCTCCCCTTTAGTTGGCTACACATCCTCTTCCTTGGGTGACATTGCCCTCATCCTCCAGCTTTCTGTCTTGACAAGCAACATTTACATTTACATTTCTCTTTTCAGAGTGCAGTGTCAGCACCCCCCCCCCAGTCAGACTCAGTTTTACCCCTTCTCCATCCTCTGAAAATGTTGACATCTATGTGTACTCTACACGCAGCAGTGCGCTACAACTGGGAAACTGAAACAGGCAAAGTCAGGAATATTCCAGACCTACTGATGCTAAAAAATACACAGGGGGAAAATGGGAAGAAAAATCTAAATGTTTAGCAGTAGGAATGTGAAGTAAATTATACTTTTGGGTATGTGCAGTGTTAACTGAAAATTAGAATATAGGCTGAATATAGGATTTCAGATAAATATAAATATACACACAGAAAAGACAAGTATCTTGGACTGTAGGAGGATGTGGGCTACCACCTACTTAGAGCCACCACAATGCCAGTCTTTGTTTGCCTTCCTGTTGTGTGTCTGTTGAATGTTGCTCAGGTCATAATGGTAAACCTTAGGCCAGTGTGAAATCCCACTGGCTAGTACCATCCAGTGCCATTCTTTGAAATAGGACCTTTCTTTTACCTAAGGCTTTGACTACCATACATAGCTACTTCTGTCATTTTCCCTGTCATTTTTTTATTGCCCAAAGAAATCTTCAGAAGCAGCCAGGAAATAATGAAGAATGCATGTTCTTTGGCAATTTCATACATTCTGGTTATACTGTAGTGTTTTAGAGCAGTTACAAATAAATTGTAGTCATCTCTTGGTATCCACAGAGGAATGGTTCAGCACCCCCTCTCCCCTATAGATACTAGAATCAGTATACTGAAGGCTGTATAAAGAGTGAGATAGTAGGGACTGGGGAGATGGCTCAGTCAGCCTGCCCCACAAGCATGAGGCCCTCAGTTTTCATCCCTAACACCCACATAAAAGCTAGGTGCAGTAGTGCTTGGTGATTGACTGAAACTTTAGCATATGAAGTATACTAGGAAGCTCCCTGGAGCCATCTCCCTGGTGAACTCTAGGTTCAGTGAAAGACCTTGTCTCAAAAAAATAAGGTGGAAAACAATCAAGGAAGATACCCGAACCTTTGGGCTCCAGGTACCTGTGTGTGCATATATACACATACATATGGTGAAAATAATATGATATTTACATACAGCCTGTGTAAATCCTACTTACTTTGAATCATCTCTAGATTACTTAGCTGTGGAACCAGCAGTTATGAGAACCAACTTAAACTTTTAATGGAAACATTTGTTTTAACATCATGAAGATTTGATCCTTTGTGCCTTTGGATGATTTTGAAAGTAAAAAGTGGCAGATAACTAGGAGACTGTTTTTTTAAAGAATTTTTAAAGTTTATTTTTTATTTTATATATATGAGTATTTCACTTAAATGTATGTGAGTGTATTACTTGCATGCAGTATGTGTGGTGGTTAGAAGAGGGCATTGGATCCTCTGGAGCTAGAGTTACTGATGGTTGTTAGGATGTTGGTGCTGTGCCATCAACCAAACATCCTCTTCAAGAGCAGCCAGTGCTCTTAACTACTGAACCATCTTTCCAAGGCTTTTTGCTTTTTATTTTTTATGTATTTATTTATTTTTGGTCTTTTTGAGACAGGATCTCCCTGTAGCCCCAGCTGGCCTGAAACTTACTATGTAGACCAGGCCGGCCTTGAACTCACAGAGATCCACCTGCCTCTAGCCTCTTAAGTGCTGGGATTAAAGACGTGTGCCACCACGCCTGACCTTGTTTTTAAAATTTTTATGTATATATGTGTGTGCCTCAGTGTATCTATGTGTACCACATAAGTACAGTACCCACGGAGACTAGAAGAGGTGTTAGATCTCTTGGAACTTCAGTTATAGTCAGTTGTAAACTGTAGGATGTGGGTCATAGGAACTCAACCTGGGTCCTCTAAGCCATCTCTTTAGTCCCGGGTGTCTGTTTTGTATGTGACAGCTTTGATAGCTGGAGAGATAGAGTGACCACTGCCTCGTGACCCTGAAAGGACCCAAGAAAACAAGCACTGGCACTGGAATAACTGTAATTCGTGTTCCTTTCATGTAGATTAGGCAATCCAGGCTCAGAAAACAGAAAATCATGATACTTCAAAATTTCTTTAATTACTACAGAAAAGCTTTCTTTAAATTATTTTTAAACCACTGCTTCATGAAGTAGTAGTATATACAAATATTTATAATTGTAGTATATGAAGGATAATTTTTCTAGATGCTTAGATTTTTTTTTTAGCATAGACCAATAATGTTACTAAGATCCTTTGTATTTGATTATAATTTAGCTTAAAAGGTACCACATTATGAACTTATGTTTTTCATGTATTGTCTAGATACGCTGTCATTTATGTTGTTAAGGCTGTAATTGAATCAAACTATGGTATACATACTTTTTAGATAAAGACTATGAAGAAAAGTTTTGAAACAAATATATTTTTAAAGTATTTGCATAATTGCACAGATTCTGGTCTCTAAAAGTCAGGAATATTTCTTGAATTAAGTTAATTACCCACATGGTTCATGTTGGTCACTCTAAAATTCTTATAAAAACAAAGAAATTAATTACCCAGCATGAAAACAAGTCCTGTTCTTTCTGGCAAACATTCAATTAACTTTTTAGTGCTTGCTGTTTAATGTTGTTTTTGACCAACCAACCATTGAAAACTACTTTCCTTTGAAATTGGGCTTGAGTAGAAAACAATATTCCACGTAGCTGTTTAGGTGGTCGTTTCACTGGACCGGCAGCTTTTCCCACGGTCTCCAGATTCGGTGCTTGCTCTACCTTAGACTTGCTGTGAGATGGCTCTTAAGGACACTTATTTTGGGAGTTAAGCTCTCACATATGCTGGGAATAACCAGAAAAATTCTTAAATTAGATTTCATTCAAGGATACTTCAAAGATATAATAATAGTATTAGAAAGTGTACCTGATTGACTAAGGCCTGTGACAGCCATATTTCAATAATTTGCTTTTCAGAAAGTAGGTGCTCACATATCTTTCTGATCTTTTTATTTAATTTATTTTTATTTTATGTATATGAGTATTTTGCCTGCATGTATGTAATTGCACTAAGTACATACAGTGACCACAGACGCCAGAAGAGGGTTTTAGATCCCCTGGAACAGGAGTTATAGATGGTTATTAGCCACCATGTGGGTGCTGAGAATCGAACCTGGGTCCTTTTAATCGCTGAGCCATCTCTCCAGCCCATCTTTCTGAATTTTAAGTGATAAATACCTTCTATGTGTTTTGGAAGATGTAGTTGAGAATTCTGTCATTTTGCCCCACTGGCTTTCTGCTTTTGAACATTTAGATACATACCACACCCACACGCTATATTTTCTGAGGCATGGAGAGTTCCTGCTTGTGTCTAGATGCTCAGCCTTGTAGCCTGCAGTATTTGCTTCCTCAGAACAAGGACAGTATGTGTGGTGCCCACCGACGGACACAGTTAGGAAATGTAGCAGTGAGGCCATGTAACTGCCCAGTATTTTGTCATCCTCCGGTTTTCCTGGTAATGTCCCTTTTAGCTCCCTTCTACTCTTCAGTTCAGAATTCCCTCCAAGCACAGGTGTTGATTGCATGTAAGTTGCCCTTTTTCTTTAGTATCCAGCAATATTCCAACTTTTTTTTAAAAAAAAATGAATCTTTTATTACCGTCATCAGTTGGAGCGTCCAAGCCATTATGGATGTATGTGATTTTTCCTTGAGATTAAACCTAGGGGAAAGACGTTGGTCAAGAACACTTGTCAGGAGTAATCCTTCCCCTTTCATGTACACTGTCAGGGACCCATCAGGTCCATTTGTCTGGGGGAATGAGGATCCTCTAGTTCAAGTGGTGTATACAAGATACTTTTTATGTTAACTTTTCCCATTTATAATTAGCAATAGACAGTAAAAATTTGAAACTATACAAATAGTCTCTTTAGAATTCATTTAGTGTTTATTAATGATTCTTGGTTAAATCATCTAACTGTAATTATGATTGCAAACATTGATTTTCTAATGCTTTTATTTCTCCTGCATTGGAATTCTTTCCCTGCTTTGTTTGTTCTGTTTTGTTGAGGTTGGGTTTTACTGTTGTAGCCCAAGCTGTCTTTGAGCTTCCAATCTTCCTTTTTCAGGTTTCTCTTGCACCACACCCAACTGATTGTATTTTTAGTTTAAAAGTCAGTTGCCAGCGTGGTGTGTTGGTGCACGCCTTTGATGCTAGCACTCGGGAGGCAGAGGCAGGCGGATCTCTGTGAGTTGAAGGCCAGCCTGGTCTACATGGTGAGTTCCAGGACAGCTGGGGCTACAGGGAGACCTTGTCTCAAAAAGACCAAAAAAAAAAATCATTGCCTCTCTTGCCGTATTTATGTGCCTGACTCAGGGTTCTTTGCTTTCTCACTGTGTAGCACTGCCAGGACGACTCCTGTGTTCTTTCACAAACATCCCCATCCATTTTTTGGAGCTTTTATTTTTAACTTTTTTGGCCCCAGAGTTAGTATATACTTCCCTTCTTTGACATCTCATCACAAAAGACTGTGCCCCACCCTTTATGTTCACTAACAGTGTATTCATTATGTTGAACTTTTCTGCTTTGTTCATTTGTTTGTGGCGGGATCTTGCTGTGTGGCCTAGGCTGCTCTCACACTTGCAGTTCTCCTGCCTTAGCCTCCCACCAAAGTGCTGAGCATATAAGTGTGTAACACCACACCCAGCTCTTCTAGATCTTTTATAAACTGTAATCACCCTGCTGTGTTATGGGTCATGTAATTATTTGTCCTATCTAACTATATTTTGGTGTCTGTAATCTGGCTTCCTGCTCTCTCCCTTCCCTAAATTTATTATTTTTTAATAAGGACAAATGTGGCTAGTTGGATCATAGGTCTGTGGCTGATAATTTTTTTTTTTTTTATCTTTTTGAGACAGGGTCTCCCTGTAGCCCCAGCTGTCCTGGAACTCACTATGTAGACCAGGCTGGCCTTCAACTCACAGAGATCCTCCTGCCTCTGCCTCCCGAGTGCTGGGATCAAAGGTGTGTGCCACCACACCCGGCTTAATAATGTTTTTATCTGGAGAGATAACTTTTTTCTACAAGTCAGTCTTTGAAATTGTGTTAGATAATCCCAGCACTCGTGAGGCAGTTGCAGTGGAACTCTGTGAGTTCAAGGCCAGCCTGGTCTACATAGTGAGTTCCAGGACAGCTGGGGCTACAGGGAAACCCTGTTTTTAAAAGACAAAAACAAACAAACAAAACAAAACAAAAAACCAACCAAACAAAAAAAGAAAGAGCCCTGAATGAAGTGATAGGAAGAAACAAAAATGGCCAAGTTCTCAAAGCACCCATGTACTTGCTACCTTTAACACAAATAGGAAAGTCAGTTTCCTTCCATCCAGACTCTTGTGGAAAGAGGTTACATTAAAGATCTTGATCCTCATCTTCCTCCAAAATGATGGCAGGTTTACAGTAGTGTTTTTTTAAAAAGGCAAGGAGCAGAAGAAATAGATGTTTAAAAACACAGAATTAGAGATGATGGTCTTTTCCTTTCTAGTATTTCTAGTTGAAGTTGGTCTTGAATATTTTTACTTATTTGTTTATTGTGATGGTTAGTTTTAAATGTCAACCTGCCACAACCTAGAAGGACCTGGAGAGAGTTTGGTCTCAATTGAGGTCTGTGGGCATGTCTGTGAGGGATTGTTTTGATTGTTAATTGACCCAGCCCATTGTGGGTGGCACCCATCCCTAAGTACAGCCACATGAGGCAGGAGAGAGCTAGAGGAGAGCTAGCTAGCAAGCAAGTCTGAATGCATTTACTCCTCTGTGTTCCTGTGGACATTGCGTGACCAGCTGCTTTGAGTTCCTGCCTTACTTTCTCCAAATACTGAACTGTAACTTGGAATTGTAAGCCAGATAAACTCTTTTCTAATCTATGTTGCTCTTGGTCAGAGTATTTTATCACAACATGCATGAAACTGGGACATTCATTTGAGAAAAGAAATAGAAAAGTTATGAGGATTTGTTTTTTCTGGGAGCCAGTGAGTTTTGTTTTGTTTAATTTTGTTTTGTTTTGTGACAGGTCTCAATGTATAGCCCAGGTTGGCCTTGAACGTACACTCTCCTGTTTTAGTCTCCCTCATGCTGGGATTATAGGCACACATTACCATGGGCAGCACAGCTAATTATTTAGACATTAGGGCTTTTCCTAGTTATAATTCAGGCAAACGTTCGGGTAGTTCTCCGTTTTTAGACAAATGTGTTTATTTCATGCACATTAAAAATATAGATGTGCTTGCTATCTAAGTATATCCATTTTTTGAGTGTAGCTACTATGAGCATGGCTACATCTAGCTGTGTTACTTTGTTTTTGGTAAAATTTTTAAGGTTGGAAATGAAATATTTCCAAGCAATAATATTCCTTTAAAAACAAAATTAAACAAATTTGGTTTGTATAATTTGAATTAAAAAAAAAAACTATGGAAAATATGCCAGTTGTTAGGCAGTTGGTTATATTCAGGGTTATTGGCAACTGCTAGTCAGACAAAAGGAAATTTAATAGAGGTGCTTTAATGAATTGTGTCTAGGGGAATTAAGGGTGCCCCTGGGATAGGATTTGATCCTCTGAAAAGATTTTTCTTTTATTGTTTGAGTACTTTAGAATATATTTGTGGTTTTTCTTCTCTTTGTCTAACTCAACCCCTACCACAGCTCACCTTTAATTTTTCCAATGTAAGTTTTAGTTTCATAGTCTCTTATCTTTAATTTCAATATTGGATGAGAACATTACTCTCAGTTATTGGCATATCATCCTAACGAAGAAGTAAAACAAGCAGGATATCTGATAATGACCACATTTAAATAGAGCAGGATTGGATTATTCAATATCCATTGCCTAGTGACAAAGCTATCCAAAGCAGGTGGTAACTGCAGCTACATTCTTAGTCAAAGGAAAAACCCTGTGTTTGATGGGAGAGGGCAATTTGCTGATTAAGATCATTACTCTAAAGCTCTCTTCTCCTTTCAGAGGACGAAAACTAGAAAAATATCGAAAGATTTAGAAAGGTGGCTGCTTTATGAAACCGTAGAAGTTTCTCCTAAGTTCCTATTACTTTGCTGTATTCAATAAAAGGGCACCTTATCTTCTATTGATCTCTTGTAGCCTTTTTAAAAATTAATTTGTGTGTGTGTGTGTGTGCTTGTGTGTGCAGATGTATGTGTGTGTGTGTGTGTGTGTGCTTGTGTGTGCAGATGTATGTGTGTGTATGTGTGTGTGTGTGCTTGTGTGTGCAGATGTATGTGTGTATGTGTGTGTGTGTGTGTGTGTGTGCTTGTGTGTGCAGATGTATGTGTATGTATGCATGTGGCAGTCAGAAAGCAGCTTCAGGTGTCATTTCTCTGAGGTGTTCTGCTTTTTTTTTTAGTGTGTATGAGAATGTTGCCTGCATGTATGTAAGAGCACCCATGTCGTGCAATGCCCATGGAAGTCAGAAGAGGGCGTTGTGGATCCCCTGGAACTGGAGTTAAGGACAGTTGTTAGCGGTCATGTGGGTGTTGGGAATCGAACATGGGTCCTCTTCAAGAGCAGCCAGTGCTCTTAATCACTGAGCCATCTCTCCAGTCCTGAGATGTTCCATGTTTTGGGAACAGGGTCACTCATTCTCCTGGACCTTGGCCTAGTAGGCTAGATTAGCTAGCCAGCAAGCTCCAGAGATCTGCCTGTTTCCACCTCCCTTGTCACTATCACTGGGATTGCAAGTGTGGGCCATTGCTCCCAGCTTTTTATGTGGTTCTGGAATTCAAAGTCACATCCTCACACTTATAAGACAAACACTGGACTGACTGAGCCACCCTTTCAGCCTCTTTGTAGCCTCTTAACACCCCAAAACCAACAGCATGTTTTTGTCTTTGACCTTTACATATGAAGCCTATCCTTTCCATGGTTCTTTGCTTTACTGCATGCATTTTGAATTGATATTTATGTGACTCATTGGGTGAACCTGTTCCTTGTGCTAGTGGACTTTTTGTTTCCGATAGGCTTAAAACACTTGAATACCTTTTAGTAAACTTTATAGAATTTAAACCCAATTATGGCCCATCCAGAGTAATAGTGCACACTGAACTGTCAAGAGTGAAAAGCCCCGTGTAGCCATAGCTCCATGTGGTGTGCGGTGCCTCAGAGCACACAGCCCTTCCAGACACTCTTCACCAACCCTCCACTTAGACATGAATTGACCCCAAAGAATGATGCACGAGTGTCTTCTGATAAGTGAGGTCATTTAGATGAAGAATGAACGTTTACACTTGTGTTTTCTTTAATTATATAGAAAAATGTAATTAGCACAAGGATCATGTGATTTCCCAGAAAATGTTACTTTGGACAAGGGTAAAGTTGGATGTAAGTTAAAACTAAGCTAACAAGAGAAAAGTTGATTTGGGTGTGGTAGCTCATGCCTGTAACCCCAGCAACTGGAATGCTGAGGCAGGAGGATTGCCACAAGTTTGAAGCTAGCCTGAGCTACATAATGAGTTCTACACCAGACTGAGTTGTAGAATGAGATCCTGTCTCAAAAAAAAGTAAAAAGAAAAAATGGGATAAGTCAAATATTTTGCTGATACCATAAAAAGTTCTAAAGATAATAGACACATACAGGAACCTTGAGAAATCCAGGCAGAAATGGCTTCCCCAGTTAGACAGGTGACTTATAGCACAGCCGTAGAAGGTTCTGTGTGTTGTCCTATGCATTTTAATACATGTACCTCCCAGACAAGCCTTTTTCTTGTTCTTTTTCTTTTTCCCCTCCTCCTCTTCTTCCTCCTCCTCCTCCCCCTCCTCCCCTCCCCCCCTCATCATCATGAATATTATGCTTGCATGTGTGGAAGTGTGCTGTATTAGTCACTTTTCTGTTGCTGTGATAGAAACACTGACCCAAGCAATTTATAGAAGGAAGAGTTTATTTGAGCTTATGGTTCCAGGGGAATTACAGTCCATGGCGGGGAGGCATGGTGGCAGAGGTGGCTGGAGAAGGGGAGCTGAAGCTAAGTTCTACATCTTCCAGCAGGCACAGGAAACAAGAGAGTGACTGGCAATCTGGCAAGGCTTAAGAACTCTCTAAGCCCACCCCCAGTGACGTGCTTCCTCCAGGATAGCCACACCTTCTAAAACCTCCCAAAACAGCGCCACCATCTGGGGACAGAATGGCCAAATACTTGGAGCCTATGGGGGACATTATCAATCAAACCATCACATGTGCCCATGTTGTACAGTGCCTGTGGAGGACAGAAGAAGGTGTTGGATCCCCTGGAACCGGAGTTAAAGTTACAGTTGTTGCCTCCATGTGGGTGCTGGGATTTGCACCTGGGTCTTTTGCAACAGTAGCCAGTTCTCTTAACTGTTGAGCCATCTCTCCATCCCAGCAAAGCTTTTTCTTTATAGAGGTAGATTTGTGTCTTAAAGTTTGAAAGCTGAAGAGGCAGGTGGATGGATCTCCATGAGTTCAAGGCCAGCCTGGTCTACATAGTTCCAGGCCAGTTGGGGTTACAGGGAGACCCTGTCTTAAAAAGACAAAAAAAAAAAAAGTTTGAAAACTGATATTTAATAATGTGGAACCATGAAAGGTTTTTCACAAGTGGGCCAAATAATTAGATTTGTGTTTGGTAACATCTCTCTGAAGCCAGGCAGAGGATGGACTGAAGCTGGGAGTGACTATAGGATGGGAGTTAGTGAGGCAAGTTCTTTCAGAATCAGCAGAATCTGGTGAGGACCTGAGCACACATCAGTGATGGCAGTACAAAGAAGGGGTCCAGGGAAGAGCTATTTAGACACTGTACTGCTGTGCAGAGCCACCCATACAAAGGTGCCCTATGTCTACAACTGAAAGGAATTCCCTACCTAAGCCTTCATTCTGCATCTCCACCCTGTTTTAATTCATAGCCCCTTCCTTCTCCATTACTGCTCCCTCCAGTACAGCCAGAGCCATTCTTTTTTTCTTTTTGTTTTTCTGTGTATGAATGTTTTGTCTGTGTGTATGTAAGCTCACCCATGCATGCAGTGCCCACAGAGGTCAGAAGAGGGCATTGGATCTCCTGGAACTGGAGTTACAGCCAGTTGTTAGCCACCATGTGGGTGGTGGGAACCGAACCTGGATCCTCTGCAAGAGCAGCCATTGCTCTTAACCACTAAGCCATCTCTCCAGCCCTGACATTAGTTTATTGTAAGCAAGTGTCACAGAACTGTATGCCCTCCAAAACCCAGCTTGAGTACAAATGCTGAAGAAGGCTTCATTCAGGAACCTTGGAACTGGAGCTACCTTGTCCTATTTAGACTGGTGGTGACTGCTTGTCTTAGCTGCCTGTTTCTATGCAGGAATGCACAGTCTATGGTCTGGGGTTTTCACTTTTAAAAATAGACACTGAAATTTCAATCATTAATTGAAATCTCCTGATTTTTCAGCATTGGACACTGTACTTGAAACTCAAACAAAAGCTGATTTATGAGGTAACTGAGGATTAAACATGTTAAAGGCAAAGGTGCTAGGCTAGTGCCTGAGCCTTATAACCCTCATCTGTCATGGTGTAATGTCACCTGCATCCCCAGCCTCATCTCACCCTTTCCTCTTAGAAATGTGGGCATCTGATGGCCACTGAGGACAAAAATTCCAGATACTCCTTGCTGCCAGAACCACAAAGCACGTAACACATGGAAGCTAATATCAGACATCTCTCAAAACACTGAACCCTTTCTTCAGCAAACCTCGACAGGAAACATGGTACCTTTTTTTACTTGGATCTACTCTGTTTGAAGTCCTTATGGGCAGCTGAATCACTCCTAGAGCACTGGTTCTCAAACTAGCTTGCATCTGACTCACTTAGGCTGGTTACAGCACAAATTTCTGGGCCCACTCACAGTTTCTGTGTCAGTGGGCCTGTGATGAGACCTAAGAATTTGCATTTCTGACAAGTTCTCATGCTGCTGCTACTGGTGATGGGGTGGTAGGGAGGGAGAGAACCACAAATGAGAGCTACTGTGCTGGAGGGTAACAGTTTTATTTGGTAACAACCAAAGACTTGAACACTGTACATATCAGCGGTAGCCGGGGCATTTCTTCTTCCTTAGGGACTTGCTGGAGGTCCATTATCTGCCATGTGTTTAGTGATATAGACCAAGCGGGGAGGGGTCCATTGGTCAGCAGCATTAACTGGAGCTTATTATAAGTGTACATTCATGGTCCTCATTCTAAACTGTCGCGAACATCTGGGGTTAAGGTGTGTGCTTTTAAGAACTCTGCAGTTGGTTCTTAGACCCGCTGAAGTGTGGGAACTGCCAGCCTGTGCATACCGTACTTAGATGCTCAGGAATAACTTAACGGCTCATGGAAAGAAATGCTGCCACTTTCAGAGCTTGACCTCTACCACTCTCTCTGCCTCAAAACAGCATTTCTACCAAATTAAAGTTCTTTGTTCTACCAGAAGCTTCCTTGGCCTTCATTGTACTTGTAGCATTGTAGCATTAGATAGACTGCTGCTGCTGTATTTGTTAGTGGTTTCTTTTTTTTTTTTTTTTTTTTTTTTTTTTTTTTTTGTTTTTTTTAGTTAGGTCCCCCCTTTCCCCCCGGGGGCCCGGAATTCTTTTTTTTTCTCCTCTTCTTTTTTTTTTTTTTTTTTTTTTTTTTTTTTTTTTTTTTCTTTTTCTTTTTTGGTCTTTTTGAGTCAGGTCCCCCTCTAGCCCCAGGTGGCCTGGAATTCATTATATAGGACCAGGCTAGCCTTGAACTCACAGATATTTGCCTGTCTCTGCCTCCAGAGTGCCACCGTGCCCGACTTTGTTAACAGTTTCAAAAATAATGCAAAGTAAAGAAAATGAGAGGCTGAAGGTATAGCTTATGGTAGAATAGGTATGTTTTAAACGCATTTGTGAAACTCTGGGTTCAACCCCAAGCACAAGAGGGATGGGGAAGAGAAGGGGTGAGGGAGGGAGGGAGCTGGCTATATAGAAAGGATGATAAATTTAAAAATAGTATTTCTCCTTGATAGCAATAAATTCAAGGCAAAAAGAAATTAACGTCACTTATAGCGTAATATACGCCAGATAATTTCCTCCTCCCCATTTAATTCTCAAGATAATGTGGAAATTATCACTGCAGAGTAGGCAAAGAATCTTCATTTTCAGACTAGGAATCATCTGGGAACTAAACGGCAGAGCCTGACTAAATTTGAACACAGGTCTTTTAACATTGAAACCTTTATTCTTTCTACTCTATCATGGAGATTATTTCCCTCAACTTTTAGAGTTCTTTAATATTCCCCTTAAATTTAATATTTATTTACTTACTTAGGTACTGACATTTGCTTTTATTTAGATGTATTGTCTAGTATGAAACATTATAAGTGGGCGATACCAACTGCTACAATATGCAAACTCCTAAATATCAGGACTTTTGAAATTTTATTTTATGGTGTGTCAATTTTAAATATGTCTCATTCTGAGTACTAATCTACCAACCGAAAACCGGAAGTAATTTGAATTCTGAAGTGGATTCATTTTTTTGTATGCAGCAGTAAACCAAATCAGAATCTTTTAAATGTATTTCAAAACTGGGCATGGTGGCACATACCTGTAATTCTAGCACTTGGAAGGCTGAGACAGTAGGATCAGGAATCGAAGATTAGAGTTGGCTACATAGTAAGTTTGAGACTAACCTGGGCTATATGAGACTCAGTCTCAAGATAAAATAGTAAAATAAATCAGTAAGTTCAAACCAGAAACAATGCATAGTTTCTTAAGTTGTTTAATAAGAACAAAACTTGAACAAATAGCATATCTGATGCCAACTGCTATTTCACTTCCTTTGTAGAGCTTCTGATCTTGATGAAGTGAGCACTTTAACCTTAGTTTCTAATTATTTTGATTGTTTTCATTGGCCATATCTCCGTGCTATATTATATACTTTGGAGTTCCTATGGTATTTTGACTTTGATTTGAGAAGGAAGATCTAAATCTGAAAGCTTAGTCTTTCTGTATAGATGTTTCTAAGAAGGTACTTTGAGGTACTAGCAATGATTCCATCCATAAAGTGCTTGACACACAAGCATAAAGGCCTAAGTTTCATCCCAGCACCCACATAAAAGCCAGGCACATCAGTGCATACCTATAGTCTCAGTGCTGGGGAGTCAGAGATGGGCATACCAATCTAGCCAAATCAGCAAGCTCCAGGTTCATTGAGAGATCCTGTCTCAAAATATCAGGTGCAGAGCAGTTGAAAGATACCCAACATTGACCTCTGGCTTCCATATGCTTGCAGTGGACAGGAACGAACACAAACACACACACACACACACACACACACACACACACACACTATTCTGATACGATTATTACCTATTGGCACAATCAAGACATACTTCTTTAGAGAATGCAAACAAGAACAAGCAAACATGGAAAGGCTCAGGCATTCAGTCCTCCCATGGGCACTTAGACTGTTTGTAAGTGGTAAGTAAAATCCTAACCTGGCACAACAATTATGAGCACTTAAGATATATTTAAGGCTGGGTGTGGTGGTGCACACATTCAATTCTAGCACTCAGGAAGAAGCAGGAGGATCTCGATGAGTTTAAGACCAACTTGGTCCACATGGCAAGTTCTGGGCCAGCCAGAGCTACAGGGCACCCCGTCTCCAAGCAACAACAACAACAAAAAAGAAAATATATTCATACTTTTAGGAGAAAAGACTTAAATTACTGAAATTTATTTGCAAAACTGAGCATTTGCTTCTGAATCACAGATTATAAATTGTCTGTCTGTCTGTGGCAGAACAGATTCAGAGTGAATAGAGTGCAGCAGTGTACCTTGCTTAGTGAATGTGCTGTGTTTAGTGTGGTCCTGCAGGCCTACACAGCAAGCCTTTAAAGAATACTGAGAGCATGCCTGTGGCTGCTTCAGGCCACAGGCTGGTACCAGAGCTTATAAGTAAGGCAGGCCATGGGCACAGTTTTCATTCACTCTTATGTGTATGCTTACTTTATATCGCATAATATATTTTAAAGTTTTGATTTTATTTCCAGCATCTGTAATCAGATGAATTTTATATACCAAATAATTTTACATGGTAGTTTATGAATTTTCCTTTTTTTGTTTTTGGTTTTTTTTGTTTGTTTGTTTTGGTCTTTTGAGACAGGGTCTCTCTGTAGCCCCACCTGGCCTGGAACTTAATATGTAGATCAGGCTGGCCTTGAACTCATAATTTCCCTTTTAGGTTGGATGATTTGGGGACATTGAGCTTCCATTTGGTTATGACCACAACCACCTGGAGCTCAGACCTGTTCTCTAGTTCACTGCTGTGAGCTACACTGCTTCCTATAATGGACTGAGCTTAATTTGTTTCTTTATTTCATTTGTTTTTTCAGTACTAATGTACATATGGATTTGGGGCCCCCACTTCAAAAAACACCTAAGTTATCACAGAAAATCCTGTCACTTTAATAATTATCATTCCAAATTCTGAAATCGTGATTATTTGTGATTTATTCATAATGTCCGTGTATTTGTGAAGAAATCCTTTATGTTGGGTAGGAAAGGTATTCATTATTTCATCATTCAGAAAACACAGTTGCTTGAGTAACTGAGATGGAGAAATAAAGACTGCGTAGAATCAACATGGGAAGTGAAGCTGTCCATGGCAGCTAAGCCAGGGCTCCTTAGTAGAAAACAATGGGATGAGAGTGCTTGAGTTGGAGGCAGGACACTGTAGTGGGATCAACAAGAATTTAGGTACTTTTGCTTGGAGACAGGCATGTGGCTAGTTTTATAATCTCTGTAACTCAGTAGATCTTGGTTTTCTCTGTAAAGTAAAACTGACTGACCTAACCTCTCCAGGTGTGAAAACACTGTGGTTCTATTAATTTCTGGCAGTAGATGACAATTCTGAAGGTAGAAACCTTTAGGATTCTTTGGGAATGTGCAGGTTTATGATTCAGAACCTTTAGAAGACTACAGGTAAATCAGTTTTTATCTCTTCCCCCAATCTAAATCCAGTCCATTGCCTAGTTGCTGATGGCTTAGTCTGTGGTTTTAGGTTGCCTATAGCTCTAGAAAGCCCACCTGGGTGACATACTACAGTAGCAGAACTGTTCCTTTTCTTTCTGACTTAGATTCTCAGAATCTGTTTTACCACTTAGGATTTTATTTTCAGTAGCTTTTTTGAATAAAAATTTTAATTGCATTTGTTTATTTGGAAGGGGGAGCATGCACATGCCACAGCAAGTGTGTGCAGGTAAATGAACTGCTGTCAAGCATTGGGTCTCTCCTTCCACCATGTGGGGTCCAGGTTTGGTGGCAAGCATCTTTACATAACTGAATCATCTCTGCTGGAGGATAAGAACTGTCTCTGACTGATCCCTTTATACTCAACTTGGTGCACTCTAGGACATGGGAGAGGCTTTCAGAAATGCATATCAAAATGAGGGCTGAGGAGATGGCTCATTGAACAAGAGCGCTTGCTCTGCAAGCATGAGGACTCAGCTCAATCCCCAACAGCCATGTAAAAAGCCTCCTGTGGGCTTGGTGTGGTGGCACACACCTTTAATCCCAGCGCTTGGGAGGCAGAGGCAGGCAGATCTCTGTGAGTTCAAGACCAGCCTGGTTTACATAGTGAGTTCCAGGCTAGCTGAGGCTACAGGGAGACCCTGTTTCAAAAAGACAAAAAAAAAAAAAAGAGAGAGAGATAATGGAATGTTACCTATCAGTTTCACCTGTAGATCTTAGCTATGAAATGTTAACATGGCCTAGGTTTTCCTACTTGGGATTTCATACATGAAACATTTTATTTTTTTATCATATCATACATCATATCATAATTTTGTCTCTTTGAGACAGGGTCTCCCTATAGCCCCAACTTGACTGAAACATACTATGTACACCAGGCTGACCTTGAACTCACAGAGATCTACCTGCCTCTACCTCCTAAGTACTGGGATTAAAGGTGTGCACCACAACTCTTGGCTACATGAGACATTTTATTTTATTGGTCCTTTTTTGAGACACGATCTCCCTGTAGCCCCAGCTGGCCTGGAACTCACTATGTAGACCAGGCTGGCCTTGAACTCACAGAGATCCACCTGCCTCTGCCTCCCGAGTGCTGGGATTAAAGGTGTGTACCACCACATCCCAGGAGACATTTGATTTTTTTATCTTATGTGTATGAGTGTATCGCCTGCATTGTATGTAAGTGTACCTGTGTCATGCAATACCCATGAAGGTCAGAAGAGGGCATTGGATCCCCTGGAACTGGAGTTACTGATGGTCATTAGCTGCTATGTGGGTGCTGGGAATCACACCTGGGTCCTCTGCAAGAGTGGCCACTGTTCTTAACTGCTGAGCCATCTCTCCAGCCCTGTACATGAGACATTTAAAGATCTCCTTTAGTAATTGGTACTTGTTAGTATTTTTTAGAAGTTTATTGTCAACTCATTGATGTATTAGACTTTTCTTCATATAAATAAACGTCTTACAAGAGGAATCTTCATCTTCGTGCCTCTCACAAGCTTATATGAAAACCCACTGCTCTTCTGCTCATAGTCATTCATACTGGAGTGAATTCTTGTTAGAGTTTGGGGTGAGGACTTTTAGACCCCTAAAAACTTTGTCAACCTAAGTTTATTAATACCCTATAGCTTTTTAGTGCCAAGTCTTGTTAGGAGTCTAAACTGTCTGTTATGTCTGTTATTTCAAAACAAGTGACTAGATTAAATTGTTTGGGTATGGATTCAGCACTTTAACGCAGCAGTGTTTGGGTTGGGTGCTACCCAGTAGTTACTGTATTGTGCAGAATAGAAGCCTTGCTTTTAGTTGTGTAGACATTTTCTTTTGTTAGTAGGTTATCACACTGTGCCTCATCTTTCTCAGGTAGTTAATGTATATAGTCTTTATTTTGCCCATGTTCTTCAGTTGTATACATACACAGAAACTATTATATACAAAAGTAGCATGTAACTAACCACTTGTACCCATTAACCTTTTACTAATCCATGTCACCTGTTGATCTTAGCAATGAGATGTGATTAAGAACTCAATTTTAAGAATATGAGAACTGAATTAATTAAAAAATATGTCAGTATGAGCCGAGCATGGTGGCGCACGCCTTTTAGTCCCAGCACTGGGGAGGCAGAGGCAGGCAGATCTCTGTGAGATTGAGGCCAGCCTGGTCTATATAGCGAGTACCAGGCCAGCTGAGGTTACAGGAAGACCTTGTCTCAAAAAGACCAAAGTCAGTATGTATGTTCATATAATACATACATGTATGCCAATTATAGTAATTTTGCTTATACTTAATATCATGTTGAACATAATTTTTTTATTTAATGAAACTTTTAAGATGGTCAAACTTGTCTAAGGCATGTTTCTCATGGTAGGTGAACACTTACAAATATGAGTATTTAAGAGGGTTCTTCTTTTTTTTTTTTTTGGTTCTTTGGAGACAAGGTCTCCCTGTAGCCCCAGCTGGCCTGGAACTTATTATGTAGACCAGGCTGGCCTCTATTGCACAGAGATCCCCCTGCTTCTGCCTCCCAAGTGCTGGGATTAAAGGCATGTGCCACCACACCCAGCTCTAAGAGTATTTTTAAGGATCAGTTTTATTTCTATAGTTATAAGTCTGTGTTTTCATCTTTCGTGTTTCAAAGCAACTTAGGAACATGTGTCCTTTCTTTCAACATTGAAGCTTTTCTATTTCGTTAACTGTTTGAAATGTATCTTTATTTTAATACATAATAGTATTTGAAGTGATTGTCCAAATAAATTTGATTGGGTTCACATCCATTTGTCTCATTTTCTTGGAGAACACAAGACAGCATGCTATGAGAACAGAGACTTTGAAGTTACAGGGACCTGAGTCAAACCCTCCCCTGCAGACTAGGTCCCTTCATGCAACACATATTTATTGACTATGTGCTGTATATATAAACTTGTTTGTTGGCATGGCAAATAGTTCAGTGAAGGGAACAAAATTCGTTACCCTGTAGTGCCTACGTTTTGGTTGGGAGACAAAATACAAAAGAAACTTCAAAAAGATGGTAAAATTTCAGGCTGTAATAAGCGCTAGGAAGGAAAGGAAACCTAGGAAGAAAGATAGCAAGGGTGGAGAATGTGGAGCTGAGCTGTCTGGGGGAGTGTCGAGGTGCAGCAACTTTAAGGACTGAGCCTTGGGTATCTGAGTCTGAGGTACGAGTGTATCAAGCAGAGGGAACAAAGAAAGATGGTCTCCTAGAAGTGGGCACTACATCTTCTAGAAATGTCAGGGATCTTTGCAGCACAACAGAGGCTGGGAGTAAAGGTAGATGGCAACTGAGAGGTGGGTGGATTAGAGACGGAATGGGGACTGGCTCTTAGGAGATGGTGTAGGCCATAGCATGCAGTGGAGTTTGTATTGTTTTCCTAATCTCAATGGTCAGGGGATCGTTGTCTAGTTTAGGTTTTAACAAGCTCTCTATGCTGTTATGTAGGGATTGGAAGGTAAGGTTGGGTGAGAGGCTGTTCCAAGCAGGTGGCAGAGTTGGTGTGCCCTACAGATGCAATGATGAAAGCACTTGGTACTGGACTGCGTGGAGGTATAAGGAAAAGAGATTCGGAGGCCAGTGAGGAAAAGGTGAGTTGGAAAGAATAAAGCTTTGAGAAGCTATGTAAGAGGAAGACTAAAATAAACCATCAGAAACAGAGGCCACAGATGACCTTGATGAGAGCACCTTCGGGGTGAATGGGGAGAAAGTCTGCTGGGAGGCGGTGGTAGGAAGGACGCAGTGTGAGGCGCCTGAGGCGGAAGGTGAGAGACCGTGCAGGTTGTGTTGGTGCAGGTTCTATGGAAGCCTGGGCCTAACAGAGAACAGAGGGCTGCCCACCTATGCTCTGGCCTACTGAGAGCCAGATTGTACTATTCATTTAATGACTCTTTTCCTTCTGTGTAGCTAGAAAAAACATTCTATAAATTTCTAAAATTCCCACATTCTGTAGTGGCATATGTTCAATTGTTGATATTAATGTTACATAGAATGAAAGCTTTAAGCACATTTGTATACAAAAGCCTGGTTCATTTGCTGGTTAGTTGAATGTTGTGGGTTGAGTTTGTGTAATTCCAATCTTTGTTTATAGTGTTGGGCTTTTCATGGTTTGCATTTTGTTCTGATATGTAAATGATAAAATGTATTTCTAGCCATTTTATCCCAAGTAAAGTCATATTGATTTTTGTGTAACATATAACAAAATAGAAAACAATCTCTTAGCATCTGCTCCATATAATTCAAAGAAGCAATTTCTAAAGAACAACCCAACATGTGAACAATATAGATGCCGTATCTTGTTTGTTTGATACAAACTGGCATTTTAAAAGTCAGAACAGAGATAAAAATCACAGTTAATTGTTTTCATTCTTTGAACCAGTATGGCTAAACCTGAAAGCCTTTTATATTTACTGTTAAAACCTTTTTCAAATAAAACTCATCTTCTTACCAAAGAGTTTAAGGACATTTGGTGGCATTGAAAGCAAGGGAGATTGTTTCCATCAGTTTAGAAAGTTAATACTTTTAGTGACAATACTGTAGTTAAAAAGTGGTCTTTACTTTTCTGTCTGTAAGCTCACTGACCTTCCACTTGAACCTAGCTGTAATGTAAACATTTTCTTGAGGTGGTTAGGGGTTGGGCCAGTCAATCTGGAGGACATTAGTGGTGTTCTCTTGACGGGACACTGGGATTCCTCCATAATTCTCAGGAGTTCCTTTCTAAACCAGAGCTGTCTTAGACATTGTATGTTTTTAGTTTTTCTTTGATTTTGATAATAATGCCTACCTTCCCTCTTGAAAATCTCATTAGTTTAAAAAAAATGCATCTAACTTTCCTTTGAAGTGAAGAGTACGGGCAATCATATTTGTAGCTTTTCTGTCCTTTCCGTGCTAGTTGCTAAAACACATAATGTAGGATTCGGGCTACTGAGGTAGAGGGTATGACCCTCCTGCCTCAAGATGTCTGATTTTTTAGGGATCTATTACATTTCCAAAATATTTTTGTTTAAAGCAAAGCTAAGTACTGTATCAACTCTCTTTGACCCTCTTGCCCCCTTTAAACTTTCTGAGATGTACAAGCAGTGTTCAAACTTTAGGTCATGACCCAGTAATGGTCATAAAATCCGTTTTGTGGGTTGAAATCAGTATTTCTAAGAAATGAATTGGACTATACCAATCATAATAAGAGTAGGTATCAGTTCATGATACTTTCGTTGTGCTTATTCAAATGTGTGTGTTCAACACTATGTGTAAATGTGAGATGGAAGATACTTCTTCGCTCAGGGTCACCCTCAAAATTTGAAAAGTAGTAGTATAGAGAACATTTTTGGCAAAAGGTTTACAGTCTTATGTGTAATCATTTACATTTTTAATATCTTGAATTTTCAGCTATATAGCTGCTACCAGTGCTCACTGAATATTTTAAAAGAACATTTAGAAGACAGGAGTTTATCTTTAAAGAAAGATTTAAAAAAAAAAACAACTTTCTAATGCTGACATTGTCCTATAATCAAAAGCTGATCTCAGAAAGAAGCACTTGACAACTTTTTACTCGTATAAAAGGAAGAAATTACTATGGCATGAAAAAATTAAGTGTTTGCTAGAAGTCCAGGCATCCTATATAGAAGATATTCACATGCAATAAAAGAAACTAATATTCCATTTAAGGACATCATGCGAGTTATAGGTACATTGAACTATGTCAGGTACAGAAATCACTGAAGTTTGGCCAGGCTTGTATTCGTGTGTGCTATACTCTTAGTTTTTACTTTATCTTCTTCAAAACAGAGACCTAATCACTCACTCTTGGTATTCGTGCTGCAGAAGTGTTTGTCCATTGCCCCTTGAATTCTCAAGTTCATAATTGAAACATTCTTCATACTTGAACTTTTTTCCCTCTGCTTACTAAATAATCATTGGATTCTGTTATTCTTTTTCTTTTTCTTTTTATTTTTGAGACAGTAGTCCCAGCTGACCTAGAACTCGCTTTGTAGACCAGGCTAGCCTCAATTTCACAGAGATCCACCTGCCTCTGTCTCCCAAGTGCTGAGATTAAAGGCATCTACCACCATGCCTTGCTTTGTTCTTGAGTGTTTTGGACTAGGTTAATATTTGAGTATGACTGTTTTAGATAGTATCATTTTTGCTGTTAGTGGGTCATCATTCGTTTATCCAAATCTTAAAATAGATGATAACCAAATGGTATTCTAGATGTCAAACAGATGCCTTTTAATATCCAGAAGTCACTGTAAATCCCAGTTTGCTGATGAGTAATATGGGGCATGATGTTTTTATACTAATACTAAGTGCTATAGAATAAAAGTACAGTGCACTGAAACTGCACCTGTGACAGACTGAATTGCTCATTTAAATAAAGTTGTGCTTCATTCACACTTAAGTAATACACTTGTGAAATACATGGCAATCAGTTCCTTGATCATGACTTAAAACATAGTTATTCATGTTTTGACTGCCAATGCCAGTTTCACATCCTGATATATGTAAAGAGAACTGTATTCTCAAGTTTTGAAGTAATAATGCTTTTCCTTGAGGTATTTAGAAATCACTTAAGGTTCAACTTTATCTACTCTGTCACTTTAGAGATAACAAAAGCAGATTGAAATGCATAATTGGAGCATGATATTGTTTCCTGTCCTCCAGCTTATATATTTAAACTACTTCATAACATTTGTTTTTCTTAATGTATGTTAATCTTCTATGTAAGTTGTTTTTTCCATTCTGTAGTATTTATTCTTTTTATATGACTAAACCAAAGCTATCAAAATGTGACCAGCTATTTTTAAATATTGTTATGATTGTCAGAAATCAAGGTGAAGACTGATGTTCTGTATTCTTGATTCTTAGTGTCTAAATGAAGTCAGGAACAGGGTGTCAGATATAGTTTTAAAATGCCTTGTGTTGTCTTTTGAAATATATCAGCATAGTTTGGTGGGTATTTAGTCACAATTTTGTTTTGGGTTTTGTGTGCGTCTCCTGAAAACAGACAAGAATTTTGTTCTGGAGGTGGAAATTTGCTTATTGTTTATATTCTATAATGTTATTTGCTTTATGAAAATTGTTAATTTTTTTCAAATACTACTTTGCCAAGTTTCTATGTTTAAAATGTCTCAAAATAAGCTTTTTTTTCTTTTTCTTTTTTGGCTTAATTTTATTTTTGAAGTTAGTGTTACTGTGTTAGCTATATACCAAAAACAAAAAACAAAAAACCATTCTTCCCTCTTGCAGTTAGTTGCTTTGGTGTTCATTCTGAATGAGAGTAGTCGATGCATGATGATAAAACATTTTGTTACATACAAAGCATGCTTTAAAAACACACAAAATGTGGACTTTCTTCCCCAATTGTTTTTGCTTCACTGTACAAATATTGCTGTAGCTGATCAACTATTGTATTGGAATAAATGGAGGAAAGAATTGAATTTTTACACATGATTGACTTTCTATACAAAAAGCAAGCCTAGATATCTTGAATAAGAAATTTGTATAGAGCTAACACTTGATAAAAAGCAATTATAGACCTGTTTACTTTCATATTGAAAATAAAAGAACATTCTGAGGGAAAGGACATTTCAGCCTGATTTTATAATATTTGACAGAAACAGAAAAGCAAGGTTGGCTGAGCTCTTGCAACTAACAGCATTTAAGCTATCGTTTCATAAAACAGATTCTACTTTTTATTTATTTATTTATTTATTTATTTATTTATTTATTTATTTATT
>NW_008360319.1:1284566-1320044 GCF_000622305.1 Nannospalax galili | reverse complement strand
GAGACAGGGTCTCCCTGTAGCCCCAGCTGTCCTGGAACTCACTATGTAGACCAGGCTGGTCTTGAACTCACAGAGATCCACCTGCCTCTGCCTCCCAGTACTGGGACTAAAGGTGTGAGCCACCACACCAGGAAAAACAGATTCTTTTAAAGCATCCCAATATCATTGAAGTGTTCAACATCTTTTCTATTAACACAAGTAAGTTTGCAGACAACGATTTAGACAGTTATGCTGTTTAGCATACTACAGTTGGTGCCAGAGAGTGTCTGGAAATGTGGTGGAGGAATGGAAAGACAAAGCTGCTTTTTGGTAGAGTTTTTTAAATTTTATTTTGTTCTAACCTGATGGAGCAGTCTGTTAGAAGAAAGCCGCAGTTCTTTAATAGTGTATTTTGATTTTAAAAGACACCCAAGTAGTCTAAGCTTTTTGTTCTGTGGCTTTGTTCATAGCTAGTTTGACTTAATATCTGTACATTACCCTGGACTTTGCCTTCAAGTCCTTTGATCTGTCTATCAAACCATAATAAACACAGAAGTCAAGCCCATGGGTTATGGTTGTTTCACCTTGACCTGAGTAGGACTCCCAGTTTTCCTCTGACCTTTCTCACAACATTTTTTTTTGTATGCTTAAAAAAAATTATATATATATTTATATATATGTGTGGTGTGTGTGTGTGTGTGTGTGTGTGTGTGTGTGTGTGTGTGTGTGTACCTGCTTGAGTTTATGTGTACCACATGTGAACAGGAGGCCAGAAGAGGGCTTTGGACCCCAGGAACTGGAGTTACAGGCAGCTTTGAGTCACCTTGTGGGTACTAAGAACTGAACCTGGATCCTCTGCAAGTCTTGCTTAACCACTGAGTTATCTTTCATCCCCTAGAGCATTTTCTTAACATGTACAGCCCTAGTTTTTATCTCCAGCACTATCAAACGCCTAAAAATGACCAGATATAACAAGAAAATGAACAATAGAAGTGAGCACAACTAAGAAATTACATATTTGTATAGATACTAAAAATTCAGTTTATACTAGTTACTCTCTGTTGCTATGATACAATACCATAACCAAGGCAACTTATAGAAGAGTTTATTTGAGCTTATGTTTCCAGAGGGAGAATCTGTCATTGTGGGAGACACAGCAGCAGGAGCTAAGAGCTGAGAACTCACATCCTCACCAGCAAACATGAAGTAGAGAAAGTGAATTAGAAGTGGAGCAAAGGTTTGAACTCTCAAAGCCAATCCCCCAGTGATACCATACTTTCTTCAATCATGCTACACCTCTCAAACAATACCACCAGCTGGGGACCTGAGCCTATGGGGACATTTCTCATGCAAACCACCACATTCTACTATCAAGACTTTCTCATAATGCAAAAAATTCTCTTAGTCCAACTTTTTTTTTTTTGTCTTTCTGAGACAGGGTCTCTCTGTAGCCCCAGCTGGCCTGGAACTTACTGTGTAGACTAGGCTGGCCTTGAACTCAAAGAGATCCACCTGCCTCTGCCTCCCAAGTGCTGGGATTAGAGGTGAGCACCACCATGCCCAGCTTTCTTAGTCCAACTTGAAAAGACCCCGTAGTCTTTAACAGTCTCATTATTGTTCAAAAGTCCAAAGTCCAAAATCTCTTTTGAGACTTAAGGCAATTTTTTAATTTGTGACCTCCAGTAAAATAAAAAACAAATTACACACTTCCAATATACAATGGCATAGAATATACATTCCCATTCCAAAAGGGAGAAATGGAAACTTAGTGAGGAAATACAGGAACAAAGCAAGACCAAAACCCAGCAGAAAAAACACCAAATCCTCTAGCTCCCAGCTGCATGGGACTTTGATTCCAATGGGCTTAGATGGCTTTGTTGTCTGCAGCATATATTTCTCTTTCTCTTGGGCTGGTTCCACTCCCTGTATGCAGCTGTCCTTAACAAAGTCTCATGGGTCTGGCATCTCCAACAACTTAGGGTCTCCACCACAACTCAGCTTCATTTTTATATCTTTATGCAATGACCTCTCAGGACCTCCCCTGCCACACATTCCTGGTTTCAGCAACTCTCTGAAACCATGCAGGAAGAATCCATGACCCCTTCACTTTGGCATCTTTTTTGCCTCCAAAGCCAGTACCATGTACCATGTTCCATTCCCGGAAGCTTGGGATGAACACTTGCCCCCTTGAATCACATTTGCAAGGAGTTTTTGTTTATTGTTATTTGCTAGGAGCAGAACACTCCTTAGGCCTTTTTCTTTCATAAGTTGGAAACTTAACTGGGTTGGTTCTTGCCCTAGGGGCACTTTTTCTGTTGTTTCAATGCAGAGCAGTAGGTCTTGGCTACAACATTATGTCTCCTAGTGATATTTTTCTTTTCAAAATGTACATTTTGTATTTATTTCTTTCTGCCCCATTTGCTCTATTTCACTGCAAACTTACATAAGTATTATCAATAATAACCAAGCTACAGATTAAATATTATACTGTCTTGAAATAAGTCCATTACTTTTTAATTTAGCCGTAGCAAGTTCTTAGGACAGGGGCCGAAGGCAGCCAGATTCTTTGCCAAACTGTCACAGGATGACCTCTAGCCTCATTGCTATTAAAATCCTTGCTTCTCTCTGAAACATCCTGAGCCAGGCCTCTATGGTCGACATTATGCACAACACTACTGTATTCCAGGATACTTCCAGAATGGTCCATTAATCTCTACTTACAGCATTCAACCACTTTTCTAGTTCAGAGTTCCAAAGTCTTCCACATTCCTCTGAAAAAGAACATGGGCAGGTTCCTCACAGCAACAGCCCAGTCTCTGGTACCAATTCTATATTAGTTACTTTATGTTGCTAGGATAAAACACTATGACCAGGGCAATTTTTGGAAGAAAGAGTTTATTTAGGAAAGAGTTTATTCTCTCCAGAGGGAGAATCTGTCATGGTGGGGAGGCATGGCAGCAAGCCACAGCCTTAGCACCAGGAGCCAAGAGCTGAAAGCTTACACTTTGAACAGCAAAAATGAAGCAGAGAAATGAAGCAGAGAGAGTGAATTGGAAGTGGACAAGGTTATGAACTCTCAAAACTCACACCCAGCCTTCCTCCAGCAAGGCCACACCTCCTAAAGATTTCATGACCTCCCAAACAGCATCACCAACTGAAGACCAGGTGTTGAGCCAGTGGGAGACATTCCTCATTCAAACCACCACATAGCCTTAAAGAAATCATTAAAGGTCATCAGTACCATAGGCAGAATGTATATTTAAGGAAGAGGTAGATTAGGCAAAAAACAGGGCCAGGGAAAAGGCCAGATATATACAGCTATCCCTGGGTACCTGCTGGATAGTGATTCCAATACTTCCCCTTCTGATATGTTCCCAAATTCTCTGATGTTTAAGTCTTATATATGAAATGACATAGTATTTGTCATTTAGCCTATATATATATGTATATATTTATCTTTCTATATACTATAAATCATCTGTATGTTATATATAATACCTAATAAAAGGCAAATATTACATAAATAGTTACTGTGCTGTGTATTGCTTAGGAAATAATGACAAGAAAGAAGTCTGTATATGTTCATTACAGATGCATTTTTCCAAGTTTGCTATTTATTTATTTATTTTTTATATGTTGGTGTGCATTCACTGTGTTCAGGTAAACATGCATGTGTGTGCTGATGCATGCATGTGGAGGCCAGAAGTCAATGTTCAGTATGTTGGTATGGTTCCTCAGGAGCCATCTATCTTGAGTTTTCTTTTTTGTTTGTTTAGTTAAAGATTTATTCTATTTGATTTGTGTGTGTGTTTGTGTGTTGTTTATTTGCATATCTGTGCGTGTTTCTGTGAAGGTACCCACAGAGGCCTGAAGAGGTATCAAATCCCTCAGAGCTGAAGTTATAGATGTTGGATAGGTGTAGTTATAGGATTTGGGTGCTGGTTTCCAAACTCTGGTCATCTGATAGAGTAGTAAGCTCTCTTAATTGCTGAGCCATCTCTCCCCCCACCCCCCATACCTTAATGTTTGAATCTCTTACTAGAACCTAGAGCTCACAGATTAGGTTAGATTACATTAGTGCCAGGAAACTTGCTTGTTTTCACTTCCCCAGAGCTGGCATTACAAGCATGTGCCACCACACCCTGCTTTTTATGTGGGTCCTGAGGATTGAGCTCAGGTGGGATCCTTGTCCTTGCATCATCAACTGAGCCATCTCCCAAAGCCCCACAGATATTTTTTGATCTGCAATTTGTTGGATCCAAGTTTGCAGAGCCCATAGAAACAGAAGGCTGGCTGTATCTACTTGAACTACGTAACTCGATCAGTGATGAACAGGTCATTAATGGACAATGGTGAGCACCAGCCCACACTTTCCCAGCCCTGTTGTTGGGTTCAAGGCACAAACTGGCTTTTCTCACTCATCTGACAGTCATCTGGAGCAAAAGGGAAATGTGTTTGTGCTGTGAATTTTAAAGCTATAAGTAGTACATTAGAAGGTGCATAGCACATGTTCCCTTCTTCTGTTTAGTTAATGGAGTCTAAATTCATAGCTCAGAGTCAAATTTGCATTATGCTAGAACATTGACTAGAGTAACCACTATTTTCAGCACAATTTGAGGAAAAAAAAATTCGTATCTTGCATAAGAAACAGAATCCATCTGAGAAAATAACTTTCTAATAACTACTCTTCTAGTCAGCAGTGCCACAGATGTACTTGATACTAGCATCCGTTTCTCTATCCTACAAAATTAGCATTGGAAAATTAAGAGATTTTAAAAAATATTTTATTTTTTATTTTTATTTTATGTGTATGAGTGTTATGCCTGCATATATGAAAGTGCACCCATGTCATGCAATGACCGCAGAGGACAGAAGAGGCTGTCAGATCCCCTGGAACTGGAGTTAGGGACAGTTGTTAGTTGCCATGTGGGTGCTGGGAATCAAACCCAGGTCTTGTGCAAGAACAGCCAGTGTTCTTAACTGCTGAGCCATCTCTCCAGCCCTCAAGAGATTTTTTATTTACTAAATATGAGGTATATTCTATACATATAGCAAAAGTAACTTAGTTTGCACTTGTTCTTCATTGCCATCTGATGTCAGTAAAAGCCTCTGAAATTCAGAGGGACGTTGCATCCTTGTTTATTCTGTTTCGCTTTTGCTTTATTTAGGTATTCCTTAACCTTAATGACCTATGAAAGTTAAAGTGTAGTGACTATTTAGTACATGTCATGTGTTTTTTCATGTAATTCACTTTTCACAGTCACTCAGAGTTGGCTTATTATTACCCTCATTTTACTAGTGATGTCTAAGGATGCAGAGGGATCAAAGAACTTTTCCTTGTGCTGCTGCTGCCGCTTATTAGCAAACGGTGGACCGAAGGAGATGTTCTTACCTGCTGTTCTGTATTTATGTTTCTATTCAGCTTGAAGTTCATTTAAGACAGAGACCCTTTACTTTTTCCAGCACTTTCCAAGGATCTTCAGAATTGTGGTTGACGATCACAATTTAAATTTGGTCAATTACTAGACAAGTCTTCAGTTAGTCAACATTCATGGAATTCTTTTTTTTTTTTCGTCTTTTTGAAGCAGGGTCTCCCTGTAGCCCCAGCTGTCCTGGAACTCACTATGTAGACCAGGCTGGCCTTGAACTCACAGAGATCCGCCTGCCTCTGCCTCCTGAGTGCTGGGATAAAGGTGTGTGCCACTATGCCTGGCTTTTATATCTTTTTGAGACAGGGTCTCCCTGTAGCCACAGTTGGCATGGAATTCCCTATGTATACCTGGCTGGCCTTGAACTCACAGAGATCCGCCTGCCTCTGCCTCCCGAGTGCTAAGACTACAGGTGTGCGCCACCATGCCCGGCTTGGAATACATTTTTATATAAATAAACACAGATTTTATGGAGATTCTAAAAAGTAAGAAGATAGTAATCCTTTTTGATGATTTCAAAGTGGATCCCTCCCTCCCTCCCTCCCTCCCTTCCGTGTCTGGAGAGATGGCTCACCAGTTAAGAGCACTGGCTCTCTTCCCAGCACCCACACGGCAGATAACAGCTGTCCTAACTCCAGTTCTAGGGGATCTGACACCCTCTTCTGACCTCCGTGGGCATTGCACAGCATGGGTACACTTGCATACATGGAGGCAAAATACTCATATAAAAAATAAAAAATTTAAAAAAATAGAAATTCTTTAGGATTTGTTTGTATTTATCATATGCATCTGTATGAGTGTATGTTACATGTGTGTATGCCTATGGAGGCCAGAAGAGGGTATCAGAGTCCCTACAGTTGGAGTTACAGGCAAGTGTGAGCCAACTGACATGGGCGCAGGGAACGAACTCCAAGAGCCGCAAACCCCTTCAACCCCTAAGCCTTCTCTCCAACTCCTCCTCCTTCTCTCAGAAAGCTCCATGTTTCCAAATCTTAAATTATGATAACATTGTGTATTCTTCAGTTTTATTGTGTAAATTGGTTTCAGACAGTCAGGCAGTGAGTATATAGAGTGCTTATTTTGCTTGTTGCACAGGCATGCATGGTCATATGCAAAAACGATGGACAGTTCTGCTTTCTCAGGGTTCTGATGTGTTACCTTTGTCCTCATGGAAAAGACAAGGGCTTTTGTTATAGATGGATTATCTATAACACACTATGTTGATGAGGCCACAGGCCTTTACTAGGTCTGTGAGGAGAGAAAATTTATAGATATAGATCCAGAACATGTTTTCCATATTCATTATTCAAGAAAATTATTTTGCTATATGGAAATAGAAAGATGAAAAGAATAATGATTTATATTTTAGGTAGTTTTTTTGAAACCATGTGTCTTAGAAACTTACACAGGAACATTCAGTATGAAGAATGTAGTTGATTTTTGAAGAATTAAACCAAAATAAACATGTGGTGGTCTGCCATGTTAACCTAGTTCTCACTTGTTTTTCTTACTAATCTCATTTTCCCCTGATCCTCCTCTTCTTACCTGCTTCCCTTTCTCATCAAGTATTTGCACTTTGGGAAAGGAAAAAGTACCTATGTCAGTCAATGTGGCAATTAATCCCATTTAAAAGCATGTAAGGAATAGATATGTGCACTAGAGCATATTGGTTTTCACCTGGGCTAGTAAATCCTTTCTCCTCTTTGGAAAACACAAAAAGCCCACTAGTACTGAGTGTGCTGGCCACGCTTACATCCAGCCCACGAGACTTGCATCTCTACCAGTTGGTTGTCTATCAGAAAGCATAAACATCAAAGTATTGACTAAATATTTCTGTAACAAATATTCAAAAGTTAAGAGACAAAGTAAGGAGGTGAGGAAGGAGAGAAGTGGGCAATTGATTACTGCTCTGGGTTTATGTGTTTTAAATGTGCAACCAGAATTACTAATAAGAACAAAAGCATCTGTATATGCTCTAGCTTAATATAACCCCAAAAGTAAAGACCATTTTGTTAATATCATTCTTTGCTCCAAATACAAATGTGTAACTGATACTGATTTATATCGTACTTAGCAGTGAATGAGCAAGACTAGAAGGAATTGTTTCACTCCTTTGAATTTTATATTGTGCATAGAGATATACTATAAAACAAACTAAAAATGACTGGTCATTCTGCAATAAGTAGATATTTTAGTTTCTTTTTTAATAGTTTATTTATTATTTTTTATTTTATGTGTATGAGTGTATTGCTTGCGTGTATGTAAGTGTACCCATGTTGTGCAATGCCCGCAGAGGTTAGAAGAGGGCATCAGATCCCCAGGAACTGGAGTTAAAGACGGCTATTAACCACCATGTGGGTGCTGGAAACCGAACCCGGGTCTTCTGCAGGAAGAGCCAGTGCTCTCAACCACTGAGTCATCTCTCCAGCCCTGATGTTCTAGTTTCTTCAGGATTGTCTTCATCTTTGTTGCATATTTCATATTATTAAAACACTGTTCCATAAAATGTACCTAGAAATATGCTCTGAAAATGCAAACACCAGGGACATTCGGCTCCGTAAGATGCCAGTTCCCTGAAACACACTGATCCTGTGGAAGGAATTCCAGATCCCAGGCACATAGTGCAGAGGCCATTGCATCAGATATGTCTCATAGTTCTGCCATGTTAGGGCACGTACCGCAAGGACGGCAATGCCTGATGAGGTGTGCTCTTGCCAGCTCTGATGAAGCCTCACTTGGGCCTTTGGAGGGCAGAGCTGGGACCGGGAGTGCCCGTCCTTCCTCTCCGCCATTGTAAATGCAAGTGGAAACAAACAGGACACAGTGATAAATGAGGGGAAAAGTTCCCAGTGTTTCCACACACTCGTGTGCATACACATCAGCACTATCTTTTCTAGTTCTCTAGGAATGATTCTGTTATAATCCTCAAGGGGAGAGGAAACTTCATACATAAAATGAATATACAATGCAAACTAAAATTATGGAAACCTTTAAGCCTGGTCTTTGTTGTCATATATTGGAAGGAAGCCCGTTTTATTCTTTGATGCACATTTTTGTACTCCCTTAGCATTTCTGAAATCTAAATGCATCTAACAGTCACTTCCTGGCAGCTGTCATTATGAGGTTGTCATCACATGCACACATAGAGCAAACCGGTAGAATGAATGTCAGTAGTTTGTAAGAAAATCCCAGAGATGCTCGTTGAGTGCAAAGTGCTGGCTTCCTAAGACTCCTGATGGCACCCAGGGTAATACTGTGTTGGAAAGTGTGGGTTTTGACAACTAGGGCTGGAAAGTAACCCAGAAAAAGTAGAACTCTTTTATAAAACTTATTTTACTTTTTGTAATATAGATGACTGGCATTTTAAAATATTTTTCATTTTTTAGTCTATTGAGACAGGTCTCCCTATGTAGCACTGGCTGGCCTGGAACTCACTATGCAGATCAGGCTGCTTCACACTCACAGAGATCTACCAGCCTCTGCTGGAATTAAAAGTGTGTACTATCATGCCCTGCTGATGATTGACAGCTTGAGAAAATCTAAGTAAATTTAAAGCCACTTGCTCAAGTAGTATAAAAGTGCCTTATCTTACTGTAATTGACAGGACTTTCCCCCATTGGTGGATGAGGTAAATGTGCTATTAGTGATGATGCCTTGGATTCAGAAGAACCCAGTAGTCGTTCCCTCCTTACACTTTGGTATTTTTGAGCAGTCATCATTGCTGTTAACATAAAGTGTTGTAGCAGTTTGCTACCCAGTCACTTAGATGCTGCTTTGAGGCAGGCACTGTTGAGAGCTAGAAGTATGTATGGACAAAGCCAGTTGCTTATGAAGCTTGAGTTCAGAGGGAACATTATTTATTATTTATTTATTTATTTATATTTATATTTCGTCTTTTTGAGACAGGGTCTCCCTGTAGCCCCAGCTGACTTGGCATTCACTATGTAGACCAGACTGGCCTCGAAGTCACAGAGATCTACCTGTCTCTTCAGAGAGAACATTAAGTATCAATGGCAAGTGACCAATACTGAAAAAATAAAATAAAATTCAAGGCATTGTGGTGCTGGCCTATAATCCTATAGGGAGGTATTATCCAGAGGATCTGGAGTTCAAGGTTATCCGCTGCTATACAGAGAGCTTGAGGTCAGCCTAGGGTACAAAAGACGTACTGGTAAAGGAAATGGAGGGAAGGAGAGAGAAAGGAAGAAGGGAAAGGAGGGGAGGAGAAGGAAGAAAAAGTAAAAGGCTAAAGTAAAGGGCAATATTAGGTAAGCTGTTCAGGGAAGTCTCTGATAAGTGAAAATTAAATAGGGACTTAAAGGAACTAAAGGAGAGAGATCTTAATATTGTAACTACTCAATGCAGGGCATATTCAAAGGCTTTGAGGCTAGAATGAAGTTCATTGATAGAGCAGGAGACAGGTATGAATGGACTTGAACCAGCTAGAGAGGGAGAGGCAGGGGGAGGTGGGGAAAGGCAAGTGGGGCTGGGAGGCGGGGGAGGCTGGGGAGGCAGGCTCATAGTTTGGGATAGTGCTGCTGGGAGGTGGGGAGCTTCAGGCAGCTCTACACTGGAGGAGAAGCAGAACCTCATATCTCTGCCATCGACGATGGAAGCAGCAAGACCTGCTGATGGGTGATGAGAATATTCAGAGAGATATTGGTGCCGTAGACTAGTCTGATACTTGTATATTGATGAGAAGATGAGATTCCAAGTATGGTTTTGAAATCGTAAGTAAATCTAAGCAGAGACACTACAGAGTAACTTTTCCTGAAGTAAAACAAGCCGTCTTCTTGCTAGGGAGGCTAGGGAGGGAGGACTCCTGGAGTTCAAGGTTTAAGACCAGCCTAAGCAACGTAGTGAGACAAAATTTCCTTTCTTCTGTCCTGCCTTCCTGTCTTCCTGCCTTCTCTTCCTCCTCCCTCTCTCCCTTCCTTCCTTTTTGTTTCGCTCCCTCCCTCCCTCCATCCTATCTTCCTACTTTGCTACCTTTCCCTTACCTCTGCCTTCCTGCCTCCCTGCCTCCCTGCCTCCCTGCCTCCCTCCCTCCCTCCCCCCTCCCTTCCCTTCCTCCCCTCAGTTTGTTTTGTTGAGATGTTAAGTCAGGGTCTCACTCTTCTCTCCCTGTCTCCCTCCCTGTCTCCCTCTCTCCATAATTTACTAGGCATGCAGAATCTTTCAAGGCTATGAACTATTAGTCTTGGGAGCTTCTAGTTGGGGAGATAAGTCAGACTTTCTGTAACAGTTTAAAGCATTATATGATTAAGGATCTCATGTCATTGAGTTAGGGTTGAGGGAAAGTAGAACTTTCTGTGGGTTGGCACATCAGAACCGGCTTCACAGCCTGATGTGCATTCTGGAGCTGCATTTTTAATAGACTAGGTTTTTTTAGAGCAATTTCAGGTTCACACACACAAAAAAGAACAAAAAAGTAGGGTCCCATCTACTCCCTGGGAATCTTCCCCACCACCACATCCCAGACTAGAGTGATTCATGTACTATCACTGACGACCTGGTGCTCACTGACACCTCATCATCACCCACGACCCACAGAATGCAGAGGGCTCTCTTCAGGGTATGGTATGTATTATGAGTTATGACAAGTACGTAATGACCTCCATCTACTCTTATGATCATGCAGACTTAATTACATTATCCTAAAATTTCTGTTTGCTCTGCCTCTTTGTCCCTACCTCCCATAAGCCTTGTGACCACTAATTTCTGTTTCCATAATTGTAACTTTTCCAAATGTCATATAACTAGAATCATACAGTGTAATGATTTTTCAGATGGACTTCTTTCACTTAGCATATGCCTTTAAGGTTCTGCAATACCTTTGTGTGGTTTAATAACTTTTTTTTTTTTTAAATCTTTTTGAGACAGGGTCTCCCTGTAGTCCCAGCTGTTCTGGAACTCACTATGTAGACCAGGCTGGCCTCGAACTCACAGAGATCCTCCTGCCTCTGCCTCCCGAGTGCTGACATTAAAGTCATGTGCCACTATGCCCGGCTGATAACTCCTTTTTTTAAAATGCTCAATAATAGAGGCTGAAGAGATGGCTCAGTGATTAAAAGCACTGACTGTTCTTGCAGAAGACCCAGGTTCGAATCCCCGCACCCACATGGCAGCAAACAACCGTCCTTAACTCAAGTCCCAGGGGATCCGATGCCTTCTTCTGACCTCCGAGGGCATTGCACGACACAGGTGCACTTACATACACACAGGCAATACACCCATACACATAAAATTGAAAAAAAATACAAAATGCTCAATAATACTCCCTTGTCTGACTGTACCACAATTTATCTGTTGACTTACAGAAGGACATCTTGGCTTATCCCTCATTTTGAAAAGTACAGATAAAGCTGCTATATACATTCCTATGTAGATGTAAATTCCCAGGAACACCATCACTGAAATCATGGTAAAATATTTTAAGTTTCCAAGAAATTGTCGAATTGTCTTCCAAAGTATCTGCCCATGTCATCTCACCTGCGTGGACTAGAGCCCCTGTTGCTCTGCACCCGTTCATGTTTACTGTTGTCAGCAGTGCAGATTTGGACCATTCAAGTTGGGATGGAATGGTAGTTCTTTACTTTGCATTTCGCTAATGACAGTACTGTTGGATATCTTTTCATATATTCCGTTTGTATGCCTTCTTTGGTAAGATGTCTGTTCAGGTCTTTTGCATATTTTTAAAAATATTTATTATATTTAAATTTTATGTGCATGAGTGTTTTGCCTGCATGTATGTAAGTGCACCCATGTCTATTGACCAAGAGAATGTGAGTGCTCTCAGAGGCCAGAAGAGAGCATCAGATCCCCTGGAACTGAGGTTACAGACAGTTGTCAGCTGCCATGTTGGTGCTGGGAACTGGACCCAGGTCCTCTGCAAGAGCAGCCAGTGCTCTTAACTGCTGAGCCGTCTCTCTAGCCCCTCTCTTGCCCATTTCTTGATTGGATTACTTTCCTCTTACTGAGTTTTAAAAGCTCTTTTATATTTTTTGGATAATAGTCCTTTATCAGATGTATATTTTGCAAATGTGTCTGTCCCTGTTTGTGGCTTAAGTTAACAGTTATTTGATTGCGCTCCATCTTGGAGGATCATTAACTATTCAAGAGAGGGGATAGCATGTACAAGACAACAAGGAAGAATAATAGTGAAAAGAGCTAACATTTCAGGAGCGCTAAGTGTGGTCAAGCCATGTGGGTATGATTTTTACATGCAGCACCGCATTTACCCTAGCAGAGAGAGGGTGTTTTTCTTACCCTGTTTTCAAGGTGTGGCAGTGGGGTGCAGTGAGGCTAGGTCATTTGCTCAAGGGTTTAGAAGGGATAGAACTCATATTTAATTGTACTTACTTTAAATAGCCTGTTTGGAAAATAAGGGGTTTTTAAATTTCAAAAAAAATATTGATTTTTATTTTATGTGTATAAGTGTTTTTCCTGCACATATATAAGCACACCACATGTGTGCAGTGTTGTGGAAGTCAGAAAAGGGTGTTAGATTCCCCTGAAACTGGAGTTAGAAGCAGTTATTAGTCACTAAGTAGGTGCTGAGAACTGAACCCCAGTCCTCTGCATGAGCGGTCAGTGCTCCCACCTTCTGAGCCATCTTTCCGGCCCTGGAAAGTGAGGTTTGTGTTGAGATGATTTTGGAGTCCGGAGTGGCTAGTGTGTTTAGTACTTTAAATTCCAGGACAAGATATATAAATGGTAGATCTAAGTGGTTTTGGTAGTAAAACATTTTCTCAACAAAATACAATTTAGAGACCTATGATTTGAAACAATAAACAGGTTTCCTCAGCAAGTTAAATCATCTGTGGAACCCCAATATAGATTCCTGGAGTTTCTCTGTCACTGACTTTAGGCAGTGGGGAGCCATGGGGAATCTGTGTGATTCTGGAGGAGAGGGGATGTTGTGATGAAGGGAGCATTCACAGAGTATGTCTGTTATACACAGGACTGTGTGGAAGTGGCCTTGTGACAGCCATCAGACTGTTGTAGTTCAACGATAATGTGATATGAAGGTCTAGCCTAAGGTAGCAAACGGGAATAACAGAAAAACAATCTTTACAAGTGAGTTTCTTTTTCCAAAGAGAAAATGAATAATACTTGAAAAGTTATAGTATGTACAGTAATTGGGAAAGAATGTAACTTGAAGGCTAAGGTTCCTTTGGTAGAGAAATGACTGAAATTTGTAATCAAGACACCTATTAGGAAATCTTAAGAAATTGAAATTGATAAGAGAAGAAAACAGTGAAGATAAAGATTAGACATCAGCAACATTAATGTTACAAAGTTTATTAATGACAGTAAACTCATGAGAAGTTGTCATTATTAATGACAGTAAACTCATGAGAAGTTGTCGATGGCTCAGAGGTTAAGTGCACGCACTGCTCTTGCACAAGACTTGGGTTTAAATCCCAGCGCTCACGTGGCAACTTAACAACCATCTGTAACTCCAGTTCTAGGGAATCTGATGCCCTCTTCTGGCCTCTCTGGACTTTGCACAACACAGGTGCACTTGTATACATACAAGCATAACACTCATACACATAAAATAAATAAATTAATTAAAAATAAATAATTTAAAAAGAACAGTGAAGTTGAGATTTCTGTATAAGCATAGTGTATTTGTCTCACAGGTTCATTTGTGCGTCTTTCTAAGGCCCACAACACTGACAGGGAAACAGTAAGCAGATTGTGCAAAGCCTGACTGGAGAGCAAGGAAGACCTGGAAAGCAGTGACTGCCTTAGCAGAGGGTGGGGAGCAGAGGTCTGCTCACTTTGGAGCAGAGGATTGAGCTCCCACAAAGCTTCAAGAGTTGAAGGTGTAGGAGCCCCAAATGGTGACCCCCCTTTTTCTTTCCCTTCCTTTGTTGCTGTTTGCTTGTTTTTTAACTGGACAGTACCTATAACCTAGGCCAGCCTTGAGCTCACTTACAATGATCCTTCTGCCTCAGCCTCCTAAGTGCCAAGATTACAGGTGTGTGCCACTCTGCCTGGCATTTTGAAGGCTGATGAGCTCCCTCCTCTCTGGTGCCTCCCTGTGTTCTGATTGTTCTGGCCATCCTTCCTACTTGCTTCACTGACATTCTAGGGGCTGTAACTATCTTTCCCAATGATTGTGTCCTTTGAGTCTGAAAATAGCAAATTCTCAAAGAATCACAATGCTAAGTATAAGAACTCACTGTACACTTAAGCTGGGTAGCAATGTTGAGGGAAAGCCAAAGGTTGAATAAAGTGCCTGGTTTTTACAGTTCTAGACATTAGAGGAATATTGAGCACTTGTGTGAAGAGCAGAGGAGAAAGAGCCCTGTGCTGTGTCTGGCACAGTATTCCTGCTTTCTTACATTAAGTAAAATATTACTTTGTAGCACTTTTAGGGTTTCAATAGGTTCATTTCAGTTACTCTTTGTCATTTCCCCCCAAAATGACAAATTTAATACAGCTTCAAGGAGTCAGAAATGTTTGCTCTGAGGTCAGTTTCTTGCCTCACAGGCGGGCATGCTGCTCCACTTTGGTGATATTTCAAGAGGTGACGGTTGACGTTTTCATTAGGTTCCACAATGTTCGATTAGACATGTTCTTCTAATTCATAATTCTGCTTTGAAAAAAAATTCGAGAGTCAGGGGGAAAAGGGTCAACCTACAGTCATCTGAGACAGTATATATATAGAGAGTTGTATATATATATATATATATATATATATTCTCTTCTGTAATTCTCAGTGGAGCCTCCCATATAGAATGTGCATATAAATATTACTTACCTGAAAAGATACTTAAGGTAAATATTTTATCAAATATACTTTAACCCATGTACTTTAATTAAATTTCATTAAATTGGCATATTTATATGACTTATCTCTGGTAGTTCAGGCTTTTTTTTAATCTGAAAATTATGATACATTTTTTTCAGCCAAAGCGTTTTAGATGTATTTGTATAATTATGAGATGTGCTTTGTGTAGTAACGACCCTATACAGTAGTCTTCCCAATGGGCCTGTAAAATGTGAAACAAGTGATGCTGCTGGGGATTTCCAGAGGGGCCTGAAAGAATCCTTGGATTGATCCAAGAGGAGCTGAGGACTTTGGTGACTGTGCCCATCCCAGGTCAGCACTGTGTTGTTTCAGTTCATCATAGCTTCATGGGAATGGAGGTATAGAAATCTAAATTCAATGTTTTAAGGAAGGTAAGAAATTCTGATTTTTTTTTTTTTTCCGTTCTAGTTTCATTTCTGCTGCTCTGATAAAACACTCCAACAGAAGGCAACTTCGGGGAGAAAGTTTTATTTTAGCTCACAATTTCAGGTTACAGCACGATATGGGGATTCTTGGTGATAGGAACTTAAAGCAGCTAATCACATCCTATCCATAGTTAGGAGCAGACAGAAAGAAACATATGCGTCCTGCTTCCGTGTTTGCTTGTGCTTGTGTTCTCCACTCTTACACAGTTCCGGATTCCCTGCCTGGTGCTGCCCACAATGGACTGGGTCTTCCCACATCAATTAACTTAAAACAGTTCCTCACTGACATGCCCACAGGCCAGCCTAATAGACAATTCCTCATAGAATCCCAGGTGGCTTAAGAACTTCGTGACTTAAGTTTTGTCACACCAACTTCACTTCTCTGGTACCAATTTTCAGTTAGTTTTATTGTCTCAGTGGCAAAATACCTGTCATAAAAAACTTAAAGGGAAACTTTGTTTATTTTACTTTATAGTTTCTGAGATTTTAGCCCATCATTGTGGGAAGAATGTGGTACAGAGCAGCTCACGTGGTAGCAGGAGCATGTGACAGAGGCAGCTCACTTCATGGCAGACAGTAAGCTGAGAAAGGGAGGGAGAGAGAGAGAGAGAGAGAAAGAGAGAGAAAGGCATGACCTCTCTGACCCACCTTCTCAGGGTTGGCCCCACCTCCTAAAGTTTTTATCACCTCCCCAAATAGTTCCTCCAGCCAGGGTCAAGCACTCAACAGAAGACCTGGGGTGGAGGGGGCATTACATACTCAAACTATTATATAGGGATCTTTATGCATTGAGAACAGAGGGGTTTTCTTTTTCTTTCTGTAGTTGGTATGTGTAAGAGGAAGAATGGAAAACTGAATTCATTCATTAAATGTACTTTTTAAAAAATTATTAAATTTTTGTGTGTTTCGTACAGAGCATCTTAATCATCTTTATACCCCCTTCCCTATTGGCCCCTCTTATAGACCCCCCTCCAGTGGAATTCATACATCCTGTTAGTTATTTGTGTCAAGTTGTGTCAAGTCAGTGTCCTCAGACATCCCTCAGTGCAAGTTCATCCACTGAGGTCTCGTCAGCCTGTCTGGAGTCCCTCCCTTTAAGAAGATCAGCTCTTCCTCACCCAGCAGTAATCAGCTGCCAATAATTCTTTGACTAAGATTGGGCCTGCTGTCCATTTCCACAGTTCTTTGTTGGGTTTTTGTCTGCTTGAATTTGCATGGATCTTGTGTATGCTGACACTATTGCTGTAGGTTCGTATGAGAGAAGGGTCCCAGGAGCCTGTAGGACTCTGTTTCCCTATGGTCATGCACCTCCTCTCTGGCACTCAGAATCTTTCCACCCCCTCTTCTGCAATGTTCCCTGAGTCTTGGGTGGGTGGATTTTAATATAAGAGCCCTGTCCTCTGTAGACTCTAAGTCTCTATATTTTGGCCATTTGTGACCTTTTGTGTTCCTGGCCCTCTATTGCATGCAGGAGCTTCATTGATGAGAATTGAAAGATGCTTTAGTGCTCTCTTTATCCCTTGTTCTATGTTTCATGAGCCTTAGGTGTAGAGGTTGCATTGTAGATGTGCCACTTAGGCTTGGGCAATTCACAGACAATCTCTATGTGTGACCAGTTGTGGAACACTGTAATAATCTCAGTTGCAAAAGAAGCATCATTGATGGGTGGTGACTCAGATACTTGTCTGTGAATTTAAGAAATTACATTTGTCTAGGGATGTGACAACCTTGGAATTTTCTCTAAGATCTGAGACCTCTCCAGCTATATGTATTTGGCTAGGTTTACAATACCACACATGAGTTTCTTCCCATTGAGGTTTTAAGTCCAATTAGGTAGCTGTTGATTACCCCCAAGATAAAAGTGCCACTATTGCACTGATGTCATTTACTGTGCCTATCGTTGATGTGGATTTTAGGCCTTGAAGCTGGGGTTGGACCATTGACTGATGTTCTCCTTCATCAGCTTGCATAGTGCTCTCCAAAGCTATGAGAGCTAGCCTTCGGGGAAGTGGCTTCCAGGTCAGTTCCAGCTCCTTGCTCCAAATCCTATGTCCAAAGTATGCCCTGTCTTCAGCAGTAGGGTCTTACCTTCAAGTTCTTGAAGGCAATCAAGGACTGTGGCAATAGCCTATGTAGTTTTGGGAGTCTTTTGGACTATGCTGGTCAACTCAAAGGAAGGTTTCTCCTGTCTGCCACTGTTTTTGTTATGTAGCCTTTAGCTATATACATGGACTCATGTAGAGCTTTTGTATGCGTAATTTTTCAGTAGGTTTTCGAACTAATATGAGTCCCTCTGATTTTTTATACTAGCTAGGCATTAATATCTCTCCTTTTTCTCTGTCTTATCCTCCCTCATTTATTAGAATTTTCATTCGTGTGTGTGTGTATGTGCATGTGAGTGTGTGTGTTTGTTGTGTTGTGTTGTGTTGTGTTGTATTGTGTTGGAGGGGGGAGAGAGAGTAACTTGTTTAGGCATGATTGTCAATTTTCTTTTATTTTCTGCCTTCTTATTGTTTTGGATAAACATGCTGGAATACTGCCAAAATTTCAGGTGGTTGAATACTGATTTTGCTGAAATTAGATTGAACAGCTATCCCTGCCAATTTTCTATCTAAATTATGCAGAAATTTGACTCTTGTAAGACATAACTCTGGTCAAAAATAGAGTCCTAATTTTCTACTTGGTCAGTAAGACCGTCAAAAGACTAATTATTCTTGTTTTAGCTTTATTTTGTTTAACTTAGTAAAAGAAATCAAAGAAAAGCAAATTGCATTAATGCCCATTTTTCTCATGGAACCCAAGGTAGATTTGCAGTGTTGAAGGACGTAATATTTAGAGCTCTTTATATCATAAAGCAGGGGTGAGCCTCAGAAAACAATTAGTGCATCTCTCCAGCGTATTATAGCTATTGACAAATCACTCAAATAATGGTCAGTAATGGAATACAAAGGGTTATCTTTTGGCTAATCCTCAAGTAATGGAATTGGTATATCTCTGATTTTTCTCTTAGCCTTCCAGGGTTTAGAAGAATGAGACAAAAGTGATTATGGGAACTAGAGGGAGCCACTGGAGGCCACAGCAGAGAGGAGACCTTATCTTAAGCAATTAATCAAGAAACTCATATTGTGGGACAATTATTCAGAGTTAATTCTAAAATAGCTTTAGAGCCCCAGGTCTTGAGATTTTTTTTTTTTCTCCACCCGAATTTTATCAAGGTCATTTAGAGCTCAGGGACAGTGTTAGATTGTAATAAAGGTAGTTAAAAGTACATGCATTTCATCTCTAAGTGTGTGTAATATGAAAATACAATATCAGAAAGCATGAACAGAGTGGACTTTATTTTCATTGTGTGGTAGTTAGCTGTGCAAACAGAGTGAGAGTTAGTCCCTGAGATGGACAGGCTTTTTCTATGCACATTCTTAGGTGCCATGGCCTTTGCCATCCAGCTTAAGAGGACTGGAGTCAATGTTTTGAAGTTGGGTCGGCTTGCTTCGTCTTCTGGAAGTTGCATAGTCGTGTTTGCCTAGTTTTTGTGTCTATGGTGTTTCATCTGATGATTGATTTCCTATTGGCTGTGGTTGTTTTAGTTGGACCAGTCATCTTCAGCTTCACATTACTGTGTTTTAACACTGGTGGATTGAAGTACTGTTATTTTCAACGCTGCTGTTCATGTATCCATATTCTATCTTGCTCATCTGTGGAGTAACCAGAAGGACTTCCCTCTGCTTTCTCTGCCCCTCTTCCTGCCTCTTCCTTTCTTCCTGTCCAGCTGCACTGCTGACCTGGCCAGTGTCTCCCTGTTGCCGAGGCGCTCTTTGGATACCTTGGACAGAGGCCAGGCCTTGCTCCCCTGCAGGTCCCTCTCCCCATCTGCCCACCCAGTGGACAAGCTGATGTCCCCAGTGTGACCTCTGCTCTTGCTCTCCTTCCCTGAAATGCTTATTTAAGCATCATTCAAGGTCACATCTTCCTCTGCCTGGTCCCACTTAAACATCACTTGTTCCTCAGTGGCTGTCTCACTAGCCTGTCCTTTTCTTCACAAATTGGTTTGCCACCTCAATTGCTGTGAATTATCTGTGGGAAAGAAATCTCTTCTTTTTTTTTTTTTTTTTTTTTTATACTTCTCTATAAATTGCCAGTGATTGCATATCACTAGCTTGGGAAAGATCAGATTTTAAAATCCAGAGTCTGCATTCTACTGAACACCTATCAGTTGCAAACTATTGCAAGGCAGAAAAATAAGTTGAACCAACATCACTCAGGTCTGTCTGTCATTATCAGCCTATAATGGTTAACAGCTAACCGTGAGGTTTCTGTCTCAGTGAGACTTAGTTGGGAAATAAAGAATGGCATTCATGATCAGACATTATAAGTCTTTATTTGGGGCCTTAGACTAACTAGAGAATACTCTGAAAAGACCACATATTAAGCTTGAGCGTTACAGAAAGAGAGAGTGAGAAGCAGGAAAGAGTGTTCCTTTAGGAGGAAATCAACATGTGGGGTAAAGCCCCTGCAAGGAAATTCACCAAACGTGTCATGTGGCTTGAGCAGGGCACTCTGCATGACTGTTGTGTTCATTAAACTAAAATGTATCCCAGTCTGGATTTGGAAAAACATCTAGCCAGGTTGCCGCCTGTGGAAGTATTAATTGTCAACTTGAAAAAATGTAAAAGCACCTGAGGTGCTGGACAGATGGCTCAGTGGTTAAGAGCACTGACTGCTCTTGCAGAGGATCCAGGTTTGATTCCCAGCACCCACATGGCAGCTATGAACTGTCCTTAACTCCAGTTCAAGGGGAATCTGAGGCCCTCTTCTGACCTCCGTGGTATCGCACGACGTGGGTACACTCACATACATGCAGGCAATACACTCATACATATAAAATGAAAATAATAAAATATTTTTTTTAAAAAAAGCACCTGAGATGGGGCTGGAGAGATGGCTCAGCGGTTAAGAACACTGGTTGTTCTTGCAGAAGACCCAGGTTCGTATCCCAGCACCCACATGGCAGCTAACAACTGTCTGTAAATCCAGTCCCAGGGGATCCAACAGCCTTTTCTGACCTCCGCAGGCATTGCACGACACAGGTGCACTTACCTACATGCAGGCAATACACACATACACATAAAATAAAATTTAAAAATTAAAAAAAAAAAAAAACACCTGAGAACTGGGCCTCTGGGCATGCCTGTGAGGGATTCTGTTGATGCCATAATTGAGGTGGGAAGACCTGCCCACTGTGGGTGGCACCATTCCTAGACAGGGATCCTGAATATATGAGTGGAAAAAGTGCACCACGCAGCAGCGTGCCTAGGCCCATTGCTCTTTTCTGAGTGTGCACATGATATGACTAGCTGTTTCAGCTTCTTGGTGCCTTGACTGCCCCACTGTGGTGGGCTGGAACCTGGAACTGTAAGTTAAACTCCCTTAAGTTGCCTTTGTCAATTATCTTATACCAACAGGAAAAGAAACCAAGACAGAGTATCAAGAATATTCTTTTCTTTCCATGAAATGCTTATGAGAAATACAGTTGTTTTCAAGTAAAATTTCTTATTTTAACTCAGTAGTCTATACAAGTACTCAGTGTTGAATTTATACTCATACAGTGATATACAGTTAAATCTTTACCTGCAGGTTCTAATTTGGGGAGCTTACCTACTCATTGCAGACACTGGTAACTCCAGCATACACATGGCACACCCAGGATCACATGTGAACATGTGCAAAATGACAGATTTACTCAACACTTGGGATCCTAGCTGAGGCTAACGCTTGGTTCTAGCCCCCACCTTCCTCTCAGCTCACACGTAAACATGCACCACTTCATGAACTGTGTGATACCCTGTGGTTCCCAAGCAGAGTTACATGCTGTCTACTTTTCTTAAACTAGAAAAAAAGTAGGATATAGAGTAAACGTCCTTCAGGCCCAAGTTATATTGCTGTTAGCCAGTAGAACAGTGTGAATTACTCAGCACTATATAGTAAAGTGTCTTTAAACAGAAATGCACATAGCTGGATGTGGTGGTGTAATCCCAGTACTCAGGAGTCTGAGGGAAGAAGATAGCCATGAATTCCAGGACAGATTTGACTACTGAATGACACCCTATCTCAAAAAAAAAAAAAAAAAAAAAAAAAAAAAAAAAAAGAGAGAGAGAGAGAGGAGGAAGAGGGGAATGGAAGGCAGGAACGTAAAACAGGATTAGGATTGATCGTTTGATGAAAATGTGACCAGAGACTTACAGGGACCTAATTTACATTTCTTTTTTCTTTTTTTTTCTTTTTTGTCTTTTTGAGACAGGGTCTTCCTGTAACTACAGCTGGCCTGGAACTTGATATGTAGACCAGGCTGGCCTCGAACCCACAAAGATCCACCTGCCCCTGCCTCCCAAGCACTGGGATTAAAGGTGTGTGCCACCACGCCCAACCTAGGAACCTAATTAAAAAAAAAATTTTTTTTTTACTTACTAATTTTATTTTATGTGTATGAGTATATTTTCTGCATATATGTAAGTGCACCCATGTCATGCAGTGCCCTAGAGGTCAGAAGAGGGTGTTGGATCTCCTGGAACTGGAGTTACAGATAGTTGTTAATCCATCATGTGTGTGCTGGGAATCGAACCCAGGTCCTCTGTAAGAGCAGATAGTGCTCTTAACCTCTGAGCATCTCTCAAGCCCCCAGGAACCTAGTTCTGTACTTTCCCTGGGAGCAGTGGTTCAGTGTTTACAATTTAGTGTTTACAGCAAATTGTAGAAATAAATGAGAACTGATTATGCACACATGTGAACACATAATTATCATTTTGCTGTATTGAACCTTAAAATTTAGTGTCTTAAGGCAGGGAATGGTGGTGCACACCTTTGATCCCAGCACTCGGGAGGCAGAGGCAGGCAGATCTCTGTGAGTTTGAGGCCAGCCTGGTCTCCATAGCGAATCCAGGCCAGCTGGGGCTACAGGGAGACCCTGTCTCAAAAAGACAAAAAAAAAAAAAAAAATTAGTGTCTTAAAATAGCAACTCTATTAGCTCACAATTTTGTGTTTTGATAACCTGGATTGGTCCCATTGTACAGTTCTGCTGGGCGTGGCTGGGCTCAAGTCACATAGTTGTGCTCAACTGCTGGCTGACAATCTTACTTCCACATCTGATGCTTTGACTGGAACTTCAGGCCGAGCTCTTCTTACCATCCAACATTCTAGCCTGGGCTCATTCATGAGCCAGTGGTTACAAGTTTTCCCGGAGCAGCAAGGAGGCAAGGTCTAGTACGAGAGTGCCTTCCAAGCCTCTTCAGAGTCCTATTTGCCAACTGCTACCCACTGGCTAATAATGCAAGTTAGATATCCACCCAGAAAATCCAGATAGGCTCCACCCTTGATTAGCACTGGATTAGCCCATTGAGAGTCAGGGATGGGGAGAATGTGTGTTTTTGTAGTGTAATTCATATGTTAAACACTTGATTGAGTTCTTTTCAAAGTTATGTTATTATTAGTGGGGCCGTGGTGTGCTTGCCATGGTATGCATGTGGAGGTCAGAGAACAACTTTTAGGAGTTGGTTTTCTCCTACCCTGAGTTCCAGGGATGGAATTCATTTTGTCAGGCTTGCATGTCAAGTACTTTTCCCATAAGCCCTCTGGCCCTTGGCTGAGTTCTTTTACATACTTTGTCTTACTGAGAAGAAGTGCTGCTTTCTGTTAACTCAACTATCAGAAAAGGAAGTCGAAGTTCAGAAAGATGAGGCAGCTGCAGAGCCGGGGGTGGACGGAGACTGTGACCAATGACTCCTCCTCTGCTGTTTCACCTTCTGAGGTAAATAGCTGACTTGTCTTCTGGGGTAGGGAAGAGCGGTAAGATGACTTTCATCAGTATGGGAAAGAACCAACTGCCGTTGTTTGTCTTGGAAAAAAAATCTGTGTCCTATGCACAGCCTTCCTGCTGTAGTAAGTTTTAACAAAATGGTGATAATGATGATTTGTGAATATGGGGTGCTTGATTATAAATTTGATTCACACCAAGGGTTTACAACCTGTATATAGGACCTTAGTTGTAACAAAATGTATTCTGAAAGACTTAAGAAGATGATTAAAACATTAAAGATACTGACATTGTCTGAAGAGATCTACTTGTATTTATTTCTAGTAAAAAAATCCACAGTGTTACCATAGCTGAGCCCTGTTATGCTATTGTAATCATAGTTGAACCAAGAAGGGTGATTAACGATAGCAATTTACTGTATCTGAGGAGGAAAGAAAATAGGAGATGTTGTCGTTATCATAAATCATATCATAAATAACCAAAAAGAAGCACTCAGAACGCTTGTATGGTGTCAGCAGGCAGCCCTTTCAGACCCGTTAGCTCAGGATGTAGCCATAGAAACCCCAAAGTCATATTGTTATCTTAGTCTTGCTGCAGTTCTATGATACAAGAGTATTAACATATAGATTAGGCCATTTATAATACTAGGTGTCATTTCAGGTTGACTTGCTTATATCACATTTTAGGTTTTTATTGTGCAGAATGTTAGTGGAATAGTGCTTTTTTATAGGTCAGTGTGTATATCAGTATTTATAACACATCATCTTCATTCTGCTATCAATATATTGTCATCGATTGGCTGCGCTCTATGAATCATCATTGCCTAATTGTCTTTACTAATAATTTTATCTTTTACAGTAAATAGGTTTATTTTTAAAAGTACATACCTAGTTATGCATGTTGAATTGTGTTTTAAGGGTCTAATTTCTGTTAGAGTTTTAAAATATTTCCTGCAGGGATGTAGATGGAATTCATTTTTTTAGCCTCACTTAGACTAAAGGATGAAATACCGACCTGGATTGCCGTTGTTTTGCCTATCTGTGCACCTCCTTTTCCTCCCGGCACCCACTGTCCCTGTTTCTGACCACCTATCCCAGGCTCCCTCTCCTTGCAGCAGCAACTCACCTGAGCCCAACCTCCTTGGTGTTCCAGACCCATTTAATCCTCAACGTTCCATCAAGTTATTTCAGTTATGTTCCATCTTCTCAGTCTTGGCCTTGGGAGGTCAGCTAGCTTCATTTGCTAGTTTCACTGTCTTACAGATACTTTGATACCCATGAATTAAAGATACTACCTTTATCCAAAGACATAAAGTGAGTGCTCAGAATTGCAGGCACTATTCCAGACTTTTCAGTGGCATTCTTAGGAGCAGGGGTAGCTCTGTCCTGCTTCTCATGTCAACCCTCATGTATGGTCAGGTACGTGTAGAGTCGGGCTTAATAATAATGATATTCACCTCAGGGCTCAGATGTCCTTGCTTATATCCTGCAGATGAGAAGTCTTAGGTCTTAGGGAGACTAAATGAACAGTACTAGGTTGAATCCCAGCTGTAATTTCAGTCCAGTTCCATCTCTAGCCATAATTGCCATTTCTGCCCTTTCTTCTGTCCTCAATGTGTTCTTTCCAAGGATCCCTGCCCTACCATGACCCGATGGCCACAGAATGTGGGTGGTTTTGAGGACAGGAGATTGTGTCTGATTTGACTTTATATCTCTAGAATCTAACATAGTGCTAGTATAGTGGCATTTAGATGGTGCGAGATAGGTAACTCTCTAGTCACTTCCAGGAACTTGTTAAAATAATGTACATCTATTATCCAAACAAAAGAGGGTATTTTTGGAAGGAGGGAAACAAAAAACCCCTTCTTTTTTTTTTTTTCTTCGGTCTTTTTGAGACAGGGTCTCCCTGTAGCCCCAGCTGGCCTGGAACTCGCTATGTAGACCAGGCTGGACTTGAACTCATAGAGATTGCCTGCTTCTGCTTCCCAAGAGCTGGAATTAAAGGCATGTGCCACCACGCCCAGCACTTTTAGATAATCTTGTTAATAAAAAAGGAATGTTATCATACTCCTGAATCCCAGCACTTAGAAGATTGAGACAGGGAGACTTCAGGTTTGAAGTCTCTCTATCGGCTACATAGAGAGTTCAGGACCAATCTAGGAAATGTAACAAGACCCTATCTTTTGGGGAGGGGGGAGAGGAAGGAAAGGAAGGAAGGAAGGAAGGAAGGAAGGAAGGAAGGAAGGAAGGGAGGGAGGGAGGGAGGGAGGGAGGGAGGAAAGGAAAGAAGTTAATTTAAACATAAGAAATGTAGCTTTAAATATATTTAATTTGGGGAAAATATATGGGGGTAGCACTTTATTGTCCTTTTAGTTAAAGTTTAAAAATAGAAGTGTATTTTCTGCTCAGTTTGAGAACATGCCACTGAAGTTAAAGTTGCATGCTTCTGTGTAGTTAATGAGAGAAAAAGCTTTCATACCATGTGCAAACAATTTCCTTTTCCTAATGTCTCTGGGCTTTTTAGATTATAGTGTTTCTTTAAAGGCATTTACTGTTCTAGTTAAAATGATATTTTGTTCTAAGTCAATATTTATCATAGCTTAGAATTAACCTCCCTAAAACTCCTGTGGTGTGTTCAGACCTTATTGCCTTGTTTTTGTTTGAGAAGTTTGGTAAAGAACCATGTTTTTCTCATTATTCCCAAGGAAATGCAGAAAGTGTAGGTTATTTGTGTCACCAGTGAAGGAGAATCACAGTGAAGTTTGATTGTCCTGCCCTCACTAACATTTGTGAAGTTTTATACAGATGGACACTAGTATGGATGTATAGTGTTCCTTTTATGTGATTTAAAGGGAATTTATGCTCAACCATTCATAGTATTTCACAGTATTTCTTGTTTTGTTGCTGTTGCACAAGCGTCCCTTCTGTGCTGGTCTGCTTTCGGTCACTAACAAATACTGAGGTGACCAGTGCATAAAGAGTAAAGGGTTATTTTGACTCACGCATTAGAGGGCTCTCATGATTGACTGGCTCTGTTGCCTTCAGTCTGTGGTAGAGCAGCACATACCTAAAGGAGCAAGCCTGCTCACCTCATGACTAGGAAGCGGACGTGAGAAAGTGGAAGAGACTGGAGTCCCACAGTCCCTCTAGAGGGCACGCCTCCATGACTTAGAGACCTCCCAGAGGCCCCTCTTCATGAAGTTTCCACCACCTACCATTAAAGCTAGGGTCTAACCCCTTAACAGTTGGGTTTTTAGGGGACAAGTAAGATGCCACACATGGAAAAATGTTTTGCAGAATAAGAAGTTCCTTTTTATTGTGACAGTGCTATCATGGTGGGACTACATGGTATTCACATCTTAGTGAATCTTGTGAAAAGTAACGTTAGTCGTTGTGGACCTTTGCCAGTGAGTCAGAGGGTTTTGAGAAGGATTCCCACGCTGGCTTAATTATGATTCTTAGTATGTCTTCTTTGGTGGGAGGACAGGTGGGTGTCTTTTCTCTCTTAGATATATAGGGGTTTGTGTCACACTTGTGGTATTCCTAAATAAACAACATTCCTAGCAATCAATTATAACAAATCGTAGTTCTTAATAACTTCTCACAGAGAGAAAAAACAAAAGTCTTATCATTGCTAACTTTGGCCAAATTTTAACACAAGCAGAAAAGAAAACCCTGCCTTTTGTGATTCTTTACTGAGTATTAAATACTTAGGCAGACCTGGCTTCCTTTGTTGAAATGTCTCTTAAGAAATCTGCTCAGCAACTCTCCACAGCCTTCAGGGCAGGACAGAATGTTGGCACCAATGTTGAACCCATTTCAGGTGCAGATGCACACACTCTTGGTGCCGTTGCTGTGATTGGTTGTTCGTGGATTATAAGGAGGGCTTTTTGTTTGTTTTTGTTTGTTGTTACTTTTCCAAAAGGTACTGCAAGGCTAATAATGTTAGCTGTATACAGTTGGGCAGTGTCCCTTTTTTTGCTGTTCTGTTTTGGTTTGGTTTTTGAGACAAGGTCTCCCTGTAGCCCCAGATGACCTGGAGCTAACTATGTAGACCATACTGACCTCGATCTCACAGAGATCTACCTGCCTCTGCCTCCTGAGTTCTAGGATTAAAGGCGTACACCATCACACTTGGCCTGACAGTGTCTTTTTTTTTTTTTAAGTTAGAATACTTTTCTGTAGTGATAAATTTATACTGTGCTCTCAGAGGAAATGATACTAATGCCCACATCTGCTAGAGCATGAAATAAAACACTAAGAAATTGAAGAGCTTGCTTAAAATCTCACTGCTAATAGGTTTTTTTTTTTCAAACTAATGTTTTCTCCAACACTTATTTATCCCATATGTACGGGTGTGTTCTTTCCTCCTCTTTCAAAATATTGTGATAGTAGAAATGATATCAGCTATCTTGTGATATTTAACTTCTATTGAGGTTTTTTTTTTTTTTTGCAGGTGATCCAAGGAAATATTAAAACACTCACAGAGTATAACTAAAACAGAACAATGCCTCCTAGCTTTTAGAGCCTTACTTTGAATCAAGCTTTAAGTTTTTAAAAGTTGTTCCATTTAAACATGAGCAACTGTCATTAATTTTTATACTTTCATGAAGTATCTGAGCTTTAAGTTGAAAATGAACCAATATATTTTCTAAAGTTTTTGTATGAAACTATTCCATTTTTTTTTTTTTTAACTAAGCCTGGCATATGTCCTTCAGTTCAGATACTTACCTGGCAGCCATCTTGCCAGTTCCAGTCTGATAGAATTGCAAAGTTTCAAGTACAAGAAAGCACAAATTTTCAGAAGGAAGCATAAAATGGCTCAGTGGGTTAAAGCTACCCTGATGACCTGAGTTTAAGCCTCAGGATCCACATGGTAGGAGAGAACCTACTTGTACAAGTTGTTCTCTGACATCCACATGTGCACTATGGCACATGTTCTCTCTCTCTTTCTCTCTCTCTCTCTCTAAAAACTAACTAACTAACTAACTAACTAAATAAATAAATAAATAAATAACAAGGGCATAAGGGCTGGAGAGATGGCTCAGCAGTTAAGAGCACTGACTACTCTTGTAGAGGACCTGGGTTTGATTCCTAGCACCCATACGGCAGCTAACAACTGCCCATAACTCTAGTTCCAGGGGATTCTATGCCTTCTGACCTCCACAGGCATTGCATGACATGGGTGCACTTATGCACATGTAGGCAATACACATAGACATAAAGTAAAATATCAAATAAAAATCTAATACAAATATTTTTGGAAAAAGAAAACACAAATTTTCAAGTTTTTCTGATTATAAGCATGGCCTTATATCTAGAAAACCTGAAGCTATTTTACTGGTAGCCCAGGGTGTCCCCTTCCGAGGAACTTAAGTTAGAGCTGTTTCCCTTTGGTCTCCCAAGGTCTTCCTTGGGTGCAGTCTAGGGGACTAGAGTGAGAGTTAATGTAGGTCCAAACTAGCCTCCAGAGTTAGAAGAGACTGTGCTTTCACATATTCTACAGGCCTGTTCTCCTGCCAGACCAGACTTTTCTCTTTCTGCCTTGGCATCTTTGGGATTTATAACCTTTTGCACACTAAAAGGAGGTTCTGGGCTGGAGAGATGATTCGGCAATTAAGAGCACTGGCTGCTCTTACAGATGATCCAGGTTTGGTTCCCAGCACCCACATGGCAGCCAACAACCATCTGTAACTTCAGTTCTAGGGGATCCAACGCCCTCTTCTGACCTCTGAGGACATTGCATGACACAGGTACACTTACATACATGCAGACAAAACACTCATACACATAAAATAAAAATAATAAATATAAAAAATAAAATGAAATATAAAGTCTCTTAAAATTTATAAAATAAAGGGAGATTCTTTGAAACATGGAAATAGAAGGCTAGATAGATAGCTTAGTAGTTAGAGTGCTTGCCTAGAATGCATGAGACCATGGTTTGATTCCCAGCACTGGAAGGAAGGAGAAAAGAGAAATGTAATACTGGTAGGTACTCTTCTTTGTTTTGGTTTTGAGACATGTTTTCATGGATACCATGCTGGCCTCCAACTTGCTATGCAGCTAAGGATGACTTTGAACTTCTGATCTTCCTGCCTCTACCTCCTGATCTTCTGATCTTCCTTCCTCTACCTCCCAAGTGCTGGGATTACAGGCATGTGCCACCCTGCCCAGGCTTATTCATTGCCAGGGAGCCTACTCAGGTCTTCGTGCATGCCAGGCAAGCCCTCTGCCAACCGAGCTCCATCCCCACAGCCCTAGTGAGTGCCCTAAAACTTTCACTTGGAGAGTACCCAAGTCATCTCCTTTATGATTCTTCACCTGCCATGGCTACAGGAGAGATGTTGGTGACGTGAAGTCAATAGTAGGAACAATCATGTTGAGGTCATGCTGTCTATGGCACAGAGAGCTTTCGGATCATTGCCTCACTTGTTCCCTCTGGATGCTTTTGTAGTCTGGCTTCTGCCGTTAGCCTTCATTTTCATTGACCTTTTAAACATTGGCTTTCTTCACTAGGATTTCTTTTTAAAAATACTTTAAAGTCTCACTAATATACTTGTGTGTGTGCATGTGCATACCATGGCATGCATGTAGAGGTCAGAGAACACCTTGCATAGTTCAGTTCTATCCTCTATGTATTTTATCAGCTCTTCTTCCTTTTATCTTTATGTACTGATATTCCTCAAAACTCCTCAAAAATTCCACCCGTATTTCACCTCATCCATACATCTGTTGTTACGATTTCAATGATCTCAACAAAGAGCCTTCTCTCTCATCCCCCATCTTGTTTTTGGAGTTTTGGTGTGCCTTAGAGACATCACTGGTCATCAAAACTCTGTATCTGGGGGTCAAGCTACTAATGATCATCCATCGTCCTCCATTTCCTTTTTCTGTTAACGATGACATTTATCACTCTGGGCCATAAAGCCTTGGACTTGTGTTTGAATCCTTCAATTCATACCTGAGCATTTTTCAGAGCTTTCATAGTTTGTCTGAAGACTATCATTTACATCTTCTGCTTCCTACCTGTTACTACTATCTACTTGTTCTCTTCTTCCCTCTTACCTACATCTTGTTGGTCACACCTAACTTGTCCCCTCACTCTGGTTTTGTTTACCACCCATTCTGTCTATCATTTGTTTCTGCCACGATAATATCACTCACACATGCCCCAGTCTTTTTCTCCATTATGTGAAGCCCTCCGTATATCCAAACTACCAGTAGAAGTCAGAAGCCTTGTGATATGGATGCAACTGTACTAAACTTTCTCCCGTGTGCCACCTTATTCCCTGCTTTCAAGAAAAATTATTACCCGATTCTTACACACTTACTGTGCCCCACTTCCTCCTCTCTGTCATCTAACTGTTCGTCCTGGACTTTTCCACTTCTAGCTCCAGGTAGTCCAAGCACTGCATAATTCTTGAAGTCTTCCCCATACATTTTACACTATGGTAATCTGCTTCTTCCTGAACTCCTGTAACACTTTATTTTGTCTTTTTTTTTTTTTTTTTTTTTTAATCAGAGCTGAGGACTGAACCCAGGGCCTTGTGCTTGCTAGGCAAGCGCTCTACCTCTGAGCTGAATCCCCAACCCCTCCTGTAGTACTTTATGGCCCTAATTATTTTTGGTGTGCTACACACATGCATTATTTTAGGTGATGAATTGTCCCTATAGTGCATTTAGTCCTTATCATTGTATAGGATATGCTCAGTTAATATCTGTACAAAGCAATAATATATTCTTACAAGAACTCAGGTAGGCAGGTCAAAGAATGTTATCCCCTTTTGAAAGGTCAGGGAACAGACTCAAGGAAGTTGAGAGATTGCCTAAGACTTGTTGCTCTGTTGGACCAGAACTCTAACTAAAACACACTGTTTCAACAGTCTTAGCCAAACCTATTGTATTATACCATGCTATCTCTTCAAGTAGATATGCATAGGATGTGAGTTCTATCCCAGATAATTAAAATTTATTGCAGGGTCTAGAGAGATGGCTCAGCAGTTAAGAGGACTTGCTGCTCTTGCAAAGGACTGGGGTTTGGTTTCCAGGACCCACATGGCAGCTTATCACCACCTATAATGCCAGTTCCAGGGGAATCTGACGCCCTCTTCTGGCTTTCATGGATATTGTATGCACATGGTGCACTTACCACATGCAGGCAAACCACTCATACACATAAAATAAAGATAAATGGATCTTTGAAGTTTGCTACAGAAGTCCTTTAAAAAGACTGGGAGATGTCTCAATCAGTAAAGTCCTTGTCATATAGGCATGAGAACCTGAGTGTGGTACACCAGAACCCACGTATAGCTGATTGGTGATCTCCAGGTTCAAGGAGACCCTAGCTCAAAAAATAAGGTGGAGAGTGATTGAGGAAGATATCTGACATCAACCTCTGGCTTTCACACACATGTGCACACTTATTCACATGCACCTACGTACACACATGAACATACACAAAAAGTCTTTTACAAGAATGTCTTTTAGGGCTGGTGAGATGGCTTAGCAATTAAGAACACTGGCTACTTTGCAGAAGACCTGGGTATTGTTTCCAACACCCACATGGTGACTCACAGCCATCTGTAACTCCAGTTCCAGGGGATCCAATGCTATCTTCTGGCCTCTCTGGGCACCAGGCATGTACATGGTGCACATATATGGATGGACACAAAACACTCATACACATAAAGTTAAAAAAAAAAGTATGTTTTTCTGTCATTTCTGAGAGTAGCAGCCATAAGAACTCATCTCTCTTAATTAATCAATTAACTTTATTTACTTTTTTGAGACAAGGTCTCATGAAGCAGTGCTGACTGGCCTGGAACTCACTATGTAGAACAGGTTGGCCTCAGTTTCATAGAGATCTTATTTTTAGAGGCATGGAGGGGGTGTTGAAGGACAGTATGAGTGGGATGTGGAAACAGTACTCACTCAGATTAGGAAAAGAATTAAAGAAGCAGTTATTTCTAGTTTATATTTTATTTATTTTTATTTTTTATGTGTATGAATACATTGCTGGGTATGTAAGTGCACCAGTGTCATGGCAATGCCGGCAGAGGACAGCAGAGGGCGTCGGAGTCTCCTGGAACTAGAGTTACAGATGGTTGTTAGCTGACATGCTGATGCTGGGAACCAAACCTGGGTCCTCTGCAAGAGCAGCCAGTGCTCTGAACTGCTGCCATCTCTCAAGCCCCAGTTGCCACCTTTAAAACAATGCTGACTTCCCCCCCCCCAGGTTGGGAGGATCCTCTTTACTCTAGAAACCCTTAATTTCTTTCTTTCCAAGAAATGGTTCTGGAAGCATTGTTTTTGTTTGTTACTTTTTGTCACATTCTAATAATTTTCCCCCTTCCTTTACCAGAGGAAGAAGAAGAGCAGGTACCCACTGATGGGGGCACCTCCGCAGAAGCCATGCAAGTTCCCTTGGAAGAAGACGATGAACTGGAAGAGGAGGAAATCATTAATGATGAGAATTTCCTGGGTAAGAGACCAATGGACAGTCCTGAGACTGAAGAGATGCCGGCCATGAAGCGACCCAGACTCTTGAGCACTAAAGGGGACTCCTTGGATGTTGTACTGTTGGAAGCCCGAGAGCCTCTCAGCTCAATAAATGCACAGAAGATCCCGCCAATGCTGTCTCCCGTGCATGTCCAGGACAGTGCGGACCTAGCCCCTCCATCACCAGAGCCCCCAATGCTGGCTCCATTTGCAAAGGCACAGTTACCAACGGCAAAGCCATTAGAAGCAAAGTCCTTCACACCCAAAACAAAGACTAAAACTAGCTCTCCGGGACAGAAAACTAAATCACCTAAAACTATCCCATCGCCAGCAATGGTGGGAAGTCCTATTCGGTCACCAAAAACCATCTCCAAAGAAAAGAAGTCACCTGGACGCTCTAAGAGCCCCAAAAGCCCCAAGAGCCCCAAGATTATGTCTCATACCCCCCAGCCCCCTGCCAGACCAGAAACACCAAACAGGACTCCTTCAGCTACGGTGATTGAAAAATCTGGTAAAGAGACCATCCAGGTAAAACCAATACAGACTCCCCCCGATGCCGGGAGACTGAACAACGAGTCACAGCCGAAAAAGCCTGTCGTCACTGACAAAACCATCGACGACTCCATCGACGCTGTGATCGCTCGAGCCTGTGCTGAGCGGGAGCCAGATCCCTTCGAGTTTTCCTCTGGATCGGAATCCGAAGGAGACATTTTCACCAGCCCTAAGAGAATTTCAGGTTCGGAGTGCACCACTCCGAAAGCGTCCACCTCCTCGAGTACCTTCACCAAGTCAGGACCCACTCCTCTCCCTGTCTCAGGCGGGACTTCAAGTTCGGATAACTCATGGACGATGGACGCCTCCATTGATGAGGTGGTACGGAAGGCAAAACTGGGGACCCCTCCCGGTGCGCCTCCCAGCTTCCCTTACGTCTCTTCTCCCTCAGTTTCTCCTCCCACTCCGGAACCTCTCCACAAAGTGTATGAGGAGAAAACCAAGCTGCCTTCCTCAGTAGAGGTAAAGAAGAAGTTGAAAAAAGAGCTGAAGACTAAGTTGAAAAAGAAAGAAAAGCAGAGAGATAAGGAGAGGGACAGAGACAAAAGCAAAGAGAAGAGCAAAGAGAAAGATAAAGTGAGAGAGAGAGAAAAGGAGAGGGAGGCCGGCAGGGAGGCCAAGTACCCGTGGAAGGAGTTTCTGAAAGACGAGGACTCCGATCCCTACAGGTTTAAAATCAAGGAATTTGAAGACACAGATCCAAAAGTGCGATTGAAAGACGGCATTGTGAGGAAGGAGAAGGAGAAGCATAAAGACAAGAAGAAAGAGCGAGAGAGAAGCAAGCGAGACAAGGAGAGGAGAGAAAAGGAAAGGGCCAGAGACAAGGGCAGAGAAGACAGGCCCAAGGCCCCGGCCACACCGCTGCTCTTACCCCCGAAGGAAATGGCGCTGCCGCTGTTCAGCGCTCCTGCCGCAGTGAGAGTTCCAGGCCTGCTGCCCGCCTTGTCACCAATGCTGCCAGAAAAACTGCTGGAGGAAAAAGAGAAACCCAAGGAGAAGGAGAGAAAGAAAGAGAAAAAGGAGAAGAAGAAAAAGAAAGAGCGGGAGAAGGAGAAGGAAAAGAAGGAGAGGGAGAGAGAGAAAAGGGAGAGAGAGAAGAGAGAGAGAGAGAAGGAGAGGCACAAGCATGAAAAGGTAAGCGGCTTATCATTTCTGACACTACGTGAACAAGGGCCTAGTAAAAACAGACAGGTAAACAGAGCCTGAAATGGGGCCTGTGTTTCAGATGTCAGTCGCCCATCCCAAGTGGCACTGTTTATAATGTGGTGACAAAGTTTAGCTTTAGTTCTGAAACCAATGAAGTTGTAATTGAGCCCCATATGTGCTAGATGGTGTTAAAAATTCCTAATTTAAGAGGAATCTAACCACAGACTGTAAACTCAGTAGTCCCTAAACTGATCTCTAGCAGTTTTAAAATAAACCTGTAATCCTATAGTGAACATTTTTGTTTGATAACAAATCCATTACACAATATCTTGTACTGACAGTTAGATACCCAAGGAAGCATCTATTTTCTAAGAGTATATAAGGCATGTTCCTTCTTCAAGAGGCTGGTAAGGCTAGCAGAAGGGCTGTGGCTGCTGTTGCCTTTTGAGCCACTCTGGCATTTACTAAGGGTTGTGGCTGAATATGGTACCATTAGTAGTGTCTCCTCTTCCCTTCTGTTTCCTGTTTTAAGATTAGAACTCCCTTCTTCAGATCACAGTCTGAGCATTGCTGATGTGGCAATGCAAGTGATGGGCAGAAAGGAGCTCTACACAGCAGAAAGAGATGTTCTGTTGTGTCAGGAACGCAGACTTGCCCCAAGTTCTTCTAGACAGCAGTTCCATTCCTCCAGGGATACTGATTAGGTTCTGCAGTTTTGTAGGGGCTAGGGGACCTGTCTCCTGGGGACATGGGATGTTTCCTCTGCTCTTAAGACTTTGTTCTTCCTCATTGGTCTTGAGATTATTTTATTTA
>NW_008360319.1:1225252-1284488 GCF_000622305.1 Nannospalax galili | reverse complement strand
TTTATTTGGATCTTTTTGAGACAGGGTGTCCCTGTAGCCCCAGCTGTCCTAGAACTCACTATGTAGACCAGGCTGGCCTTGAACTCACAGAGATCCACCTGCCTCTGCCTCCCGAGTGCTGGGATTAAAGGTGTGTGCCACCATGCCCGGCTAATAATGATTTTTTTACACATACAAATACGCATTCTACTTACAACAATTATCAATAATTATACCAATAATTTTGCAATGTTTCTAACTTCAAACTTACATAGAAAAGTTAGTTTGACCAACAACAGCCTCATCTCTCCCTAACTTCATTCTTTTTCCCCCTTGGCTTTTCCGCAGTATAAAGAAGGAGAATGGAAATTCTGGTATCAATGAGTGAGCACTGGCAAGTTAATGAGGCAACTAACACCAACTACTATTTCTGTCTTTTAAAAAGACACACGTGTGTATGTCTATGTATGTGTTTGTACATGTGGGGGCCAGAGAAGGGCATCAGATCCCATGAAACTGGCATTACTAGCAGCTGTGAGCCACCTGATGCGGGTGCTTGGAACCAAACTCAGGTCCTCTGGAAGAGCAGTAAGAGCTCTTAACCCCTGAGCCATCTCACCAGCCCATTGTATTTCTGTCTTTACAATCATTTTAACATTAGATTGTTAAGTTATTGCATATGGTACTTGTCAGGTTTTAAAGCATTTTCACACACTTCACCTTCTGATCCTGACATGACACCTGCCTCATAGATCCAGCAGGGATTATTATCAACATTTATAAATGAGAAACAGCCCAAGGAAGTGGAAAATCACACATGCGCAAGCGTCAGGGCACTTACTCCACAGGTAGTCTTCTCATTTTGAAGTGTTCACATTAGTCATTTGTCCACTGTGCACCTAGTAACTTAGCAGCCGAACCCACAGTAAAGCAGTCAGGGTGCCGTCACCTCCGTCACCACTGTGACTTTGGAAAGTTGGTGCCATTGCTTCGGTGGCCATTGTGAATTTGCGTAAAGCCTGTCAGCTTAGGCACCAACGGTAGTACATTCCTTTGCTCAGGACCTTCCTCATACCGAAAAAAAAAATCTGTCAGACTGTCTCTAGGCAAAGACTCACATACTAGTGGCATAGACAGGCCATCATCACCTGATAGAAGACTGCAAGTCCTTGTATCATTTTTGATAGGATATGTGCCAGAAAAATGACAAAATCTAAGATGTTATCAAAGTCCACTATCTTATAAGACTTTTACAGATAGTAAACAGAATTGCTTATGGATAAAACCTGAGTTCAAATACTGACTTTTGTAAAATTGAATTGGACACACACACACACACACACACACACACACACACACCATATTAAATTAATATTATGAGTAAAAGAAGATGGTGGTAGTAATATTATCCACTGTGAACTAACCTATAAAGTTATAGAAAGTTGCAGAACTTGTTGCTTATTTGGACTATACTAACTAACCTGTTAATACAGCCAAGTCCACTATTGTCGTACTTCAAAAATAGAGTTCTCCTCCCCAGCATTCTTGTAAAAGTTTAGTTCTTTATATGAGTAGGAAAGGACAAAGGCTAGTGTGATTTGTGGACGCACCACTGATAGAGTAGAAATTGAGAAACTTGCAAACGCTAAGGTTCCCTTTATTCAACCTTACTTAGTCCTTCCAGATTCCAGGCAAAATGAATAATAACAAGCATACCAGAAACGGGATTATAGGTAGCCGCAAACTTTCTTAAATATCTTTAGAAGACAATAAAAGTCAATTAAGTGTGCCAACAAGATAGTTCAGTGGGTAAAGGTGCTTACTGCCAAACCTGTCAACCTGAATTCAATCCACATGGTAGAAAGAACTGATTCCCAGCAGGCTATCAACTGACTTTCACACACCTGTTGTAGCACATGTACACCCATCCACGTACAGAAAATAAACAAATGAAAAGAACTTGAAAATCCGCCATAGGGACTGGAGATGGCTCAGTGGTTAAAAACACTGGTTGCTCTTATAGAGCACACATGTGGTACAGTTACACACATGCAGGCAAAACACTCATACACACATTAAAAAAACAAAATAACAACAACAAAAAAAAACTGAGTCAACAAGATTCTCAGCAGGCGAAGGAGCTTACTGCCAGGCCTGTTAACCTGAATTTGAATCCCAGGACTCACATGATGGAAAGAGAACCAACTCCCACAGATTGTCCTCTGGCTTTCACACTTTTTCTGTGGCACACATGCCCTATGCCACCCCACCCCACCCCCGCCACAAAGTTTTTTTGAAAAAACCTACCCACACGTATTTTGCCCACTTAGAAAGTTTATTATTTCTAGTTTATGTGTATGAGTGTTTTGCCTCTACCACATACGTGCAGTGCCAAAGGAGAGTATTGGGTACCCTGGAACTGGACTTATGGACAGTTGTTAATCACCATGTGGGTGCTGGGAATTGAACCTGGGTCCTCTGGAAAAACAGCAAGTGTTCTTAACCACTGTGCATCTCTCCAGCCCCTACTCAGATAGTTTTAACAGCTCTATCCACATTTAGCAATACTAGTGCCCAATAAAGATATCATTAATTACATAAGAATTTGCTTGGTGAGCAGCAGGAGCTTTGGAGTCCAGCAGACCTGGGGTACGGTCCAGAGCCAGCTTTTCAGCTTCTTTAACCCTTAGCTATTTCATCTTCAAAGCAGAGAAATGATAATGCCACAACTAACAAAGTAGCGTAGTTAGCCTTGAATAGTCACTGTGTGCCAAATGCCATGCTTAGCACCTTGTATAAGTTTAAGTCCTTACTGTAGCCCACTGGTGGGATGGTGTAAATGACTGTCCCTGTAAAACAGAAAACTGAGGATTAGAAAGGTGAATACACTTAACCCCAAATAGCAGCTTCCATAAGTAATTGCGCAGGAGGCAGAAATTCCATCCAGGCCAGGAAGATGCTATAGTTGCTATGTTTTCCTTCATTGAAAATTCAGTAAGTAGAGTCACGTGTGCAAGCTTTGGTTCCCCTTTGTAAGCAGTAATATGCATTAGTCAGACTTGGGAGTCTGGTCTGTCTCTTATTTAAAATGAGCCCAAACTAACCTTTTTAGAAGAACCTACACTGACCAGTCATAAACAAGCATTGCGTTGACATCATGAACAGAGTAGAGTATAACAACTTTAACAGTCGTCAGACTGACAGTTCCTCACCCAGAGAAGTTTAATATTTTTGTTTTGTTTTGTTTTTTGAGACAGGGTCTCACTATGCAGCCCTGGCTGGCCTGGAACTTAGTATGTAGACCGGGCTAGCCCAGAACACACAGAGATTGGACTTCCTCTGTCTCCCAAGTACTGGGATTAAAGGTGTGCACTACCATGCCTGACCCTGACAGTTTAAAATTTTTAATAAATTTTTGTTGCTATGTATAGTAATGTATATGTTGCATGACTTGATTTAGTCTTTAGATGAATGTACAGGATTATGGTGATTAAAATTTATTCTAGATTTTGTGTTTTTTAATTTGTAGATTTTTAAGTGTATTTTTACAGGAAGAGTCATCATGGAAAAAAAAAACAAGAAAATACTTTGTTATTTATCTTAGTGGAACTGGATGGTTGTATCCATAATCTTTGTGTGTGGGGGGTGCTGAATGAGGGTGGGGGGAAGAGATTTTGGGAATGGACGCATTCTTGTGCTATTAGGGATCAAATCTGGGGCCTTGCACATAAGCATCACCCCAAAAGATGGCATCACCACCTTCAGAAAAATACACCCAGCACTGGCCCAGCACAAGCACAGAGGCTAGATTTTGGCCTTTACTGACCTGGTAGACATCCAGACCTTACCTAGTTGCCTAGTTATTCTGAGCCTCTCTTTTAACTTTTGAGGCCTTTGCTTCCTTTCCTCTGTTCCTGCCTCTTATTCATACTAGGAACAGACAGCATCACTACAAGATTTACCTCTGTTTAAAACCAGTTCTTGGGGCTGGAGAGCTAGCTCAGCATTTAAGAGCACTGACTGCTCTTGCAGAGGACCCAGGTTCCATTCCCAGCACCCACATGGTGGGTAACAACCATCCGTAACTCCAGTTTCAAGGAATCCAACGCCTTCTTCTGACCTCCGGGGGCATTGCACGACATGGGTGCACTTACATGTGTACAGGCAATACACTCATACACATAAAATAAAAATAATAAATAAAATATTAACAACAACAGCAACAAAAAACCAGTCCTTGAGGCTGGGCCTGAAGCTCAGGTGTTAGAGTGCTTTCCAGGTGTACGCAAAGCGCCACATAAGTCAGGCGTTGTGGCACTTGAGGCAGGAGGATTAGAAGTTCAAGGTCCTTGGCTTCTTAGTGAATTTGTGATCAGACTGGACCACATGAGACCCTGTCTCAAAATGAACAAAAACCCCAATAAATTAAAAATCAAAATAATTCTTTCATGCCTTCTTTAAGAATACTTGGCGTAGGAGGCTTCTTCCACCTTTTCATAGAAAACACTAGACAAACCAGGCATGGTGAATAAGAGGCAGAGGCAAGTGGATCTCTGTGAGTTCCCAGCCCTCTGGGGTTACATAGTGAGACCACTGTGAGTAATTATGTAGTGAGACCTACTGGGAAGGGAGGGCTAATTCTTAGGAGCAAAGTGGTACAGGGACTGATAGGATGTTAGTCCTTGAAGAAGCCTCATAGAGCTCCCATTTAACTGCCATGTTTTTAAAAACAGCAAAGTGATAACCTCAAAACGCAATGACTTCAGTAACCAGAACTGTTAAAAATTTAATGTTTCTTTAATCTATCTCTGAATCCCTTAGGATCCGTTGCCAAATAATCTTTGGTTGAGTTAGACAGTTTAATTCTATAAAGAATCATAATCTTATTTTTCATCCCTTTAACAAAAGATTTTCATTTTCCCTTCTATTTAAAGTAGTGTAGTCCCCTTTCTAGTATTACTGCCTGTCATAACTAGTAAAATGAAGGATTTTTCAGTAAACAAAGCAACACAGTAAAATAGGAGGAAATGTTCCTTCCCTGTTTCTCATCACTGCCTCTTCCCTGAGGAGGCAAGGGTCCTAACAATGAGATGGGTGTTTGAAGATCTAGATCTTTACCAAAGGCCACACCCCGGCTTCCTATGAATGCACTTTGAGCACTTGACAGAAGCCGGGCTTGTCTCAGTATCCACGCTGGACACCACTTACTGTCCTTAACCACAGCCAGACATTCTGAATATTCTAAATAGCTGGTTGGTATTTCATTAGACTGTTTTCAAAAGGAAATCATGTAAAGATCTTAATTGTTAACAAAGACAATAAAAGGGTTACCAGTCAAACTCTAAGTGCTTCCATTTGGCTTTTCCTTGGTAGTATTACTGGGGTTTTCTGGCATCCCAGCACAGATGGGTGCTTGCTACCCTAGCTTTGACCCAAGCTTGTACACATACATGGTAGAGGCTTTGCTCTCTCTTTTTTAATGAAAAGCATTTAACATTAAAAAAATAAATAAACTTGGACAGATTAAATTGACAAAGTTGCCCATTACCTTTGTAGAAAGTCCCTGTCAAAAGATAAACTTTAAAGCTGGAATGCATGAAAGAGTTCCAAGATAGAATTTAAATTTAAACTGATTCTTTAGAGATAAGCTTTTTAAAAATCCACCTCTTTGCTTCAAGTCAGGATTTTAAAAATAAATTTCCCCTTTAAATCTCTTGAGCGATTTTCATTTTTTGCAAGGCCGCACCGCTGGTGTCCTGGAAAAATGGAGAGTTAGAGCTTTATCAGTTGGTGCCCTGAGGTATGTGGCAAAGAAGCTAAATCCTTGAAGATTAGCAAAAAAAAATGCAGCACATGGCAATAAGGGGCTTATATGACTACTAGTATTAGTTCAGGTGAAAGAAGTATTGCTTATACATAAAACTGGACAAATCCACTGACAATGTATTTTTAGTTAGCTACAAAGGAGTCTTATATTGCTGGACTTTACGTCTTTGGTGAATTGGGAAGCTTAGTAATCCACTGTAAATGCTCTTCTGCTCGCCCCAATTCTTAGCATTACTCCCAAGTGCTGTTCTTTTATTTTAACCCTTAAAAGCTCCCGTTGTCCTCAGAGTCTGGCTTCATGCCATTAAAGGTGGAAGTCACCATATTGTTTAAGTAATCAAAGTTATCCTTTGTCATTCAGTTTGCTGTTTTGGGGGAAAGTTCACAAGAGAAACTATTTTTAAATTGTAGGAAATATCTCTGTTTTTATTTTGATAAGCATTCAGCTAAAGTTAACATAAAAATCCAGGAAGAAATTGTTGTTTAGAAATTATACTTTCTTTATATAACTAACATTCTCATTAATCTCTTTCCTTTGAACAAAATGATCTGATTAATCTTTTTCTATCCTTCTTTGGATGTTTTCAAGGTAACTCTGACTTTGTGACTGAAATTAAAGTGTTTAAGTAGTTTGTAGGTAGTTTCCATTTGTCCTAGGCTGCTGGAGATAGTTGCAGTTTACGCATGCTTTATGGTATAATTAATAGCTCCCTCTTTCACTGCCAGAGGTGTCTGCTTAGATGATACAGGATGTTGTGATTACAGATGAAACTTTGAGCTGAGGTAGCAGTGTCATTTATCAATTAATCCAGATATCTGAATACCTTTTGCCTTCAAGATACATCCATACAAATCTGAATTCTAAAATGTATCCTCATTTTTGTTTGCTTATTTTTTTGCATAACATTTAGCGTTTTTAGACTAGATCATAAATGGACTGTGTCTTGGTTCTTTCTACCTGCCAGGCCATTTAAGACAGCACCAGAAGGGTAGCTAGCGTAGTTGAAAGGGGGTGTCTTTTTGAGACAGGGTCTCCCTGCAGCCCCAGCTGGCCTTGAACTCACAGAGATCTGCCTGCCTCTGCCTGGGATCAAAGACGTGCGCCACCACGCCCGGCTGAGTATACTACAATGTTTAGAGTGAAGAACAGAAAGGGTAATTTGAAAAGAAAAGGAGCTTAGTTGTCTTTTTTCCATGGTGGCTGTGTTGTTCAACTCTGCCTACTGAAGCAGCAGGAGTCATGTCTGCACGCCAGTAAGCACTGCCCTTTGAGCAGTGACTTTGTGCCCAGTGAGTTAGGCTTCCGTTTTGATTCCATTGACCAGTAATGCAGTGGGAACTGAACATGACTCGACATCGATCTGTTGGATGTGCTGCACAAAATAATGCCATATTATGCCTTCTTGGTAACTACATTTTTTATTGCTAAAATGCTCTAATTTTCTAAAGCTTTTAAAAAGTTTTAAAATACATTTAAAACTTAAAATACATTAAACACTTACATGAAAAAAGTGTGGAGAGGTTAAAGGTATTGTAAATAATTAAGCTAATAAAGAAAGGTTCTTTTTTAAATTAATTTTTTATGTGTATGAGTGCTTTGCCTGCATGCATATAAGTGCACCTGTGCGTGCAGTGCCTGCAGAGGCCAGAAGAGGGCATTAGATCCCTGACTTGTTAACTGTCATGTGGGTGCTGGGAACTGAACCTAGGTCTTCTGCAAGAGCCATAAGTGCTCATAGCTGCTGAGCCGTGTCTTCCACCCCAGTAAGAAGGTTCTTAAAAGACTAGAAGAGGTGGACTTTATATGGGGATACAAAGAATTTTGAATGTTTATAGAGAGTTTAAAGAATGTACTTCAGGCCTCAATATTTTTTACCTGTATAGTTTGCTTAGCAAAAGGGAAAAAAATCATGGGAGGAGGATCTTGAAAGCAGTTTGGAATCACTGCTTCATACTCAGTTTTTAATGTCTTTAAAGCACTTGATATGTCACTGTGACAGACGTGGGAACCAACAACAAACAAAACAGACATGGTTTCTGCAGTATTTGAGTGAGAGGAAATCCAAGTAAATGAGTAGTACTGAAGGCACAGATGAAGTAAAAAAGTTCTCTGAATTTCTTTTACTATCGATTCAGTGCTGTGACAGATGGCTTAGGTTGATCCTGGAAGAATAATGTAATAACAGAGATGAAAGTTGAGGCCACATTTAAGATAAAATGTTTAGTAAGCACATCCTGCATGCCAGGCTTTGTTCAAGAGAATAGCCAAAACAGATCTTGAGGTAATGATATGTTTTTAAAAGAACTGTGAGGGGCTGGAGAGATGGCTCAGCGGTAAGAGCACTGACTGCTCTTGCAGAGGACCTGGGTTTGATTCCCAGCACCCACGTGGCGGCTGTGAGCTGTCCTTAACTCCAGTTCCAGGGGAATCCAATGCCCTCTTCTGACCTCCGAGGCATTGCACGACACAGGTGTACTCACATACATGCAGGCAATACACTCATACACATAAAATAAAAATAATAAAATATTAAAATAAAATGTGAAATAAAATAAAAGAATGTGAAAGTGTTGGATTAGATCCATTTGCAAATAACTACATGATATACATGTAACAGTATTTTCTGTATCCATTCCCCTGTATCCTTCTATTATGACTTAATTCTTGGGCTTCGAGTATGGAAATCAATGTTTATTGAGTGTTGTCAGGGCTAACAATGACTTACAGTATTCCAAGACCAGGGCTGTTAAGCATCTGACCATACTCGAGGCAGTTCTGTACAATGAAGAATTATCCCACCAAAAATTGCTGTTAGGCTCCCATTGAAAAACTCTTACGTAGATAGTAATTTAGAACTCCAGGATTTTTGTTTGGTTTGTTTATCCAAAACATTTATTATACCATAAGATATAACCAGAAAGTATCAAGAGACCGTTTAATGTCATACTTAATTTGTATATTTTCTTTCTGACTAAAAGCTTGAGTATTTGCAAAGTTTTCAGCATTTTCAGGGGTCATTGCCTTCACTATAAATACTTTCTAAAAAGAGGCTTTGGGTTATTATTTTTTCTTTTACATCATTTTGTATCTTCTAGCAGTGAGCCCAAAATGGAATTATTTAGTCCAGTAATTATACTTGACACTTCAGCTTTTTCATATGAAAAAGCAAACTTACAATGAGTTTTATGTTCAAGTCCCATAAATAAATGTAGTTTTAAATTTTATTTTAAATAATGTTTGGGTTTATGTGTGGGTAAGTGCACACGAGACCAATGGTATCAGGTTCCCTGGCGCTAGAGTTACAGCCATCAAGAACCACCTGATGTGGGTGCTGGGAATCAGCCCAGGTCCTCTCCAAGATGGTACACACTCTGAAATTGTTGAGTGTCTCTGCAGCCCCAAATAAATGTGCTTTATTGTTTAGGGACGATCTCATTGCAAGTCTTTCTAGTTATGTTAAACCTGACAGGTATGTAAATGTTCCACCAAGTGCTGTGATAAAAGTTTATATATATGAGGCAGGTGTAGTGATGAACACCTTTAATTCTGGCACTTGGGAGGGAGAAGTAAGTGAATCTCTCTGTAAGATTGAGGCCAAGCAGGTATACATAGCAAGGTCCAGGCCAGCTGGGGCTATAGGGAGATGCTGTCTCAATAATGGTAATAATAAATAATTGATAATACTGAAGAAGTTAAGACAAATAAGCCAGAAACAACTGCCATATTAATATACTATGACTAAAATTCATAGACTCTCATAATGTCCAGTAGCCTTTAGTTATTAAGAAACATAAACTAAGACTGGGGAGATAGCTAATTCAGTAAGGTGCTTGCCAGGTAAGCATGAGGAACGGAGTTTGATCCCCAGAAACCAAGTAAAAACCGGTACACCTTTAAGTGGTATGTGCCTATAACCCCACCACTAATGGGAGGCAGGGGCAGAAGCAATTGAATCCCTGAAGCTCATTGGCCAGCCAGCTTAACAAAATCTGTGAGCTTCAGGTTCAGTGAGAAAACCTGTTTCAAAAAAGTAAATGCAGGGCCAGAGAGATGTCTCAGTGATTAAGAACACTGCTTGCTCGTGGAGGACCTGGGTTCAGTTCCCAGCACCCACATGGCAGCTAACAACTGTCATTAAGTCCAGTTCCAGGAGAGTGATGCTCTCTTTTGGCCTCTGTGGGCATTGTATGACACTACGCATTTACATACCTGCAGGCAAAATCCTCAAACACATAAAAGAAAAGTAAGTAAATAAAAAAATGAAGGTGGAGAATGATTGAGGACGCACTTGTTGTCTCCCTCTGGCCTCTACACACATGTATACACGTATGCATATGCACACTGACAGGTGCTGCACCACTCACAACACACATAACAATGAAAAAGAAGCATAGACTGGCCCAAGTTGTCTTTTTGTCTAGAATTTTTAGTTGATTAGCTTTGTAAGGGCAGGGAAGTAGCAGAGGTAGGAAATACTTGAGTAGAAAACAATTTGTTTCTGATGGCAATGTCGTACCTTCCACAGATAAAGGTGGAGCCAGTTGTTCCAGCCCCAAGTCCGGTTATCCCCAGGTTGACGCTGCGAGTCGGTGCTGGCCAGGACAAGATGTAAGTATGAAGGTTGGGGATGAGAGTGACACCTGCCCCTCTCTGCACTGTCCCAGTAGACCTAGGATTCGTCAGCACGTACGAGCATGTGGCCACTTTCTATTCTGAGAGCCCCCTGCTACCAAGTTCGTACTGGTTTCTTCCTCCAGGTAAATGCTTCTTGCTTTTTTTAACATATGCGATCCCCCGCCCCTTTTTTCTTGTTCTGTTACTCTCTTTTAAAGATTAGCATATGATATTGTTTCTGCATAGTGTTTGGGGTCCTGGTTATCTGAAAAATATGAGGCTGTGTATTGGATGGGTCAGCTGCCATAGGTATGGTATAGGTACGGTGTTAGACCTTCTCAAGGTCACATCACCTGCCACTGGACAGAGAATAAAGATTCAGATGGATTGTGCTTTGTTCAGTACCTGTAAGACAGATGTACTCAGAAGTGTCAGGGCACAGTGTATAACAGTGACAACTGGATGCCCATTCTTCTACTCTTTAGTTTCTCAAAGAAAGTGAGGAACATAAATCCCATATTTGCTGTTTATCTTAATTTTCACAGAATCATCTTATCAGCCCATCTTTCTTTTTTTAGTAGTTTTTTTATGTGTATGTGTTTGCCTGAATATATGTATGTGCACCACATGTATGCAGGTGCCCATGGAAGCCTATCTATCTTTCCTTAAAATCAATTAGTTGGATTTTTTCCCATTCATCTTTTGAGGAAGTATTAATCCTACAGTGTTCTTACGTGTTCCTAATGAGGTATAAAATATTGATATGTTCATAAATTATGTTGAAATAGTTGTTCTGAAAAGCACAGTGTATGTCATTTCAGTGAAATTAACAAGCTAAAAGTACAAGTTCCTGAGTTTTTTCACAGTAAGCATGAAAGCGGAGTGGTTCATGCTGCAGGCAATCAAGTCCTGCACAGAAAGTAGAAGCCGTTGGTTTCTGCTTGAGTTCAGCATAAGAGAGTAGAATGTAAAAATCTGTTTAGTAAGTAAATAACAGAAATGTACTGGGGTGGTGATGCATATCTGTAATCACAGCACCTGGGAGGCTGAAACAGGAGAGTCAAGAATTGGAGGCCAGCCTGGTCTACATAACAAAATCGTAGCTCAAGAAACAGAATCAAAATAAAACCTAGAAAGTGCTTTAATTGACATTTTAATTTACTATTTTATTCTTTGACAGTTTCATGCATGTGTGCAGTGTAAATTGATCATATCTAACCCAAGGCCTTCTTCCCTCCCTCACAGACCCCTCCTTCTCCCTCCTACCTGCCTGTCTTCTTTTCTTTTGTTTTTCTTTTTCTTTTTGAGACAGGACCCCCTTGTAGCCCCTGCTGGCCTTGATCTCTCAGAGATTTGCCTGCCTCTATTTCCTGAGTGCTGGGATTAAAGGTGTATGCCATCACATCCAGCTTTCTTTTGTGTTTTTTAGTAAGCCTCTGAGTCCAGTGAGTGCTGCCTGTGTGCACATGGGTGTGGGGCCATCCACACGAGCATGGGCAACCTACCAGCAGCCATACCTCCAAAGAAAAATGACTCACCCTCCCTCGCAGCCATCAGTTGTCAAGAGCTCCTTGACTAAGTAGAAATGGAGCTTCCTAAGTGCCTCCCCCATCCGTGCTGCAATATTTACTGACTTGCTTTTGTGCAGATAACCACAGCTGCTATGAGTTCATGAGTGCTGTAGCCATATCATGTCCACAAGGCAGCTCTCTACACATCCTCCAGCTCTTACATTCTTTCCAGCTCCTCTTCCATGATGTTCCCTGAGCCTTAGGGGGAGGTTGACACAGATGTCCCATTTAGGGCTAGTCACTCAGTGCTCAGTTATTCTCAGCATTTTGACCAATTATGTGTCTTTACAAAAAGAAGCTTCTTGACAGGTGTGGTGGTGCACGCCTTTAATCCCAGTACCTGGGAGGCAGAGGCAGGTGGATCTCTGTCCAACCTGGTCTCCATAGTGAGTTCCAGGCCAGCTGGAGCTACAGGGAGACCCTGTCTTGAAAACCAAATAACAAAACAAAACAAAACAAAAAGAAGCTTCTCTGGCCAAGGTTGAGAGCAGCACCAGTCTGTGGGTATAAACGTAAATAAACATATCCATTTAGTAAAATAATAGTTGTAGTTCTCCCCCTGCCACACACACCCCAGGTCCTATGATCTCCCCAGCCGTGGACTCGTGACCAAGTATATACTTTAAAAAAATATATATATGGATTTTTTTGTTGTTGTTGCTGTTCTCAGTAGTTCATGTCATCTGAAAGTTTTTGTGTTTTATGCACTGTCTCTGTCAGTTGTAAATGCACTTTGATAAAGTCCAGCAGGAGTATGATGAGAGGTAGTAGAAAGGCCAACATAGTCTTCCAAGAGAGTGTGCACTTCTGTGAAGAGTTAAAAAGGCAAAATCAAAATGGTTCCTATTTTTCTTGCCTAAGTTATCTGTGTAATTCCTACCTTGTCCTTCTTAGTTGTGCCAATAGAGACCCTAGATGGCAGGTGGTCCTACTACTGACAAACAGAAAATCTTATTTAAAAAATTAATCCATCTCTTTAAACCTAGTATCTGGTGTGCACACTGCCTTCAGCCTTCCTTACAGAAGTCTGAATTGGGCTAAGGGTGTAACTCAGTAGTAGAGCACTTGCTTAGCATGCACAGTGCTCTAGGTTTGATACTTAGCACCATCAAGAAAAACAAAGTTTGAATAAGGTCCTAATCTCTCAACCAGTAGGATGACAAAGGAGTCCCAGCAGAGTGACTTTCACTCTATCTCCTTGAAAAGTCTATTTACTGTCTCATTTCTCCAAGGGAAAGTGTTCTTATTCACCATTCAAAAGGCACTTTCACCAGTTCACGTTTAATTTCTGTTTTCTCCATAGGTCGTCATTCTTAACTCCCACACAGAGATTTGGCTTGCTCACTCCCTTTAAAGAAATAGATTTTTAAAAGGCTCTTTGCCCTTAAGGATCTGTTTTCGCCTTTCCATAAATCACTCATATCCCTAAGAGACTGGAAGATGTGCAAACTAGATCCCATTACTCTGGAACAAAATGTCCAGCTTGAGGGAAATTAGAATAACCAGAGATTCTAGAAAAATTGCCCTTGGAAGTTGTGTTATACTACTTGTAAAATGTAGACAATTAGAACATAACCTCCATTTTATATGAAGGATTAATTATTTGACCATGGCAGGTGCAGGAAACTGCTTACAATGAACAAAGAAATTAAGTTTAACACATTACATGTTAAATTAAGGGAGGCAGGGAGAAGGGGAAGGAGGAGGAGGAGAGGAGATGCTCAAGTAAAATAGATTTGCGTATACATAGAAATTAAGTAAAGATTTGGGGAGGGGTGGCCTATTGCCTGTTTTTGTATGATGTGCAAACTAAGAATTGTTTTTGCATTAAAGAATGTTATGGGGTTGGAGTGATGGCTCAGTGGTTAAGAACACTTGTGGCTCTTCCAAAGGACCAGAGTTCAGTTCCCAGCACCTACTTCTTCAGTTCACAATTGCCTGTAACTCCAACTTCAGATCTGACAGCCTGTTTTGGCCTCTGCACACACCTGCATACACACACACACACACATACACACACACACGTACATATACATATACATACACATAAATTTTGTAAAATTTTTAAAAATATATTTTATGACACATGAAAATTGAGTGACATCCAAATTCCAGGCATCTTTTATGGTGGAAGAATCCATGGCCTGTTCCATGGCTGTAGTGATGGAAAAGTGGTGAGGATTCATATAAATGTGCATTTAGTTCCCATTTGTGCACACTTGGGGGTGAGCTAATATTCTTTTCAGGTGAAATTAATGATCAGACTAGGATTTAAAAACAAAGGAGTCTGTGTATTCCAAGGGGGAGGGATAGTGTTTATTGCTGAAGGACAGTCTTTTGAAATTGTGAGGAAAAGAAAAAGCTTTACAAGGTTCAAATTATACCGTCTTGTCAGAAGACCTTTAAAACAATATTTAGTTTCTAAGTCTTAAAGAAATTAGGTCTGCTGCCCTTGATCCAGAAAAGGGCTTTGTGGTTAGATCGGGTCCTCTGTTCTCTCTTACTGTTCCTTGCAGCCAGACAGCAGTAATTTGTTTTTCCATCAGTTTCACATCCTCTGAAGCTGTCTTCTACAGGGGTCTGTGATGAGCCAGTACCTCTTCCTGGCAGTGTTAAAATTTAGGAGGACTTTCCAAAGACCTAAGGGTTATTATATATCTCCTAGTAATGGATGCCCAGAGTTCCCTACAGTCCACATTGAAGATAAAACAAAAGTATTAACCCTGAAACTACGGCCTCAACACTGTCCGTGGGAATGGGGAAGCAGTGCATTCAGGACCACTGAAATATCTCACAGTCGAGTTAGGGTTTCCACTTTCCTATGAACAGCTGTCTAGAGCTCTACTGTTCAGGGTCCTGGGGTTCCCCCAGACAGACAAGTGACAAGGAGTGCTAATGCGAAGAAGTGGTAAGAGGCAGGCAGCACAGCTGTCCTGAGGTTTGCCATTTTGACCTTACTGTTTGCTGAGCTACTTTATTTTGAGCAAGTGTAGTTGAGATGGCTAACTGATGGTATTATTCTAGTCCTGCTGTGAGGAAAACAGAGCTAAGTAATGTGGTAGAATTTCTTAGGGACAGTCTGTTTAGAGAAAATTGTCAAGAAAGAAATATGGCAAAATAAGGACCTGTAGCTTCTTCTCTAAGTTTAAATATCCAGTGGTATTTATGAAACTTAAAATTCTATTAAATGACCCTCAAGGGAAAAGGTAATTTTACATATTGATAAGTATAAAGAAAAACATAAATTTCTGTAAAGCTTTGAGGATACTATTGGGGAATCAGCGTTCTTCCTTTACAAATGCTGTCGTCTTTAGTGCTGTCCTCTTATAAGGATCCATGGCCTTCTGCCTACCCAGTCTTACTGTGTAGCCCAGGCTAGACTGGAGCTGGAGACCATCCTTTCCTCTGCCTCTATAGTGCTGAGACTGGGGCCGTGTGCTACCCACCCTGCTCTGTGCTCTGCCTTTTCAGTCTACTCGACTGGACTTCCCAGTGGAGAGGCTCGTGATTGCAGGAAGACAGTCTCCCTCCTCTGCTTTCATGCGATCCTGCCTGTACTCTGACCGGTCGACAAGGCAATCCGAGCCTGTCAGACAGCTCTGCCACTCTTAGAACTCTGAGTTCCCTTTGAGAGTTTTTACTGGACATTCACCCTGTTTTCCAAGGAACTCAGGTTAGGTGTGAGGTACTGTTAGGGGCAGCAGCTTTACTACTGACAGACTTCTCCTTCTGCCACTATGTGGACTCCCAGTGGCAGCTGGGTTGAGTTCCTAACTTCAGGGGTATCCTTTCCTTCTGCATCTCCTGGGAGAAGTACTGAAGTACTGACTTAGTTCATGAGGTTTTGCTTAAGCCTAGTGAGGGCTTTTTAATAGTTGTAGTTTCTCAGTTTGGTCCATATACTGTAAAAATGGGAGCTGAAGCTTTGCTTATTAATCTTGAGAAACAAAGGTTTAATCTTCTTAAAATGTAGCTAGTGACTGACTGGTTAGCTCAGTTGTTTAGAGCATGGTGCTAATAACACCAAGGTTGAAGTTTCAATTCCTGTACCAGCCAACACTTAACAGTTTGCCCGGGCTTGGTGGTGCACACCTTTAATCCTAGCACTTGGGAGGCAGAGGCAGACAGATCTCTGTGAGGTAGAGGCCAGCTTGGTTTACATAGCAAGTTCCAGGCCAGCTGGGACTACAGGGAAACCCTGTCTTTAAAGGCTCCCCTCCAAAATAAATAAAAATGTAGCCAGTGCATGGTGGCACATGCCTCTAATCTCATCTCTTTGGAGGCTGAGGCAGGAGGATTGCTGCAAGTTTCAGACTAGCCAGGCCATGTAGCAAGAGTGTCTCAAAATAAATAACTAATTAATTAATTTAAAAAGTGTAGCCAAATTTAGTGCAAAGATATCTATAGAGTAAAAAATGTATAGTGGTATTTTAGTGATAAAGTTCTTTAATAATAGCGGATGCCTTTTAATTCCACTTTCTTTACTTGACTTGCTATACTTCAAATCTAAGTAAGTTTAGCACAACTTAATGAGAGTATATTGTAGTAAAGAAGCAATAGAAGCTGGGTGTGGCGGTGTACACCTGTGGTCCCAGCATTTGGGAGGCCAGGGGCAAGACCTCTTTGCATTCCAGGCCAGCCTATTTTACATAGCAAGTTCAAGACCAGCCAGGGCTTCGTAAGTGAGACCCTGTCTCAAAACACAAGCAACAAACAAACTCCAAAAAAAATTGTAAATGTAATTTATGTTTTTTAGAAGACTTTATTTGCAATTTTAAAATGACCTTGCTTTCATGCTGGTGAGTGACACTAAGCATTGCTGCTGACCCATTTCCTGCCTCTGAAGGCTTGAGACCGGTCTGCCGCTTTCACTCTTCCCTGGGCTCATGGTTGTCTCAGGGAGAGCTCCCTCCCAGAGGAAGCAGGTAACTAAATGTATTCTTATTCAGATCTTCCACCATTTTCTGCTTTCTCCAGACAGAAAGCTCTCGTCTTCCTTACATTACTCATTTTTACTGATCTAGAATTATGATGAAGTCCAAATTTAATTTATTTTCCTGGAGCATTGGAGTTTGTTTGTAAATACCAAAGATGCAGTGTATTTAAGAGAAAAACTGGACACTGTCAGAACAAGCAGCTTTAGGTTGGGGAAATGCTTTTATGACCCAGTAAAACAAGTGGAAAGATTATAATCAAAGCATTTCCATCTTGCTTATAAACAATTACAGCTGTTCTTACATGGATGCCACATTAGAAGACTGAGGAAAATTTACTGGATTCCATTCTAATGCAATTAGAGCTAATTTTGTTCTTTAAATGAATAAAAGGTCAGCCAGTAAATCTAGCTTATCTAGAGTCCAGATTTCAATAAATTGTTTTATTTAATTTGTTGTAAAAAGATCTTATCCTTAATGGGTCTAGGTCTTATTAGTTCACTTAGTTTTTAAAATATTTATGACCACTTTTTTAGATATGATTTGAATGATAGTTGGAAAGTTTCTCTCTGCAGTGTTATCAAGGCCTGAGATCACTAATTGAGTGAATATAGGAAGCTACTTAAGATTTGTTATCTGAAAAAAAGCTGATGGGAACTTGCAGAATTTAAATGTTCTTTAACCTGTGACAGGCAGAGATAACTCATCCATATTGTGGTAACCTTTCGGGTATGCTCTGATTATAACTTCCCCTAAATTCAACCTGCTCACACACTGGCTGTTTCCAAAAGATTGTATACCTACTGATGGAAACACTTAGACCTCTTAGGACATCATATCTCCTATTGCTTTGTGGGCCTTTGCATGAGGATTTGGATACATGTAATAACCGTTTCTCTAGCATTCTCACACTCACCGTGGTAGCGTGTGAAGTGGATATCCTCGTCACTACAGCAGCTCTGTGTCGAAGAATTTTGGCAGCTTTTTCTTGCATTGACGCCCTAGTGTCAGCACTGTGAACTGACTAGCCATATTACTCTAGCTGTTTGGATTTGTTCTTTGGGGTTCTAGAACTGTATGTCTCCCCACAACTTCTCTAGGCTCCAAGAAAGACTGCAGCAGCATCTTTCCTGATTTTTTGGGGAGGTGGGGTGGGGGTGTCCCTTGTGTGTGTGTGTGTGTGTGTGTGTGTGTGTGTGTGTGTGTGTGTGTGTGAAGCTGGGTCTCCCTTTCCTGGTTCTTAAGATCCATCCTCTTCCTGAGTCTTTCCTCCTCCTGACCTGTCTTACCTTGGTGGGACGTTCTTCTCTCCTGTCTCCTCTGCTCTTTGCCATTCTCGTTCTTTTTCTCTCACTTTTCCCTCATCTTCTCATGCCAAACCCTCTCACCTTCACTAGACTTATAACTTCCTCTTCTGGCTTTAGATCACCTTTTTTTTTATTTTATTTTTTTTATTTTTTTATTTTTTGGCCTTTTTGAGACAGGGTCTCCCTGTAGCCCCAGCTGTCCTGGAACTCACTGTATAGACCAGGCTGGCCTCGAACTCACAGAGATCCGCCTGCCTCTGCCTCCCGAGTGTGGGGACTAAAGGCGTGCGCCACCACGCCCGGCTGACCTTATTAGTTTTTACACTTCAACCCCCTGCTTTCCGGTTTCTGCCCAAGAAACAACTGTGACTTCTTTTTTTCAATAATATTTTTTATTCTCTGAAATTTCCATATGATTATATAATGTGTATAAATGATCATATCCTCGCACCACTACGTCCCTCCAACTCCTAGCATCTTCCACCCCATCACTTTCCCAGATTTTTCTATTTATTTGTTTATTGCTATTAATAACCCCCTGGGTCCAATTAGTGCTACTTTTATGCACATGAGTATGTGGCCATCCACTAGGGCAAGGGCAACCTACTAGGGGCCACATCCCCAAAGGGTATTAACTCTCTTCCTCAGTAACGAGCTGCCAATAGCTCCTCTGATAAGGTTGAGGCTGATGTCTTGCACCCATTCATTTGAGAATTCTGATTGACTTGATCTTGTGCAGGTAAACACAACTGCTGTGAATTGATGTGTGTAACAGACATGTAATCCAAAAGTCACCATTTCGCTCCTACAAATTGTCCTCTGATCATCACACACATTGTCGTGACACGTGTGTGCACACACACATAAATAAATGTAAAAATAACTAAGGAGGTTGCTCAGTTGGTAGAGTGCTTGCTTAGCATGCGCGAAGCCCGGGGTTTGAGCCTCAGCACCAAATAGTACAGGCGTGGTAGGATGTGCCTGTAACCCTAGCACTAGCAAGGTAGAGCAGGAAGTTCAAGGCTGTCCTTGGCTATGTAGTGAGTTTGAGGCTATCTTGAAATATATGAAACCCTATCTTGATATAATGATAGTTATAGTAAGGATAATGATAAATAATTTGTTTAAAAATGTATAACTTGGGCCTAGAGAGATGGCTTAGCGGTTAAGAGCACTGACTGCTCTTGCAGAGGACCTGGGTTCGATTCCTAGCATGCACATGGCGGCTACAAACCATCCTTAACTCTAATTCTAGGGGAATCTGAAGCCCTCTTCTGACCTCTGCAACATTGCATGACATGGGTGCGCTCACATACATGGCAGGCAGTACACTCATACACATAAAAATAAAAATAATAACTTTTTAAAAATGTATAGCTTGTGGACTGGAGAGATGACTCAGCAGTTAAGAACACTGGCTGCTCTTGCAAAGGACCCAGGTTCAGTTCCCAGCACTTGGATGGCAGCCAACAATCAGCCCTAACTCCAGTTCCAGAGAATCCCACACCCCCTTTTGGCCTTCATGGGCATTGCACATACATGATGCACTCACATACACGCAGGCAAAACACTCATAAAATATAAATAAAAATATAAATAAATAAATAAATGAAAAATGTATAGCTTTAGAAAAAAAAGCCCACTCCACAAATCCCATCCTTTCTCCCAGTAGTAGAATTACCATATATACTGTTCTACAGCTGACCCCCTACCCCACCTCCTTAGCTATTGATATGGACACTTTCATGTACTTTTATTTTAGTTTGATTATTAGAGCACTTCTTGCTAGTGTTAGACATGAACCTGGTTTTGAGCATAGCTCTGATATATATTATGATCTCATTTTGAAATACCGATGAATTTGTATGTAGACATGTGAGTTTTGCTAAAACACAGGAGTACTGAGAGTAAGTAATGTCATCAGGCTTGTTTGTTTTGAACTAGGATGAGCAGAAGGAGAGAATCCAGTTATAAGTGGTCAATGGCCATGTTTTTTCCCTGCTCTCATTCCATTCAAAGCCAAGTGGGTGAGGCAGATGTCTTACTGTTTTTGCTGTTTTATTTGCTTGGCTTATGATAAATGCAAGGACATTCACATCTGTCCTGTAAAGTTAGGTTGCAGTCAGAGTCATATAAAGTAAACTCGGACTTACCTCTGCTGCTGCTTCTGGCCTTTCTAAAAGCACTAGATGTCTTTCTGCACACATGTATGCATCTGTCCATCAGTACATGTGCTTTCAAGTATCGTTACTATTTAGTTTTAAAGAAAAAAAAAAAGAATAAAAAGCCCTTAATTGGGTACATTTTCAGGTTACCTGGTATTTGAAGTCTGCTTCTTTGTGCTCCCTACAATAAAAACCAAAATTAAAACAATTCAGATTACCAGTCAGTTACTGCAAGGTGTAGGTTGCTGGTATGTGGACAGGGGTGGGAGGAAGGAGGAAGAGGCTTGGAAAGTGCCTTCAAGAGCCATTCAGAGCCCTGTTCCCCAGTCGCTTCCAGAAAGGACCTCAAAAATGAACCATGCAACTAACTTCCACTCTCTTGAGCATCCCTCAAAGTTTCAGCCTTCTCTTGAGACCTTCTAGGCCGTCCTTAATAGTGGGCGGTATGAGGGACAACTCAGAGACAAGAGGACAAAAACCTGATGCAGCTCTAAATCCTCTGTTCTAGCCTTTAAGTATTTAGGAGCTTCAGTGACCTTCTCTAGCCTTTTTCCCCCTCCTCCTTTTGTTTAGAATGATCTCAGTATTGTGTGAATCAAAGTCATTCAAATTCTTGCCTGAAAGAAAATTTTAGAAAATGTATGTATGTATGTATGTATGTATGTATGTATGTATGTGTGTACGTATGTATGTATGTATGTATGTATGTATGTATGTGTGTGTTTATATATTTATTTATTATAAGTGTCCTTGGACACTTTTTTGTAATGATAGCATCCTTAAAGTTCATCAAAGCTCCTTAAATCTTAACCAAAATGATTTATCAGTAAATATTTTATCAATGTTTATAACATTTCTTAAGAAAATGAAATACTGGAGCCGGGCGTGGTAGCGCATGCCTTTAGTCCCAGCTCTCAGGAGGCAGAGGCAGATAGATCTCTGTGAGTTCGAGGCTAGCCTGATCTACATAGCAAGTTCTAGGCCAGCAGAGGCTACAGGGACCCTGCCTCAAAAAAGACAAAAAAAAAAAAAAAAAAAAAAAAAGGAAAGAAAGAAAGAAAATGAAATACTAAAAATAAATTAAAAAGAACACAGAAAAGCTACATCCTTTTATCTCATTTTATAATGTAATCAGTCTACATGTTCTTTTCAAACTGCTAAAATCCTTTTCATTTTGAAGAATCTATTAAGTGTTTTGCCTGCATGTTAGAGCACCACGTCCATGCAGTGCCTGCAGAAACCAGAAAAGAGCATTGGATCCCCTGGAACTGGAGTTACTGGCAGTTGTTAGCCACCATGTGGGTGTTGGGAACAGAATCCATGTCCACTGCAAGAGCAGCCAGTGCTCTTAATGGCTGGGCCATCTCTCCAGCCCTGGAAGGATCATTTTTCATTATCCAGTGTGTAATTAAATATACAGTCTGGCCGTAGAATAGCACTGTGAGGGTCAGGAGTATGATTCATATATACACATGTATGGATCACATATAGTCACTTAGTGTCCATATATATCTTATGTGTTTAAACATATATATTATACATTTTCTGTGCTATCTACAAATGAAGATAAGAATTCATCTAAAGCATGGTGATATTTGGTGAAGATTATCAGCTACTTTTAAATTTTAATGTACTTTTTGCCTCTGTGTATATTTATATATAAAATCTGAAATATATATGTATACATATATATGCATATAATTTTTTCTTCACTAGTATGTATTAATTATGCACCATAGATTGCATTATGACATTTTGTACATGTGTGTGATGTACTCTGGTCTTCTCACCCCTGTTCTTGTTTTCCCAGTGAGTTTCATTAGAGCTCCTTACAGGAGCATCTTACCAAAGACTACACCTCTGAGGAAAATGTCTCTCACACTTTAATATATTTTAAAGAAGTAATGTTGGATTTTCCAAGCATGGCTTCAGTAATGACTGAGTTTTATAATATTCCAGTGAGATACAACTCGTAATCACAATCTTGTTCATTTTTCAAGTTCACTGGATATCATCTTACTGCTTTTAATGTTTTCAAATAACTTAGGATATTATGCTAAGGAAAAAGTAAAAGTGTATCTGTTATGATTAACTTGCAACTTTAGCATATTTTTACATAAAGACATCTTTTACTAAGTAATTACCCATCTTCTGTAGATTGTAAGGTCTAGGACCATTCAGAGTGAAGTTTTATCCCTTGTTAAATGTTTGGTTTCATTGGCCTTTGCTTTTTCTTACCAACACCTCTTATTAGCTGAAGAGAAACAAAAGCCTTTTGACATCACGTCTTTTAGAAGCCTGACTTCAGAGAATGTGGGTTTTGGAAAGGCCTCTCAAACCAGGCAGAGTAGTTCATGCCTGCATTCATAGTAGCTCAGAGGTAGAAAGGTCATGAGTTGGAAGCCAACCTGGACAGTGACGCATTACCTTCAGGAGTAAGGAGACTCAAAGTGTTGAAACAAATGTTGACACTCACATAACAAATACTTAATTTATCTAGATACATACACAAACTGTGTCAAAGAAGATACACTTAGAATGGGACATTTATAGCAGCTATCCATTCTCTGGAATATCAATCTAAACATCACAGTAGAAGGCAGAGAGTATTACCGACTGGAAGGGATACACCTGAAATTACAAGGTGGTTGATTCTAGGTAAGAAGCAGTTTTTATTGAAAAGTTTGTGGAAAGGAGAAATTTAGTAGAGCTCTATGGGCAAATACAATTTGGAAAAAATGGAAATTCAAAGAGGAAGAATAGAACCAGTGAGATGACTTAGAGGGTAAAGGTGCTTGCCATCAAGTCTGATGACCTGAATTTCAATCCCTGGGTCCCACATGGTGAGAAGAGAGAACTGAATCCCACAAGTTGTCCTCCGACCTCCACATTCCACATGTGTGCCGTGATCTACATGAGTGCACACACAGAAATAAATATAAAAAATTAAGATTTTTTTTTCAAATTATGTGTATGTGGTGTGTGTCTATTTGAGGGTATGTGCGTGTAGGTAACAGATGCCCATAGAGGCCAGAGGAGAATGTCAGATCCCTTGGAGCTGCAGTTACAGGCAGTTGTGAGCCACCCAATGTGTGGGTACTGGGAACCAAATTCTGGTTCTCTGGAAGAGTAGTACCCACTCTTAACCACTAAGCTATCGTTTTACACCCCCCCCCCCAATTTTCAAGAGGAAAATTAAAAACAAATGTATTAAGTTAAATAATATTAGTAGCATTTCCTGATTGTTTCACATTAATAACATTTACCCTATGAAAACGCCCATATATTCTATTGATGCAGTCGTACAAATACTACTTTGCTCTTTTATAACATGTATTGTGGAGGGGTACATGCCATAGCATACATGTGGAAGTCTAAGGAGAACCTGCAGGAGCCAGTTTTCTCTTTCTACCATGTTTTCTCCTTCCACCATGTGGGTCTCAGGCATAGAACTCATGTCATCAGGCTCAGCCATCTTGCAGGCATGTCCCCCTTTCTCTGAAGATGGCAACAGAGGAATTCAGTATTTACTTCTCTTTCTTGTTGAGGTACATTTCAAGATAACCAGAGTATTCAAGTTGATGAAGAAAAGCACACTTTTATTAAATGATTTCAGTTATTAAGTGTGAACGAGATGACTGGATTAAAAATTCAGCATCTGTTGAGCCTAATGAAATGACTAATTCAGTATTGCTTAAGGGTATGAACAGACACCACGAATGCCCACTGATGTGATATAAAACAGTACGGAAATATCCCTGAGAAACAAAGGTAAACTTGAACCTCATCAACTGTTTAGAGCTAAATGTCCATTGTAGGGATAAAATAACAATTAAAATGACATTATAAGGAAGTGCACAAACAAATAGAGCAAGTGAGACCCTCTATTGGACAAATAATGTGATTTCCACTGCATGGAAGGGGGAGGAGGGGCATGGAGCAAAAACTCTAGATTAGAAGTATTTGAAAGATTGGAGCTGGAGAGATGGCTCAGTGGTTAGGAGCACTGCCTGCTCTTGCAGAGGATCCAGGTTCGATTCCCAGCACCCACAAGGTGGCTAACATCTGTCTGGAACTCTAGTTACAGGGGATTTGACCCCACCCTCTAACCTCCACAGGCACTGGATGACACAGGTGCACTTACACACATGCAGGCAATACACTCATATACATAAAATTAAAATAATAAATAAAATATTTTTAAAAGTATGTGAAAGACTAAACCTGATTGGGTCTTGATTAAAATAAATGAACTATCGTGGCCAGGAATGGTGGCACACGCTTTTAAAAAATCCCAGCACTGGGAGGCAGAGGCAAGCGGATCTCTGTGAGTTCAAGGCCAGCCTGGTCTACATAGTGAGTTCTAGGACAGCTAGGGCTACAGAGAGACCCTGTCTCAAAAAGACAAAAAATAAATAAATCAATAAAAATAAATGAACTATTAAAAGATTTTTCAAACAAATGGAAAAATCTAAATATGGACTGGGTATTGGCTAAAAGCAAGGAAAATGTCGTTTATGTATGCTAACAGCATTGGGATTATCTAATCATATTTTTAATGTCTCTTCAGTGTTTTGCTGGTGTATATGAGTGCATCTTATGCATGCAGTGGCTGTGGAGGCCAGAAGAGGGCATTGGATCCTCTAAAACTGGAGTTACAAATGGTTGTGAGCCACCATGTGGATGCTAGTACAGAATCCCGTCCTTTGCAAGAGTAAACAAGTCTCTTAACTGCTGAGCTATCTCTGTAAGCCTCAAATTTTAGTAACTCATAGATCTACCAAGGTGGTGGGTATATGATCATATATCATTTTATGGTCTTCTGTGTTTAAAAGGATATACTTAGGCCAGGTATGATGGCACATACCTTTAATCCCAGCACTTGGGAGGTAGAGGCAGGTGGATCTCTATGAGTTTGAGGCCAGCTTGGTCTATTTAGTGAGTTCCAGGCCAGCCTGGGCTACTGGGAGACCCTGTCTCAAAAAGGATACACTTAATTTTAATACCTTAAAAAAAAGTTGGGGGGCTGGAGGGGTGGCTCAATGGTTAAGAGCACTGGCTGCTTTTGCAGAAGACCCAGGTTCAAATCCCAGCACCCACATGGCAGCTAACAACCTTCTGTAACTCCAGATCCAGGGGATCCAATGCCGCCTATGTCCTCCAGGCTTTGCATGACACAGGTGTACTTACATACATGCAGGCATAATATTCATAAAATAAAAATAAATTTTAAAAAATGTTAAAGCCAAAATCAAAAATGTTGGTATTATGTTCCAAACATTGGTACTATTCAGCTCAGGATGAGTTGGGATCAGGCACTATGAAAAGCACCTTCCAGCACTGTAGACACCAGCAAGCAGCAAGGATGCATGTGGCTCGATTCCAGCTTAGTTTCTGTGTCCTATACCTAGAATATGTGTGACCTCAGCAATGGGGTCTTGCTGTCTAGTTCCCGTGGGCATCCAAAAGTCATGGCAGCGGCCTTCATCGTCATAGGAGCCTCTGGGGTTACCTCGCCAACAACTCATAGGGAGCGATCCTACTCAGCATTTGTCTTTAACTTTTATGGATATGTGAACAAAATGCTGGCCTCCTAAAATCACCTGAAATGACATGTTCATCATCATGGATACAACTTGAGGCTCATTCATTTCTGTTTATTTTCCATTCATAGCAATTTTTTTAACTTTAAAAAAAATTTTATTTATTATTTTTATTTTATGTGTATGCATGTATTGCCTGCATGTAGGTAACTGTACCCGTGTCATGCACTGTCCACGGAGGTCTGAAGAGGCTGTCGGATCCCCTGGGACTGAAGTTACAAACAGTTGTTAGCTGCCATGTGGGTGCTGGGATCCGAACCTGAGTCTTCTGCAAGAACAACCAGTGTTTTAACCACTGAGCCATCTCTCCAGCCCCCATTTATAGCAACTTTTAAAAATCAATTTTCTAGGCAGGTTATGGTGGTGTATTCCTTAATCTCAGCATTGGGGAGGCAGAGGCAGGTGGATGTCTGTGAGTTCAAGACCAACTTTGTCTACCAGCAAGTTCCAGGCTAGGCAGGGCTAGAGATCCTGCCTCAAAAAGCAAACCAAATTTATTTTTTCTAGGCCAGGCTTGGTGGTGGTTCTCTCTCTTTTTTAAAAATATTTTATTTATTATTTTTTTTATGTATATGCATGTATTGCCTGTATGCAGGTAAGTGCACTCATTGCAATGCCCACAGAAGACGGAAGAGGCTGTCTGATCCCATGGAACTAGAGTTACGGATAGTTACTGCCATGTAGTTGCTTTGATTCGAACCCAGGTCTTCTGCAAGAACAGCCAGTGTGGTGGTGTTTCTCTTTAATTCCAGCATTGGGAGGCACAGGCAGGTGGATCTTTTTGGTGTGAGGCCAGCCTTGTCCACATAGTAAGTTCCAGGGCAGCCAGGGCTGCATAGTGAGACCTTGTCTCAAAAAATAATTTTTCTGAATATGGAGATCATTTACCTAACTCTGAAGTCAAACATAGGTGACAAGATACATTCAGGGAAGTCGTATTTCATTTTCCTGGTGGCTGACCATTTTGGTTGCTCTATTTTTCGTTAGCAGCATTGTCCCTCTAGTGTCTCTTAGTGCGAGTGTGGTGAAATGTGCACTATTCATTGCTTATCTGAGTACTAATGCCCTCTTAGGGTATTCTGCAGATTTCGAACATTTGACAATAGAAGTGTAATCACTTATCCCTCTCCCTTGGAAATGAAGATTCTATAATGGTGATGTTTTTCACTAATTACTTCATGCAGTTTGTTTCATTTTTCAAATAGGTCATGCCTGCATTAAAAGATAAAATGTTTGCTACTTGATGTGTACTTGGGCTATGACAAGATAAAATGCCCGTTTTATGAGATGATGTAAATATTCAAGAGGCAAGCCATGAGCTTGAGGAATTAAATCCATTTATCGTTGTCTTATAATTATACGAATGTTAAAATTTGAGCTGTGAGGATCAAGAATAAGGAGTAATGATTGATTTGAAGAATCAACATAAAACTGATTCTCATAATTGTCTCTGGTATTTGATCAGTGTAAAATATGGAAATGACTGTTAAGTACTGAGACTCGAAAATATAATTTCTCCGAAGTTCAAAATATTTGCTTATATACCTAAGTTAGAGAACTGAAAACTTGGTGTATTTGTTTTCCATTCCCACACAACAAATGATTTCATAACTTAGCCATTTAAAGCAAACTTCCTGACTTCTTCAGGGTTTGAGTAGGTTTCACTCAAGCCTTGGAAGCTGCTGACTAGAACAAATCATCTGAAGAACTTGATGAGGCTGCCTCAAACTCACACACAGAGGATATGAGCAGGAGGCCTTACGGGCTCCTTCATAGACAGCTTCCACATCTACACAACACAGCAGCTGGCTTTCCTGAATGAGTGGTCCCAAATGGAGCAAAGGGGAAGGTGTAGAGTATTTTAGGATCCGATCTTGGAAGTCAAATATAGTTACTCTGTCCACAAGTATCTGTACCTTTGGGAAACCAACTATTGCACTTAGACTTGGTATGTCTAAGACTTTTAATAAAAATGAAAATACAAAAATAGGATGAATAGGGATAGGAGAGATGGCTCAGCAGCAGTTAAGAGCACCAGCTGCTCTTGCAGAAGAACCAGGTTCAGTTCCCAGCATCTATGTGGTGGCTAACAACTGTCTGTAACTGATTCCAGGGGATCCAGTGCCCTCTTCTGTCCTCTGTTTGCATTGCACACGGTGCACTTAACATACATGCAGGCAAAACACTGATACACATAACAAATTTTTTAAAAAATTTAAAACAGGATGAATAGACATAAAGATATTTGTGTCACCAACCAAATCTGAGATTTTACAGTAAATCATTGTAAAATCTCAGTGATTTTTTTTCCATTTGGTGTGAAAAGGAGGTTGTTTAACATATGTGGGAATGTGTTTCTAAAAGTGCACAGTATGTCTCAAATCTATTAGAAAATTTACCAAAAAAGTAAATAAGTTTTGGTGTAGAGAACATTTTTTTTTCCACTAGAATGGTTTTTCTCCATTGAATAATTTCTATTTAGAAGGCTACATAAAATTCATGGATATGATTCCTGTAGCTTTTCCCTATGGTGCCATGTTGTCACCATTTAAAAATGGCTGTTCACTTTTAGGGGTAAATAAGTAAGCCATTGTGAGGGAACTTTTGAACTTTGCTAGCACTTTAGTAGCTAGTTATTTGGACTTTGATAATTTAGATTACTGGTTTCATAGTGTTTGCACACAATAGCTGAATAATGAGGATCATTAAACCCCCTGTGCAGAACATACCCAAACTCTGTTTGCCTCTAACCTTGGAGGCTCTGTGGGCTGGAAGGCGAGGCCCAGCTCTTTATTGACTTGTCAAGCTCTGAGTTTGCATTACAGCTCATGACCCATTCTATTTGTTTCGAAGGTTTGTGGTGGGGAAACAGGTAAAGAAATCCCACTGAAAGTCCCTCCTTCTGCACGTTTGTATGAATAACACCAGTGTTTGTAGCAGTTAGGGTACTGTGACCAAATCCTCCAAAAGATGTAACGTTAGCAGCACAGAGCCATTGTGGGACACAGCTGGGGGTAGTATTGCTTTCTCTGTGGCATTCAACAGAAAGCTCTGGAGGAGAACTTCCTATGCAATTAAATAGGAGGGGAAAGGGAATGCTTCAGGCAGAAACACCAAGAAGCAAAACACTGTCTACAAGCATGAAACTGTGAAGGAGGGTGATGCAGGTCACCAGCTGGATCCAGGGCCACTTTTAGGATTAACTTGAGTGTTGATGCTTTATCTCACCAGGGATGCAAAAGCATATTATGTTATACTGTTATGTATTTGTCTATTGCTAAAAATTAAATGATAGAAGGATTATTTTTACAGCTATATATTCAGCTATCATAAGTCACTTAGAATCTAAAATCAAAATAACACAAACTTTAGGGAACTTTCTTTTAAGACTTGGGAAAATGGGTCACTTGTGACAATAATGCCACTCTAATCCCTAGAAGACAGAAAGTTAGGATAGTTTGTCTTGTAACACTGAATGTCTACTTAAATAACTTTTGTTACTCAAAAAAGTTGGAATTAATATATGATATATTTATTTATGGATACACACACACACACACACACACCATACACACACACATACATACACAAAATCACCATGCATTACACCCCCACCTGTTGTAGTTACTTTTCTGTTACTGTGATAAAACACTGCCCAAAACCAACTTGGGGAGGAAAGGGTTTTATTTCATCACCCATCATCGAGGGAAGTCAAGGCAGGATCTGAAGCAGAGACCATGGAGGAGTGCTGCCTACTGGCTTGCTTAGCTACCTTTCTTATATACCTAGGCCCACCTGCATAGGGATAGCACCACCCACAGTGGACTGAGTCCACCTACGTCAGTTAATAATTAAGAAAATGCCTCACAGACATGACTGCAGGCCAATCTGGTAAAGAAAATTCCTCAGTTGAGGTTCTCTCTTCCCAGGCGTCTCTAGTTTGTGTCAAGTTAAGAAAAACTACTGAGCACAGCACCTCCTAAAGGGTCCCAGCCCTTCTTACATTAGCACACTGAAGAACCAGCACATAAGTGTGTGAACCTTCTGGGACAGACCACATCCAAACAGTGGCAATATCTAAAGGCCACTCCAATTTAATGTTTTAATTATGCAAATATATAGCATAGTTAGAGAAGATTCTCTACCAACTCTTGGTCCTTATGTTAATAATGATATAGTCATTTTAAACTAAATTGCGCAACTCTTTGACTTAGCTTGGGGCTTTATTCTATAATTTTAGAACTGAACTATGGTCAACATTTGACTAGAAGGTGTTAGCCAAGCCATTGTTTTTGCCTAGTAAATTTTTAAGCATATATATTAACATATGTACAAAAACCTAAAAGGGGCTGGAGAGATGGCTCAGTGGTTAAGAGCCCTGACTGTTCTTCCAGAGGACCAGGGTTCAATTCCTAGCACCCACATGGTGGCTAACAACATCCAAAATTCCAGTTCCAGGGGGTCCAACATCCTCTTCTGGCCTTCGCAGGCACTGCATACCCAAGTGCACTTACATACATGCAGGCAAAGCACTCATACAAGTAGAATAAAAATAAATTTAAAAAAATTTAGCCAGGTGTGGTGGCACACACTTTTGATCCCAGCACTTGGGAGGCAGAGACAGGCAGATCTTTGTGAATTCAAGGCCAGCCTGGTCTACATAGTGAGCTCCAGGACAGCTGGGGCTACAGGGAGACCCTGTCTCAAAAAAAGACAAAAAAAAATTTTTTTAATTAATTAAAAAAATTTTTTAAGATCTTTTATTATTTTTATTATTTTTTTCTGTATGTGTATATTGCTTGCATGTAGGTAAGTGCACCCGTGTCGTGCAGTGCCTGAGGAGGACAGAAGAGGCTGTAGGATCCCCTGGTACTGGAGTTAAGGACAGTTGTTAGCTGCCATGTGGGTACTAAGATTCGAACCCTGGTCTTCAGAACAGCCAGTGTTCTTAACCACTAAGCCATCTCTCCAGCCCCCAAATTTAATTCATTTTTAAAAAGGTAAACAACTTGTATACAACTCAAACTAGCATTTAAAATTTTCTAGCAAAAGCCAGGCATGGTGTACATGTTTAGATCCCAGTACTTGGGACGCTAAGGCAGGATGGTTATGAGTTCAAGACCAGCCTAGGCTACATCGTGAGCCCAAGGCTAAACTGAGTTATATAGTGGAATCCCTTCTTAAAAATCTTCTTTAAGGGTCTGGAGAGATGGCTCAGCAGTTAAGAGCACTGACTGTTCTTGCAGAGGACCCAGGTTCAATTCCCAGCACCCACATGGTGGCTATGAACTGCCCTTAACTCCAGTTCCAGGGGAATCCAAAGCCCTCTTCTGACCTCCTCAACATTGCATGACACAGGTGCACTCACATACACGCAGGCAATACACTCATACACAGAAAATAAAAGTAATAAATAAAATATTTTTTTAAATCTTATTTAAATTCCCAGAAGCACTTTAGATGCATCTCTTTTACTTTTTCATTATTTTTATTACACAGGTTTTATATATGTGTGTATATAGAGAGACACACACATATATATGCACATATATATTACAGATAAGCCAAAAAAGTCACTTATGACCCTAGTGTACCCAGGCAATTTTTAGATGTTTTATACATTTTTTTCCTTTTGAATTTTTCTGTAGCTACACACACATTCATGCTTGCATTTTTTTTTCTTAGAAAACCTCACTTCCGTTATATGTGTTAGCCACAGATTTCTTTTTGATAAAAATATTGTGCGTGTGCATGTGTATGTGACCACTTCAAATAATAACGTGGTGTCCTGGTCATCGTTATTTAATAATCCCTTATTCGAGGTTATTTTAAGTTATAATCATTCTAGTTCCTTATTTTTTTTACAATCATAAGCTGAATTAAAATAATATTGTTTACCCTATGTCTTTATATAATTGTCAAATTATTTCCTTTAGATAAGTGTCAGGAAGTGGAATTTGTTGATCTAGAGCTTATCAATTCTTAGGTTTTGAAAAATATTATTTTTATTTTGTGTGTGTGAGTGTATTGCCTGCATGTGTGTAACTACACCCATGTCATGCACTGCCCATGGAGGTCAGAAGAGGGCGTCAGATCCCCTGGATCTGGAGTTACAGATGGTTGTTAACCACCATGTGGGTGCTGGGAATCGAACCTGGATCCTCTGCAAGAGCAGTCAGTCACTTAAGTCACTTTGTTCTTGCATTCCCATTTTCAGGCCCTGTGTAAAACAGTTTTTCCTATCTGTTGTAATCCTGCTTATTCAGTTTTACTTGCTATCTTTTGTTCATGTTTCAATGTCTTTTTCTTTTGTATTTTAATGAATTATTGATGTAATAAGGCTTGACCCCTTCATAATGTATACTGAAACAATTTCCTTTTTTTTTGTCTTACTGTATCTTATGCCATAGAAAACTGTATAGTGTGAGTGATAAAACTGTATAGTGTGAGTGATAAAACTGTATAGTGTGAGTGATAAAACTGTATAGTGTGAGTGATAAGTGTTTCCGTTTCTGCTTTTTGCTTTTGGTAAAATGCTTATAAAATCTTCCCTTATCCCAAAATTAAGTCCAGGATGTCACTGTGTCATCTGTGCTGAACTGGAGCTCACAGTCTCTTGTCTCAGCCTCCCAAGTACTGAGAGTAAAGACATAAATTACCATGTCCAGCAAACATATAATTACTTTTGTTTTTTTAAAGAAGCTTCCTTGTGCAACACAGGGTAATAGGGCAGGGCTCAGGGACCATTGCAGAAGAGGGGTTGAAAAGATTATAAGAGCCAGGGAAGGAGGTGCAGCACCCACATGGCAGCTACACAGACATACTTACACACATGCTCACAATACACTCACATATAAAATAAAAATAATAAAATCTTTAAAAAAAGATATCATGTATAAAATACACAAAATTCAATTTTTTTTTTAAAAAAAAGATGCTATATAGGGGGCTGGAGAGATAGCTCAGCAGTTAAGAGCACTGGCTGCTCTTGGGGAGGACCCAGGTTTGAATTCCAGTACCCACATTCAGCTAATAACCGTCCATAACTCCAGTTCCAGGGGATCCGATGCCCTCTTCTGCCCTCCGAAGGCATTGCATGACATAGGTGCACTTAACATACTGCAGGCATAACATAGATACACATAAAATAAAAATAAATAAATCAAAAGAAGTTTTTTTAAAAAGATGCTATCTCTTTCATTAATTATTTTTCTTGTTGCTGTGACAACATACCTGGCAAAAGCAATTCAAGGAAAGAAGAGTTTATTTTGGCTTACAGTTTGTGGGACTAGTTCATGATGACGGGGCAGGAAAGGCGGAGGGGTGTGAGGCAGCTGGCCATGCTGCACCCACAGGCAGGAACAGAAGGAGATGAACACTGGTGCTCAGCTCACTTTCTCTTTTTTATTCAGTCTGGAGCCCCAACCCATGGGATGGTAACATCTGATACCCAGGGGTGCTCTCACCTCATTGAAACCCTTCTGGAAACACACTTCTAGACATGTCCAGAGCTGTATTTCCATTGTAATTATAAATCAGATCAAGGTGACTGACAATTAAGCATGGCATCTGTTAACATGCAATGAGTTCATTATTGTTACTTTAGGTATCTTTTTTTCAGTGCTAGAAATTGAACTAAGGACCTCACATGTAGCAGGTACACGACTGAATTATGTCCTGAGCTCCATTGCTTTTAAATGAATTACTAGATAAATATTTTTTAATTTCTCCATTTAATTTTAATATTTAAATATTGACAAGTATGCACATTTTTAAAGGTTCTTAATTTTAGGAATGTGAAAACCAAAAAAATTAGGATTTCTTATAGTTCAGGCCCACATGTGAGAAATTCTTAGGTTTTGTTTGGCTAAAATGGCTTTATTTCCTCTTAGTTCTATAAAATTTCAAAAATTCATCTTTGTTTAGCATATGGTCTTCTAGATTTCTCCATGGCTTTGACAAGTCAACTGTCGTCTGCTTTTTCTGTGAAAGAAATTAATTATTTTTCCCTCTGGCTGCTGTCCAGGTTTTCCCTTTTTATCTGTAATGTTTTATGTTTCATTTTGATGGCCTTGATTTAAGTTTCTTTTTCTTGTTTGACCTGGAATGTGTTAAGCTTTTAAAATCTAGACTGGTATCTTTCACCAGTTCTGTAAAAGACTTAAATATTCCTTATTAATATTTTTCACTGGAGTATTTCCTCTAGAAATACTTACTATTAGGCCTTCTTATTATATTCTCTTTGCTTCTTCAGGCTATCCTCTAGAAAGTCTCTGCTGTCCTGACATTCAATTCAAAGTTTTGTTTGCTTTTGTTTCTTATCTGTTGGTAAATCCACCCAGTGCGATGTAATTCTCAGTACAGTTCTTCATTTCTAGAAGGTCTGGTTCTTTTGAAATGTGCTAGGTACCTTGTAACTTTTTACCTGAAGACTATTCTCAAGCTTTGTTTTTTATTTTGTTTTAACATTGTAAGCAGCATTGTTGGACGACTGGTAATTGTAGTACCTGTGGTCTTTATGAGTCTGTGTATTGGCTGTGTATCTTCTGATCCTCCTCACGTAACTTCACATTGTTGTGTGCTTGGTTGTCGTTCAGTATGTGCTGCTGTTCTTCTGAAGTCAGTTCTTCTCAGGATAATTTTTGCTTGATATCTGGGTGCCACAGAAATCCAAATTACTTGAAATATACTATCCTAGAACACTAGAGTGATAATCTTTAGGATCTGACCCAGGTCTGCTTTATCAGAGTGGGGAACATTGGGAGCCTTTAATATGGGCAGGAGTTCTGTTAGACTTCATGGTTTTGACAGGTCCTGGGCTTTGATATTTGTCCTCTAAACAGTAGCTTGGGGATAGAGGGGCTGGAGAGATGGTTCAGCAGTTAGAGCACTGGCTACTCTTGTGGAGGACCTGGGTTCAATTCCCAGCAGCCACATGGCAGCTAACAACCATCCATAACTACAATTCTGACCTCCACGGGCAGGTACACTTACACACATGTAGGCAATACACTCAGAAACATAAAAATGGCACGTGCCTTAATCCCAGCACTTGGGAGGCAGAGGCAGGCAGATCTCTGTGAGTTCAAGGCCAGCCTGGTCTACATAGTGAGTTCCAGGCCAGCTGGGGATATAGGAAAACCCTGTCTCAAAAAGACCAAAAATAAAATAAAATAAATAAATAAATAAATAAATAAATAAAAGTAATAAATATTTTTTAATGCTTATGTGTTGGTTGCTAAAATATTTCTAAATACCTGATCAGTGAGGGACATTTTGGGAAAATTGAACATTAATCTAAGTTGAGAGTAATTAATGATCAATCTTGAGTTCTGAGGGTTTTTTTAAATATTATTATTTTTATTGTATGTGTATGAGTGTATTGCCTGCATGTAAGCGCGTGCACCTGTGTCGTTCAGTGCTGCAGAGGCTAGAAGAGGGCTTTGGATTTCCCTGGAACTGGAGTTAAGGATGGTTCATAGCTGCCATGTGGGTGCTGGGAATTGAACCCGGGTCCTCTGCAAGAGCAGTCAGTGCTCTTAACCGCTGAGCCATCTCTCCAGCCCCTGAGTTCTGAGTTCTTCAGCTACAGGTTTACAAGCATTTTGCAGGGCTGGGGATATAGCTCAGTTGGTAGAGTGCTTGCCACTCACGCAAGAGTCCCACCTTGGGTTCCACCCCAACACTGCAAAAAGAAAAAATACATACATTATATATATGACTGGCAGATTGTTCAGTGGTGAAGGCTCTCCCACAGCCTTGACAACCTGAGTTCAATCCCTGGAAATCCACATGGTAGAAGGACAGAACAAATTCCCTCAAGTTGTCCTCTGACTTACATATACACACTGTAAAAAAATGAAATTTAAGTAGTAAAATAACCCTATTTTACTTTTAGACAAAAAATATTTGTGGTAATTGTCTAAATATCACTGTGTTTTGACTTTTGCTTTTCTCTCTTTTAACAGTGTCATCAGCAAGGTGGTCCCAGCTCCTGAGGCTAAGCCAGCCCCTTCCCTGAACCGACCAAAAACCCCACCACCAGCCCCAGTCCCTGTCCCTGTGCACGTGAGCCCCTCTCCTCTGCCACTGCCACTGCTTGCACAGGCCGCAGCGTGCCCAGCTCTGATGCCATCCCCAGCCCCTGCCATCTCTGGAGCAGGAAGCTCCAAAGCTCCTGTGCGAAGTGTGGTGACGGAGACAGTAAGCACTTATGTGGTGGGTACACTTTCACAACACTTTAGGGAATTACTTGAGTGCCTATCATGGAAATATTTTCAACTGGAAAGGCATGCTCTATGTGTATATTGAATCTGCAGTGCTTCATAACTAGAAAAATGTTTCCTTTGCAGTTTCAACCTATTGGCTAAAAACATGTTACAGTGTTCACATTAAGTCACATAGACAATGTGAAATTGTTTTATATTTATATTGGTTTGAACTACGACTACATAACTAAATTTAACACTATCAATATGTAAATGTAATATTTAAATAAATAGTAATATTTAAATCCCACTCTAAATTTCTTAATGGAGCAACTAAATTATTCATTTGTGGGTAGGGTATGATGGTGCATGTCTTTAATCCTGGCACTTGGGAGGTGGAGGCAGGTGATTTCTGTGAGCTTGAGGCCAACCTGGTCTATACAGTGAGTTCCAGGCCAGCCAGGCCTACACAGTAAGACCCTGTCTCAATAATAGTAATAATAAAATAATAATAATAATAATAATAGAAAGTGCACAAAAACTTGTAAGAAACAAATCGGCTCATTGAAGGACCAGTTCAAAGGTCTAACTGAGGCAGCACCACTCCCGAGTGAGTGGGTCAGAAAGAGTTTATACTTAACCTTCTCACCTTCCGTTTGTTTATCTGTAACTAAGGGGGTTGTGTTAGACTCAGTAATATCTATAGTATGTGGCTCTCAAGATTTTGGCTTTGTATGAGATGTTTGAGCTCCACAGAGACAAGTCCAAGTGGAATAGTCAATGGTTAAAGCCTTCTAGTTCTTAAAGAGACACTTTGTGGACTGAGGACAGAATGTGGGATTAGGACACAGAGGCCAGTCTTCACTGCCTAATAGTGTGGTGTTGGTAATGCCGCTGAGATTCCTGTAGCTCCAGTTTCCCTATTCTAAGACTAGCCAAAGATTGTTTTACAATGACTAAACCAAATTGTATGTTTGCAAGAACTTAGTAAACTAGAAAGTGTTGGGTGTTCCTGTGGGGCTATGGCAAATTCTTTTATGAACCACAGAGTCACAGCCTGCTAATCAAGAAAGGTCAACCAGCAGCAGGACCAGCCATGCATGGTGGCTTCAGGGCACAGGATGCTGGGCCAGCATCAGCCACCGGACAGCTGGTGCCTGGTAACTGCTGGTTCTCTCTCCCCCTGTGCTGCTTCCCTGGTTAGGGCAGGGAGAGACACAGCTGCTTACAGATTCCTTTCAGGGTTTCATATCAGTGTGTTTGCCTTTGTAGAAACTTTTCTAAAAATAGTAGACCTTAAAGTAAGCCCATGAATAGTGTGCCACATACCAATACCTCATAACCCAAGAAGCACTCACTGTTGCATATCTGGTCAGTGGAGTATCTAAAAGCATAGGAAGAAGCCACACCTTGCAAAATATACAATGAAATTGTATGTTGTCTTACTGTGAAAGCACTTAGAAATGAGTGTTTACTTAGTGCTCCTATTCAATGCCCTTAAAAAATTGCTTTTGATGATGTGACATTTGAGGAAGTCATACAGTTAGGGATGCTTCCTATTGAGAACTAAGCCAGTAAACTCCGGAGCAGGCAGTATTTGGTGCAGAATGATGAAATGCACACTTCTTTGCCCCCATGGGCCTCTTATTTCATTTGCCCTTTAGTTGATTGTACTTTTCTAAAAATGTCATAAAGGGGGGATGGAAAGTTACTTAGTAACCACTCTTTTATATCCTTGATCTTATCAACTAGTTCAGGAGAAGGGTTTGGCTAATAAGTAATAAGGGAATACAGGCACGTTTGGCTGTGTATGCTAATTCCACGCCTATGAACGTGGTTGAAGAAACTGAAGTCCAGCACTTTCAAAGATGTCAGTTGTTGCTACCAGGAAGTTTATATGACTGTAGAAATTTCATAGTGAAGCAGACTGTGTAGGTCATATTATATTGTTCCTAAAGATGAGTACAAAATGCTTGTGGCTTCTTCCTATGCTTTTTTTATGATTACAAAAAATTTAGAATATTCATTAGACATGCCATCAAAGTCAGGCGTGGTGGCACACACCAAAAAGCCTAGCACTTGAGAGGTTGGGACAGGAGATTGGAGTTCAAGGCAGGCTAGGATATATAGTGAATTCCAAGCCAGCCCGAGCTATGTAATGAGACCTGTCTCCAAAAAAGAGAAACAAAGGGAGGGAGGGAAGAAGATAACATGTAGTAACTAGCTCTTTTCTTCTTTACCTAATTCCAAAACAGTGCTGATTGTGGCTTATAAAAAGTGCTGACTACTGTATTTTTAGCTTGTTGGTTTATTACCATTACCCTGTAAAGTGACCATTTTTAAATTCTTAAAATGACCTTTTCTTGGTTCTTTTCCCACGCCATCTCTGGTTTTGCTTCTTCCTGTAACATCAGATCCGTGATGAGTGGGGCAATCAGATCTGGATCTGTCCGGGGTGTAACAAGCCTGACGATGGGAGTCCCATGATCGGCTGTGACGACTGTGACGACTGGTACCACTGGTGAGTGTCCAGGGTGCCCTGGGTACAGTAGCTGCTGTTTAGGTCACTCCCAAGAGCAGGTGCTCTCCAGCCCAGTCAGTGTCTTTAGAGGACAATATGGAGTAAACAGGGGCTCCCAAGATGAAATTAACTGCAAAACAATCATGGTGCTATCACCATGGAGTCTTAATATTTTGCCTCACTTACCTTCCCTTTCTTACAGAATTAATAAGAAATGCGGGCACGTCCCTGCCCTTCCTCTGGCGCTTGACTGCAAATGGCCCCTTTGTCTACGTGCTACAGCGTGCGGGTCAAAGACGGCTTGTTTGCTTTTTAAGTCTCTTCAGCAGTTCCCCCAAACTGAAGATCATTAACCAAAATACATTGTCTTATTTCATGCTTAAAATGTCACATGTAGAACAATGACCTGTTGAGTTATGAAGTATGAAAACGATGAGCCAGGTGTGGCAGTGCATGCCATGATCTGTGATCCGAGTTCTGGAGGCTAAGGCAGGAGGATCACAAGTTTGAGACCAGCCTCTGCTACAGAGTTTGAGGGCAGCCTGGGCTCCTCACCCTACCTCTGCCCATCCCCTAGAAAATTAAAAGATAAAAGCAAAGCCATTGCTCAAAAGAATTATACCGTTTCTGGCTGAAAGGCTAAGTAAATTAATGAATCTCCCATACGGCCTATACAGAAGACACCATGTAGTAAGATAATCCACATTCCCAACATGTACTACGTAAATTAGAGCCATTTGGCTGATTTCTGGTAAATACATTATAGACTGAAAATTAATTTTTTAATGTTTATTTTTATTATGGGGTGGGGCACACATGGGCCCAAACATAGTATGGCCTGCCTGTGAAGGTCAGAGGACAACTTGAAAGAGTTGGTTCTCTCTACCGTGTGAGTTCTGGGGAGTGACCTCAGGCTTAGAGGCGAGTACCTTTACCTGCTGTGCCTGCTCGCCAACCCTAAATATTTAGAAAAGGAAGTCATTGATGTAGCTCAGTTGGTAGAATGCTTGCTTAGCATGCATGAGGCCCTGGGTTCCATCCCCAGAACCCCACAAACTGATGGTGCTTACCCATAATCCCAGCTCAGGTGATAGAAGAGGCTTTGAGGATCAGGAGTTCAAGGTGATCCTGGGAGTCCAGGGCCAGTCTTAGAGAGATGACCCCTTTAAAAACATAGTATACAAACCAGACCCTGTCTCCAAAACAGGAAACTGGTGAACATAAGAAACTTGTTTATCTGATCATATTTTGGCATCTAGGCCCTGTGTTGGAGTAATGGCCGCCCCACCAGAAGAAATGCAGTGGTTCTGTCCCAAGTGTGCCAACAAGATAAAGAAAGACAAGAGGCACAAGAAGAGGAAGCACCGCACGCATTGACGTCGGACCGGCGGGACCGCAGCGCAGCGTGCCTGCTGCCCCTGGCCCTCTGGACAGAGTCGGGGCGGTTCTGCCGGCCCGGCCCGTCTCCCCAGGCCCTGTGGATGATGCACCCGGAAAGAGCAAGGACAAGAGCCGCCATCTGCTCCAGATGTCCCCTTCTGGAACACACTACCTGAGGTTCCGACCTCGAGGTGTGATTGAAGAAAAACTCCAGTGGAGGCTGGCCCAAGGTCTGCACCTCCATCATCCCATTACCACTGACGGGAGTAGTACTAGCCAGACCACACGTCTTCCTCCTGCTTTCCTTTCATCTCTCCAGGGCCGTTCATGAAGGCGATAGGTGAGAAGGTGATGTACAGACGGCCTCCACTGGAACTTAAGGATGGCATCGTCCTCGTCTGTAGGGTTTGCAATTCTTCTCCCCCCATTGTGAGGTAATCATAACAAAAGGACACTCCAGTTGGAGGACTGACTGCTAAATATTTTTGTGGGTAAGAATATATGAAGCTTCCCCCACTTCACCCCGTTTTTAGTACTAACATGTAAAATGTTCAGGCTTTTGTGAAATACCTTATATTTTTTAAGAAAAGGGTTTCTATCATGTCCTGTTTGGTTCCGTGCAGATTATTTTCGTTTAGCGTATTTTATAACTTGGTTGCATTCTAATTTTGCCCTTCTTTAAACTGCTGGGGTGTCTTCTCACCACATACACATTTCATCAACTTGTATAAAATCTCTTCATACTGAAAAGATTCCCACTAATGTAAATAATAAATATTTATGAAGTAGTTATTTTTAAACTTTTTTATCGTGTCTAATTCTGGCTTTCTCTGAAATCCACCCTGGTTTCAGCCATGTCAGGAATTACTGTTGCACGTGAGCAAAGAGCCATAGTCGGCCAGAGTCACTTCCCTTGGGCTGAAGGGAAGTGCATAGTGACCGGAACACGGTGGGCGCCCAGAATTCGGTGGGTGCCCTGAACACGGTGGGGAAAGGACCCTAGCAGTTGTAAGGAAACAAGGCAATTTAAATCTACAGTTGATGGTTTGAAATTGTTTTGTTATCTCTGTAAATCCTCTGACTTTTACTAAAAGGACATGTAGTTTCCACAAAAGTAAAAAAAAAAAAAAAACTGTAGCATTTTGTGTTTATATTGTTTTATTTCTACAAATTTGTTCATGGATATTGTGCTTTAAGGTTGAAATGAAGTATATTATGAATTTTTTAAAGAAAGCTCATCAAATTTCAGGGTATCACAAAACTTTATTATATTACTATACTGCCCACTATTTATTATATGTTATAGATATCTGAAACTTAAACCAAATGTTTTATTTTTAATGTAAAAAACATCAAATTTAACTTTATTAGCATATTTTAGTGACTTTGGAATAACTATGGACTTTTACTTGATTTTGAAATAATCCCAATTTGGGCACATGTGAAGGCTATCTTGAATGTTAGAATATGGGATTTGAACCTAATACAAATATATTAATAGAAAATGTGATTTTTTTTAAACTGCCAACTCAATTGATATGTGTTTAAATTAGTCCTGTTTTAAAACATATAATGTGGTTTCAGAAGTGTGATTCTCTGCCTTGATGTTAAGTTGCAGATCAGTGGGAATGGAGCTGACCTTGGAAGCGTGTAGAGTACCATTATCCTCCTTGTTCTGGAAGCCAGACGTTTTCTACCCCTGCCCCCCAAAAGCATCTATGTTGAGATATGTGGGGTTTTGTTTTGTTTTATCCATTAGAGACCATTCTAAATACTTGATACGATATTTTCACATGCACAAATACACCCATTAGTGCTTTTTTGGAGAGGGAAGAGGGGTGGGGGAAGTGCGAAATAAAGATTATTGGCTGTTTCGTAGTTCGCCTTTCCATTTTCTTTATTTGGGACTTAGTTCTGTGAGGTGTGGTCAACGAATCTAAAGTTTCTATATATAAGTGAGCAGGCCATGCTCCTGAAGGAAGAACGGAGGTGCTTATATATAACTTTCCCCTATTCCTCCTGTCTGAGAGACTTCAGCCTACACTACGTTTAAGGAATTTCAATCAGCTCACTGTCCCTTGCTATTTCATGGTTGCTTTCCTAAATCCAGTTCATGATTTTATAAATGGCCTTTGCAATAATAAAACCAAAGAATCATTTTCAGGGGGCTGGATGGCTCAAGGGATTAGTAATGGAATACAGAGCCTTTCACCTCCAGGTCACTGAGTCGAATCCAGTCCAGGTCACTAGAGACCCAAAGTTGTCACCATCTTATGATTGTTCAGTGGCTTGTGCAAAATGAACTGGTGGTCATAGTCTCTACTGGATGACTGTCTGACACCAACCAAAGGAAGTTCAAGAAACTGCAAAACAGAAATGTGGATTAGAAAATAAAACATGTATATGACAAAGAAAAGTTGGAAAGTTGGTCAAAATCATTCTTGAGAAAGTAATAGTAAAGTTTTAAAAAGAACAAATTTTAAACACTGTAGAAATCACATAGGAAACGGAGGCTGCTTTCCTTAAATAAATAGGATAAAACCAGAAAGGGCAGGAATACATAACGAGGAGAGTGAAGGTTGAGGGCAAAAAGACTATAGGGAGCTCCAGAATAAGAAGAGTGTGGTGGGGGCTGGGGACACGGCTCAGAGGGTAAAGTGCTTGCTGAGTCAGTGTTAGGACCTGAGTTTGGTCCCGACACCCAGGTAAAAGGGCACTGTAATGTGTACCTGTAACTCCAACTCTGAGGGGGCACACAGGTGGATCCCTGAGGCTTGCTGGCTAGCCAATCTAGTGCAGACACTGAACTCCAGGTTCAGTGAGAGACATTGTCAAAAAAAAAAATAAGTTGGAGGCTGGAGAGATGACTCAGCAGCTAACAGTACTGGCTGCTCTTGCAGAGGACCTGGGTTCAGTTCCCATCACCTATGTGGCAGCTAACAACAGTCCATATTTCAGTTACAGGAGATCTGGCACCCTCTTCTGGTGTCTGTGGGCCCTGCACACACTGGTATACCTAATACATGCAGGCAAAACACTCATGCACATAAAATAAAAATAATTTTTTCAAAAGTCGGGTAGAGGAGGTGAAGAAGGCTCAGGAGTTAAAAAGCCCCTATTGTTCTATCAGAGAACCGGAGTTCAGACCTCAACACCTACATCAGGCCACTCACAAACACCTGTAACTCTAGCTCCAAAGGATCTGACACCCCCTTCTGGCCTTCACAGGCACCTTTACACACATGCATGTATACATATACATAAAATAAATATTAAAAAAAATAATAGTAATGGGTGCTGGAGAGATGGATCAGTGATTAAGAGCACTGGTTCTTGCAGAGGACCTAGGTTCAGTTCCCAGCACCCAAATGGCAGCAAACAACCATCTTTATCTCAGTTCTAGGGGACCTGATGTCTTCTTCTGGCCTCCACAAACACTACATGCAAGTGGTCCCAGGCAAAGCACTCATAAACATAAAATAATTTTTTTTTGGACTTTTGGAGACAGGGCCTCCCTATAGCCCCAACCAGCCTGGAACTTACTATGTAGACCAGGCTGACCTTAATCTCACAGAGATCTACCTGCCTCTGCCTCCTAAGCGCTGGAATAAAATTTAAATAATTTTCAGTTTAAAAAATGATAGCAATAGAGAAAGATGCCTGAAGTTGACCTCTGCCCTCCAAATGCACCTATACAGGCAAGCACATAGGCACAGGCATATGCTGTGCACACACACGCATGCGGAAGAAAAGTGGAGTTTAGCTTTAAAAGGTAAAGGGAATCAGCTTCAGGAATGTGAAAAATTACTATAACTGAGAATTTGACTCGAAGAAGTAGTTCCCATTGGAAGGCTAGAAATTTTCCAGTTGTAAGTAAAATGGCAACCTGTTTCCATTTGTCCCATGGCGATCATTTTGATAGCATCAGTACTTTCCAAAAAGAAGTCAGACAAAGTTCTTATCCTGCCAGTGTTTCAGCAGGAGGAGATGATATTTAAGAAAGACACCTAGGGGAAACTGAGTCGCTCTTGTGGTGTGACACTCTGTTGTTGGAGCCTGGGGTGACGGCAAAGCATCGTTTCTGTGGCCAGCCACATGTTTGCCTTTGGAAGGGGTCTGCCACTAAGTGCAGTGAGCATCTTTACCCTCTGGCTGCGTGATGCCAAACATCCTGAAGAAAATCAGAAGAGATCAGAGTATTCTGAGCGTCAGGCTTTTCACAGAGATAAAGTCCATTACTCTACAATATCACCTACAACACCTTTGTTCTTTCCTTCAATACAATGATTAAACAAAGACCTACTGGCCAAATTAAAAGTGTAAAATGAACACCTTCCCACTGAGAATGCTAATTAATGAAGTCTGCTGAAGGCAGGCTAAGTTCTTGATACCAGTAATTTTATGGCCAATCTTTTTGAACTGTTGCAGTTTTCTCTGGAAGTTTAAAAGGAGTTACCTTGAACGAAGAATGCAGAAATGTATTCTCTTGCTACAATAATATTAATCATTTCTCTTAGGAAACTATTTCTTTGAGAAGCTTGCATTAATGCCTAAAATGTATAAAGTAACCATGAATCCATATGCACAAATCAGTAGAAGGCAGTGAAATTCGAGAAGTCCAGCAGGTGGACTGTTTATTCTAAATTTCATTTAAATACAACCTGTTGGGACTGGGGAGATGGCTCAGTTGGTAAAAGTGCTTTCTGTGAAATCAAGAGGATTTGAGTTCAAATCCCTCCAGCCCCATAAAAACCAGGCATGTCTGTAACCCCAGTGTTAAGGGGCAGAGACAGCCAGATCCCCACAGTTCACTAGCTGGCTAGTCTAACTGAAATGGCAAACTATACTGATGTCATCTTCTGGCCTCTATACCTATATGCATGGAAATGCACACGTGCATACGGCATACACACAAAAATAAATACAACATTTTAGCTAAGAATGTAACTCAGAGGTAGAGTTTGTGCTTAGCATGCACGAGGCCCTGGGTTCGATCCCCAGTACCAGAACAAATAAACATTTGGTATACATATGTTACTAAAATGATTACAGGATGGCTCAGCAGGTAAAGGTGCTTGCTGCCAAGCCCGAGGCCCCGAGTTTGATCTCTAGGGTCCACTTGGTGGGAGAGGGCAACCAAGTTCCATAGGTTACCCTCTGACCTCCCTGGTACACATACCCCACCCCAGCACACTCAAAATAAATGTGTAAAAAAAAGAAAAAAAGAATGTTTAAACTGCTGCTGGTTTTCCACCCTGCCTAGACAACCGAATTTTTGTTTGTAGAGCAGGGCCAGACTCACTCGTTCACTGCGCATTTGTAGCCAGCCTTTGCAGAAGGTAAGGACGTATCACTTCTTGGGTGTGGCACCTTCATCTTCCCCCTCCTGTGGTTTTGTAACCATTCCTTCAATATTCTGTGTGTCATTCAGGTATAGTAACAGATGCCTGTAACCCCAGCACTCCAGTGACTGAGGGAGGCAGCAGGACGGAGAGTTTGAGGCCAGTGGTCTCCCTGCCCCCCTCCCCTTTTTTTTTTGTCTTTTTGAGACAGGGTCTCCCTGTAGCCCCAGCTGTCCTGGAACTCACAATGTAGACCAAGCTGGCCTCGAACTCACAGAGATCCGCCTGCCTCTGCCTCCCGAGTGCTGGGATTAAAGGCGTGTGCCACCCCCCCCCCTTTTTTTTGAGATAGGGTTGCCAGTTCACACTGGCCCTATGTATTGAGAACAGCTAACAGCTTTGAACTTCTGATCCTCTTGCTTCTACCTCAGTACTGGGATTGCATGCATGTGGCATCATACCCAGTGCTGGGGCTTAAACCCAGGGCTTCATGCATTCTAGGAAAACACTCCATCAGCTGAGCTAAACCTACCCTCATTTCACATTTTTCTACACGTTGATTTTTCCACTCAGATGAATTTGAACAAAGTAAATGGACCATAACTTATGAAAAGGCCTAATAAAAGCCATTATTTTGCTAACTTCAAAATTTGATGTAGTATGTATGTCTTTATGCTTAGAAATGTTTACAACACTAAAAACTCAGCAAATATTTGTGTAAAGTATCCTAGAAATGAACAGAGTAGAGATATTAGATGAAAGATATAATGGTACATATTCTGCAAGATCTAAACATGTTGGGTTTTCAGGACAGAAACATTTTTTTCCCTTCTATTTCTCAATATGTGGGGATGTGGATGTGGGTCCTCGGGTGCCATGATGACCATGTGGAGGTCAGAGGTCAACCTGTGTGGGTGGGGGTGGGTTCACTCCTTCCATCATGTGAATCCCAAGGCAGCAAGTGCCTTTACCTGCTGAGCCATCTCACCAGCCCTAGAGTACTGTTCAGGTAGTTAGTCATAAGTAGTGATTTCCTGCTGTATATTTGGAATCTCATTAATGTTTTCTTAGCCTTTTGAAGTCTTGGGAGATTTTTCTTTTTTTGTGTGATCTTGTTTCTGATTGATGAAAACATTTAGACATGGTTAGCTGGTGCTCACCTTTAATTCCAGCACTCAGGAGTTAGAGGCATGTGGATTTCTGTTGAGACTGAGGCCAGCCTAGTCTACATAGTGAGTTCCAGGCCAGATGTAGCTACATAGAAACCCTATATCAAAAAACAAACAAACAAACAAACAAAAAACACATTTAGAACAGGACTAGGGACTGTCTTAAGCAAAACACCATGCAACCCTGAAAAATGCTGTTGTTGTTTGTCTTCAGTGAGTTAGTTAACCATTGCCAATTAAAAGGTTTGAGGATGTCTATGTTAGTCCTACTTAGCCCATTATAGCAGTACTTCCCAGAGGAAGTTCAAATTGTCCATCAATATTACCAGGTTAAGAACTGATTACTGGGGGCTGGAGGTATAACCCAGCAGTTAAGAGCACTTAATGCTCTTGTAGAGGACCCAGGGTCAGTAACTCCAGCTCCAGGGGATTCAATGCCCCCTTCTGGCCTCCTCAGGCATTGCATGCATGGTGGTGCATATATACTCACACAGGAACACACAAATACACATACTGTTTTTTTACAACTCAGAAAATACCTTTCATCACAGTTATCAGACTTCACATACATTTTAAAATTATTTCTTGCCCTGTTTTGAATGGTGATTAAACTTTTTCTTTTGCTAGCTTTTAGAAAGTAGATTCTAGCCAGGCATGGTGGCTAATGCCTTTAATCCCAGCACTCTGGAGGCAGAGGCAGAGGCAGATGGATCTCTATGACTTCGAAGCTAGTCAGCTCCTCATCTTCATTCTGTTTTCTGCTTGTGTATTCATTTGTTTTGTTTATTATGATGGAGTCCTGCTACATGGTCTAACTGGGCCACCAAGTCCTGCTCCTCCTGGTTCCACCTCTTGAGGCCTGGGTTTACAGATATACCACACTGAGCCACTCTATTAATTGTGACATGTTTATTGATAATGCTCACAAAAGTAAATATTAGGCTGAATATGTTCTGTTCTCAGTCATTTCTGTATATTTCTTTAAGAAAATATTTGTTGGGGCTGGAGAGATGGCTCAGCAGTTAAGAACACTAGCTATTCTTGCAGAAGACCTGGGTTCGAATCCCAGTACCTGCATGGCAGCTAATAACTGTCCATAACTCTGGTTCTAGGGGATCAAATGACCTCTTTTGTCCTTTGAGGGCATTGCACAACACGGGTTCACTTACATACATGCAGGCCATATGCTCATACACATAAAAAAATAAAAAATAATACACTTTTTAAAAAGAAAATATTTGCCATCCTTTGGGCTGGGTGCATTATGTTCTATGACAATTCAAAGACGAAAGAGTGTGTGCCCAGTACTGTAAGGGGCTGTATGGGCCACATGCCCAAAGGGAATTCACAGCTCAAAACTGGGTACAAGACATCTCAGCAGTAAAGGTGCTTACCACCAAGCCTGAAGACCTGAGTTTGATCCCTGGATGGTGGAAGGAGAGAACCAGTTCCACCACCACCACCCCGATAAATTAAATGTAAAAAAATTAAAATGTAAAATGTAAAAAAAAATTAAATTAAAATGTAAAAAAAAAAAAATGTCAAAGAAAAAACTGGGTATGAGCCAGATGTTCATGGATGGTGCAAAACCACAGAAGCTTGGAGGTGAAGATGCCACACACACGAGCCCCAGCCAGAAAGTCAACTTGGCTGTGACACGTCCTTGCCACCTGGAAACGCTGCCGACAAATGTGCAGTAATGAGTGAGTCTGGCCTCCTCTTCAGTAAGCAGTGAAAAGCTTAGTTGTCTAGGCAGGATGAAAACTAGTACCCATCTTAATAATTCATATTATGCTAAACATTTGTTTAGGTGCTAGGCATAGAACCTAGGGCCTTGTGCATGCTAAACAACATGCTCTAACACTGAGTAACAACCTCAGCCAAAATGTGGTATGTATTTATTTTAGTGTGAGTATTTATGCACAGGTGTGGTAATATGCACATGTCTGGGGGGCGGTAGGCTCAGTCATGAACGTGTGTGGAGCCCACACAAATAAGCTTTAAAAAAAAAAAGCCACACTAAATATGATAGTTATCTGTAATTCCAGCACTTGGGAGGTGGATGAAGGAGGTTCAAGGTCATCCTCACTTACATAAAAAGTTCAACTGCAAGGGCTGGAGAGATGGCCCAGTAGTTAAGGGCACTTCCTGCTCTTTTTTGTTTGTTTGTTTGTTTGTTTGTTTTGGTCTTTTTGAGACAGGGTCTCTCTACATAGTGGCCTGGAACTCACTGTGTAGACCAGGCTGGCCTTGAACTCACAGAGATCCGCCTGCCTCTACCTCCTGAGTGCTGGGATCAAAGGCATGTGCCACCATGCCCAGCAAGAAATACTTTTTAAATGTTCAACATCCTTAGTCACCTGGGAAACGCAAATTAAAAGTACTTTGAGATTTCATCTCGCCCTAGTCAGAATGGCTAAGATCCAAAAACCGATGACAACAAATACTGGTGAGGGTGTGGGGAACACTTATTCACTGTTGGTGGGGTTGCAAACTGGTGTAGCCACTATGGAATTCAGTGTGGAGGTTCCTTGGAAACCTAGAAATAGATTCCCATACAATCTGTCTGTACCACTCATGGGAGTATACCCAAAGGACTCTGCTCTACTGCAGAATGCCTGCTCATCCACGTTCATTGCTGATCCATTTACAATAGCCAGGAAACGGAAACAGCCCAGATAAGCATCAGTGGATGAATGGATGATGAAAATGTGGTACATTTCCACAATGGAATATTATTCAGCTGTCAAGAAAAACAAAATTATGAGATTCACAGGTAAATGGATGAAGTCTGGAAACCCAGACCCAGAAAGACAGATGTCACATGGTCTCTCACATGTGGATGCTAGCTTTGGATCTTCAGGTATGTATGCTTCATCCACTGAGATCAGGAAGTTAGTAAGGGGCTGGTGGGGGTGGCGCTTCCAAGGGAGGGAGGAGAGAGTTCAGTGGTATAAATGGAGTAAGGGAACAGGATGGGTTAAATGGGGTGTGAGATGGGTAGGCAGGATAGAAAAGGGACTCTGGAAAGGGTAACTGAAGACCTGTTTAAAAAATCATGTACGACTCTCGGGAGGCAGAGGCAGGTGGATCTCTGTGAGTTCCAGGCCAGCCTGGTCTACACAGCAAGTTCCAGGCCAGCTAAGGCTGCAGGGAGACCCTGTCTCAAGAAGACCAAAAAAAAAAAAAAAAAAAAAAAATACAAATCTACTACTGTAAACACATCACAAAAATATACACAAATACATATGTAAAAAGAGGTTAATTGGAGTTAAATGGTGCTACCCTATAGCAAGGCAAGGAAGCCCCTACCAGACACACGAAACAAAATAAAACCCCAGTGCCAGGAATAGGTTATCTCTTTTGCGGTTGTTGGCCAGTGAGGTCCCATAGACCCCCAAACATTACTGGCTATTGCCATTGCTCTTGGTTAGTTTCCAGAACATGATGGTAAGACCCTACTGCTGAGGAAACCACATACTTAACTCATAGAACATGGAAAATTCAAGCTGGTACTAACCTGAAAGTTTCATCCCTATTGAGTAGCTTTCATAGCGTTGGGAGGTGCTATGCACAATAGTGGAAAACTGTAATCAACCTTACCCAGCCATGAGTTCTGTGAGCTACAATAAAGACCAGCCTCACAAGCCATCCCCACAGGCGCAATAGTGGCACAAATGTCATGATTGGATTTAGGGCCCATATCACAAGATGGAATCCATACTTGGCACCATTATTGAGACCAGGAATTTGAGGCCAGACAGGGAGAACCTACTATTATTCTGCTAAATGGACATAGAATTTAAATGATACCTAATGACTATAGATTAGTGCATCTAATCTATAGATAAGTTCATCTCTCAACCTGCATCAAAGAAGCTTCTTTTTGCAGTAGAGGGTGATCAACACAGAAATCCACAGTTGGTCAACATGCAGTGCTAAATAGGACATCTATATCACCCTCCTACCCTGAACGTTCGGGATCATCATGGAAGAGTGTAGAAAGATTGTAAGAGGTGGTGTATGAATATAAGGAAACAGTGTTTTCCGGATACAACAGGACAGTTGCACTTGTGCACAAAACACATGCAAGCTCAAGTCTAGCACTCAGGAGGTGAAGAAAAGATCATATAGTTCAAGTTCATCTGTGACTACATAGTGAGTTCTAGGCCAGCCTGTACTACATAAATTCTTGTCTCATGGGGCTGGAGAGATGGCTCAGTGGTTAAGAACACTGGATGTTCTTGCAGAAGACCTAGGTTCGAATCCCAGCCCCCACATGGCAGCTAACAACTGTCTGTAACTCTGGTTCCAGGGGATCCCACAGCCTCTCTGTCCTCTGTGGGCATTGCATGACACACGTGCACTTACCTACATGCAGGCAATACATGCATACACATTAAAAAAAAAAAAAACCCACAAAACCTTGTCTCAAAAAAAGAGGGGCTAGAGAGATGATCCAGTGCTTAAGAGCACTGGCTGCTCTTGCAGGACCCTGGTTTGGTTCCAACACCCACATGGTAACTAACAACCACTCCAGTTCCAGAGGATTCGATGCCTTCTCCTGGCCTCTGCAGGCATTGCATGCATGGATGCACTTACCTGCAGGCAAAACATTCATGCGCATAAAATAATAATAAATAAAGTGAAAAATAAAAATAAATAAATAAACAAAAGAGCAGCCTAGATGGCAGGTAAAGGCACCTGCTCCCCAACCTGAGGACTTGAGTCCAATCCCCAGGAACCACATAGTGGAAGGAAAAACACTGACTCCCCCAAGTTTTCTTTGACCTCTCAACTGCCATGACATTTTTACACACACACACACACACACACACACACACACACACACACACTAAATAAAGCAAAATAATTTAAGTGGACTGCTCATAAGAGTTAAATCTAATGAAATAGTTGTATTACTGATGATATAATATACATAAAGATACCAAATGCCTAAAAGTTTGCTTAAGAAATAAAATGAACTAGAGCCAGGCATGGTGGTGCACACCTTTAATCCCAACACTCAGGAAGCAGAGGCAGGCAGATCTCTGTGAGTTCAAGGCCAGTCTGGTCTACATAGTGATCTCCAGGCCAGCTGGGGCTACAGGGAGACCCTGTCTCAAAAAGACCAAAGAAAAAAAATCAATTATTGCCAGAGAAATAAGACATAAAGAAAAAAAATACTAAAATACTCATAGTATCTGTATGAAGCATGAGAGAAACCGTGTGTGTGTGTGTGTGTGTGTGTGTGTGTGTATGTGTGTGTGTGTGTGTGTATGTGTGTGTGTATGTATGTGCATGTGGCACTAGAGATTGAACCTGGGGTTTCAGCCTAGGCAAGTGGTCAACCAATGAGCTGAGCTACAACTCTAGCCCTCTTTTTACTTCTTATTTTGAGACATGGTCTCACTCAGTTGCCCAAGCTGTCCTTGAATTCAGTCTGTTGTCTAGACAGGCCTTGAACTCACAGTCCCCCGGCCTCCTCTTCCTGAGTGTGCATGTGGCACTAGAGATTGAACCTGGGGTTTCAGCCTAGGCAAGTGGTCAACCAATGAGCTGAGCTACAACTCTAGCCCTCTTTTTACTTCTTATTTTGAGACATGGTCTCACTCAGTTGCCCAAGCTGTCCTTGAATTCAGTCTGTTGTCTAGACAGGCCTTGAACTCACAGTCCCCCGGCCTCCTCTTCCTGAGTAGCTGGGATTATAGTCTGCAACACTAGGCCCAGCTTGGAAAGACTTTTCTTTTTCTTTTCTTTCTTTTTTTGGGGGGTAGAGGGAATACAGGGTTTCGCTGTATAGCTCAGGCTGGCCTTGAACTTGCAGTGATCTTTCTGTCTCAGCCTCTCAAATACTGGAATTATAGGCACAAGTCACCATGCTCAGCTCTACAGGAAAGCCATTTTTCAACTTTGCAGACAGTGAAGCCATCTGCAGGAAGGGCTTACAACAAGGGCATTGGAGAGTGCAGCCTTCCAACCTCGAAGCGGGTCTGCACTCAAGCACCCTTCACCAAAGGCCCCCACGGAGGCCGAATCATCAGTGAGGGTCTCTTCTGTTTGCTCTTACTTTACAGCACAGGGCTGGAAGCATTTGTATCTGAGATTCTTTAGGGGAGTCACGCCTCCTCTGAGGGACACAAGCAGGTCACCTGGCCCATGCATGCACTGTTAAGCACATAATAAAAAATTCACCTCAAATCAAATATTATTTGATGTTTTAGATTTCCGTATTTTTATTGGTTTTTACAAACTGAGTTAAATTGAACCCAGGCATATCAAACTTGTAATGCCTGTTCTCAGGAGGTGGAGGTAAAAGGATCAGGAGTTCAAAGTCATCCTCAGCTATACAGAGAGTTCATGGCCAGCCTGGACTATATCAGACCCAGATCTGCATTTAACTGGCCAGATCAGCACCTCTGGTTCATACAATGGGATTTTGTGTATGTGTGTGTGTGCGTGTGTGTGTGTGCACGCGCATGTTGTGGTGTCTTTGTATGTGTGATGTATGTTGTGGTGTGTGAGGTATACATAGCATATGTAGCATATGTGTGATGTTTGTGGTGATTGTGGTGTGTGTGGTATGTGTATGTGGTGTATTGTGGTGTGTCTGGGGTATGTGTGTATGTGGTGTACGTAGTGTGTGTATGTGTGTGTGTGTGTGGTATATGTGGTATGTGTGTAGTGTATGTGTTGTAGCTATAGTATATGTATAGTGTGCGTAATATGTGTGTAGTGTGTGTGATATGTGTGTAGTATGCGTGGTGTGTGTGTAGTATATGTGGTATGTATATAGCATCTGTGGTGTATGTAATATGTATGTATGTGGTGTGTGTGGTGTATGTGTATGGTATATGTAGTATGTGTATAGTGTGTGTGGTATATGTGGGGTATATCTATGATATGTGAAGTGTATGTGGTTTGTATGTGATGTGTGTGGTATGTATTTGGTATGTGGGGTATGTGATGTATGTGGTGTGTGTAGTGTGTATGTGATATATGTAGTATATGTATTTGTGGCATGTATGAGGTGTATATGTGGTTTGTTTGGTATGTGTATGGTATATGTAGTGCATGTGGTACATATGTGGTATGTGTGGTGTGTGAGGTACATATGTGTGGTGTGTGAGGTGTGTATGTGGTGTATGTAGTGTGAGGAATATATGTGCAGTGTGTAGTGTGTGTGGCATGTGTGTGTGTGTGTGTCTGTGTGTGTCTGTGTGTGTCTGTGTTGCTTTGCAGTGCTCGGAACCAGCCTCCAGGCAGGCCTTATGATTGCTGGGCCAACTCTAAGCTGCATCCTCAGGCCACACACAGTGGTTTTCTTTAGTTGATCCTTTTTCTCTACACATCCTCTTTTCAGCTTGTGTTCAGGTCTTTAACCGAATTGTAAAAAACCTACCAGCAGGAGAGTAAGTGAAAACAGTGAGGTTTTTTTCCTATCAAAATCTGGATTTGAATCCTGGCTCTATCAGTCAACTGCTGAATTAACTGAATTAAATCACTTAATTTCTGCAAATCTGTTTCCTTCCCTATAAAAAGAGAAAAAGAACATGTACTTCGGACAGTTGTAAAAATCAATACAAAGCATTTAACATAAGACCAAAGCTCAGTCAATGGGAGCTATTATATTCAGTATGGTTTCTTAAAGCTTATCTAGTAATATGTATTAATTTGCTTTTTCAATATTTTTTTCAGTGCTTCTATGAATTCTAGATTTTTCTTTTTAAAAAACATTTTATTTGTTGTTTTTATTTTATGTGTATGAGTGTATTGCCCACATGTGTGTAAGTGCACCCATGTTATGCAATGCCCACAGAGGTCAGAAGAAAGCATCGAATCCCCTGGAACTGGAGTTACAGGTGGTTGTTAGCCACCATGTGGGTGGTGGGAACCAAACCCAGGTCCTCTGCAAGAGCAGTCAGTGCTCTAAATCGCTGAGCCATCTCTCCAGCCCCAAATTTTAGATTTTTCAATGGGTCTCACATTCAACAGCCTTGAGTCCTCAACTGACTTTTTTTTCACGTTTTTTGAGGAGCCTGGAACTCGCTATATAGTCAAGCTGTCCTGGAACACTCCATCTTGCTGCCTCAGCCTCCCAAAGGCTGAGATTATAGGTGCACATCACCAGAAGTGACCTCAATATTACTTACAACCTAGGCTTAGAAAGTTAGGGGTGGAGAGATGGCTCGGTGGGTTAACAGTGCTTTTCATGCAATCATGAGGACCTGCTTTCAGATCCCAGCACCCATGTAAGGTAGACATGATTGCACACACATCTATAACCTCTGTACTAGGGAGAGGGAGATGGGCAGAGACAGAGGATAGCTGGGGCTTGCTGGCTGCAGGCAGATTCAGTTTCACTAAGAGACCCTATCTCAGGGAATAAGAATAGAGAGTACAGGGCAGGGCACTCATCTCAGGCCTCTGTAAGCAGATGCGGACATACACATGCCCCCCACCCCCTACCCCTCGCTCTCTAACACACACACATTAAAAAAAAAAAAAAAAAAAGTTGAACATGACTTCATGGCCTGCTGGGCATGATGGCCCAAGACTGTAATCCTAGCATTTAGGAGGTGGAAGCTAGTAGATCAGGAATTCAAGATCAGACTCAGCTACTAGGTGAGTTTGAGGCCAACCTGATGGTAGTGATGGTATTGAGAAAAGACCTCATGTAGCTCATGCTGGCCTGAAACTCAATATGTAATGAGATGACCTTAAATTCCTGATCCTTCCACCTCAGCCTTCCAAATGCTGAGATTATAGGCATTTACCACTAAGCCCAGCTTTTTTTTTTTTTTTTTTTTTTTGGTCTTTTTGAGACAGGGTCTCCCTGTAGCCCCAGCTGTCCTGGAACTCTATGTAGACCAGGCTGGCCTTGAACTCACAGAGACCGCCATCCTCTGCCTCCCGAGTGCTGGGATTAAAGGTGTGCACCACCACACCTGGCCAACCCAGCTTTTCAGTTAGGGAATTTCTATGATTTGCCACGGAAGGTAAGCAGGAGAGACGGGCTTCTTCCCTGTGTACTTTTTTCCTGAGTTTGGTGGTCCAGCTCAATTTTCCATACAGGCTTAGAGGCGCTAAACCTGATTTGGTGTCAGAACCAAGGAATGCACACACTTTAGCAGAATCACATAGCTAATGTTAACATGCAAAAGTCAAGTCAGTCATGATGGCACACACTTGTAACCTCAGTACTCGGGAGTCAGAAGCAGAAGGACTGTGCATATGAGGTCAGACAGGGCTACAATAATAAGACCTTATTACACACACCACCATCAACACCATCACCAACACTACCAACACCATCAACAACTACACAAACACCAACACCATCAACACTACCACCACCACCACCATCATCAACAACAACACAAACTACCACAAGAATTACAATACCGCCGGGCATGGTGGCGCACGCCTTTAATCCCAACACTCGGGAGGCAGAGGCAGGTGGATCTCTGTGAGTTCAAGGCCAGCCTGGTCTACATAGTGACCTCCAGGACAGCTGGGGCTACAGGGAGACCCTGTCTCAAAACGACCAAAAATAAATAAATTAAATAAATAAATAAATAAATAATACAACAATACCACCACTAACACCACCAACACCAGCACCATCACCTCTATCACCAACAACGAGTTAACATGGTTAATGATTGGTCTTGGTGTTTAGGAGCTACCACACTAAATAATCTCAGAGAAATAACTAGAATGGTGACTCCCAGAGGAAAAGCTGTAACTGGTTTCCCCTGTGTTCAGTGGGTTGGAGACTGAGCTCCATTCTTGATCAACATCCAGGCTTTAGTGCAGAACGTGTATTAGAGTAAGTAAGAACCACCTAACACCTCAATGAGCAGTGATTTCTCAGAGCTCTCTGGCTGTGCTCAAACTAAAAGCAGGCATTGACTTAGAGCAGCCCTAACACAGGCATGCTCACCACTCTCTGACAGATTTAGGGATGTGTTCAGTCTGCAGCGGCTTCTTTTCTTTATCACCACACTCAATCTAGGAGTTCTCTGTACTGTACAGTATAGCTACTAGTATTTTTCAATTTTTCCCAGACATTTAGTATGTGTGTGTGTGTGTGTGTGTGTGTGCGCATGCGTGCCACATTGCACACCTCTGTGGAGATGAGAGAACAACTTTCAGGAGTCAGTTCTCTCCTTCTGTCATGTAAGTTCAGGGGATTGAACGCAGGTCTTCCAGCTTGGCGGCAAAGATCCTTTATCCACTGAGCCATCTTGCCAGACCTCAAGTATTTTTATGTATAAATGGATGTCACTAAACTCTGTTTCAAATGACTAGAAAAACAACAGAGGAAGTCCTCTTGTGGATTACAAAATACCAAAACCTATTTGAGAGTTTCAAGTGTCCCGGCCACCAGAGCAAAGCCAGCTGGAGGTCTCAGCTTGTGGTCACAGACAATATGGCAACTTAGCAGAGCAGAAATCCTGGCTGAATTCAAAAGATGGAATTTAGGCCATAAGAAGGATTCACATCCATCCCAAACAGCTGATGAATGAGGATGGGTGACACTTGCCCACTCTGTCGCTGAGACACATCTGTAAGTTGTGTTTATAGACTCAAATGAAGGACAGTTAAATAGAAATATAAAAATGGGACTAGGAATATTCAGTTTGCAGAGTGTTTACCTACAGAGGATCAGCATGGTTTGATCCTAGCATAAACCAGATGGTGGTTGGTACATGTCTATAGTCCTAGCACTCAAGGAGTACAGTCTGACCAGAAGCTGACCAGAAGGTCAGAGTCCCTGGCTATATAGTGTACAGGAGACCCTGTTTAAATATAAATAAATAAATAAATTAATTAATTAATTAATACTCATTCTACACAGATCACAATACTTCATATATATTCACAGTTTCACAGTTATGTAGCCCAAGCACGAAAATCACATTAAATGGCCATCATTTCGAATGATTACTTTTGGCAATAAGAACATGATTGATGGGAGTTTGCAAGCTCATGTATTTCATCCAGCTGGCAGTAGTCACGTTCCCTGAGGGCTCAGACTTCAGAAGAAAAATCAAAGTTTAGGAAAGACCCAGGCACGCTTTCTCTGTCTTCCCTTCAGCCACTAGTCGGGTATGAGGACAGCCCACATCACTGACAGGAAAGAGCCCTCGGTGTGTCCTCACCGGCTTTGTCTGATTCCTTTCTTTTTTCACAAAAAGAAAGTCCTGTTTTTTTTTTTTTTTTTAATCAAGCATTGTCCAAATTAGACAAGCCCAAAGAAGCAATATAGATTATCTATGTAAGAATTGGTACAACGTTTTTCAAAAGTGCCAGGACTTTAAGGGCTGTTTAGATTCAGATGAGGACAGCAGTGCTTAGAGAAAAAAGGAAGAGGAGGAGGAGGAGGAAAAAGGAGAAAATAGAAAAAGAACCACCCAAAACGAACCATTAATCACACTGTACTTATGCCAACTTGTTAATCAGAAATATAAAATATAAAGTGTTACAATATTAAGGCGCTATAGAAATGCCTCTGAATACGGAACATGAAAGCAAATATTCCAGATTCCCTAACGTCCTGGTACCTAATCTGATGGAGCCACCAGTGGCTTTGCCTGCGGTAAGTGGAGACGTTGGCAGGGCAGGCTGTCGCAGGCTTCTAAATGGACTTCTGTGAAAAACCTCACTTGGCTATCTCTTGGGATCGGCGTGGCATTTAGTTGCCTGCTGGCCCCAATAAGTTTCAGCCACCCTTGCAGCAAACCCCCCAGTGTTATGGAAAGCACCACGTGACCTCCAAGGTCCACCCCAGGTCTCTGTTTTCAAGGTCTTTCCTGAAAGTTGGCCACGTAGATAACCTGGTTTCCATGCTATTTGTTGAGGAGGAAGGAGGAAGGGTTGAGCCCAACCCCTCTGGGAGGTGAACTTGTGGTTCCAGGGAGTCTAGGAAGTCAAATTTGATGCTTTGGGGACTGAGCTGCCCCATATAGTGAATCAAACTGGAGTTTTCTCTGGGAACCCAAAAGGGAACTGAATTACAATACCTCTTTCTTATTTCACTCTCTCTCTCTCTCTCTCTCTCTCTCTCTCTCTCTCTCTCTCACACACACACACACACACACACACACACCCTTTCCTAGTACCTAAAATATTCTAAACTGTGGCTTTTACAGATAGTAATATTTCTACTTTAAGAATAAATTCTTTTTAATATTCTTTTTACTAACTCAAACATTATTTCACCCCTGGGACCTCCATTCGTTGGTGGCAAATCTGGTTAACTTCAGAAACCCATATCACTTCTTCCATCAAAACTGATTAGTCTGCAGGTTAGGAAAGATTATAAGGTCAGGTCAAACCCCCTCCTTTCCTCCCAAGCATTTTAACAAAGATAAAATTCAAATGATGTTTTTAGTAGAAATGATTTCCTTTTTTAAAAAAAAAAAAAAAAAAAAGATGGCATTAAAGATAATGAGGAATAATATTTTTTCCCAACAGCAGAAGTTTGTTCACTTTGTAACTGGATTGATGAGACTTAAATGTACCTTTAAGGTTTCATTTTGAGTGGCTTCTCAGCAGAGTACTACTGTGAAGCTGTGAGGTCCTCCATATAAGATGTCATCTAAAAACA